>NC_034598.1:7330845-7344918 GCF_900095145.1 Mus pahari
GTGTGTGTGTGTGTGTGTGTGAGAGAGAGAGAGAGAGAGAGAGAGAGAGAGAGAGAGAGAGAGAGAGAGAGAGAGATTTGAAGATAATGTACATTGGATCTTCTAACTTCAGAAATGCACATGCAGTCATTTCCAAGAGGAAAAAGGACTGAGATATGAGGAGGTCAAATGTCCCGAGGAGGCCTGGACCCAGGGCAGATAAAGTCATCACTAGCCTGGCAGACTCTCTGGCTGAGGCTGGTACAATTTTCTCAAGGATGGTGGCATTTCAGGATGGCACAGACTTTGGCCATAGCCAAGAAGTTGCAACCTTCAAGTGTGGAGACCAAACTCCCCGAGACCTCAATTGCCAGGGCCTCCAATAGGGTGTGACAGTGGAGCTGAGCAGGACCGAGGTGCAGACAACACCAAATAAGTGGCATCGAGGTGGGACAACTTTGTACATTGAGAGCCAACACAGAGAAAAAGGATTACTGAAGAAAAGGTGGGGAGAGGAAAAATATTTTTTCTGACTCCCCTGCCACAAACCAGATGTGTGTGGTCCCAATTTAGTCACATCTGCCTCCTGGGGCTGTTATCATTCCCATATTACATACAAGGAAATTAAGGCTCAAAAGAGTTAAATAATATTACTAAGTGGAACTCATTTGGTTCTCAAAATCTAACTTTTTTTCAGAGTTCTGAAGATAAACCCAACAACTTGTAACCCACCAAACAAGTATTCCACCACTGAAATTTCCCCCTGCCTCTGCTCCCCTCAAGTGCTGGGATTACAGGTGCAGACCACCGCACTGGTGCAGCCTCGTTTCTTCAATGACCTGGATTCTGAAACAGGAACCGAGCTAGCTACTAATGGCTTCAGTGTACTGTGTAGTCTGGGGAGGATTGAGGGGACGATTGTGGCAGGAATGCCAGATCTGGGAGAGTTCTTGGGAGTTGGTACCTGAGACAACAGGGACCACCGGGGGAATCTGAGCAGAGAACTAGCTAATTTGAATCCATGCTTTAGGAGACATTAGGAGTAGCAAGAAGAAGTAAGATGCTTTTCTGTGACAGATGAAGCCAGTCTGTTAAAGGAGAGAAGGGGGAGCTCATATTCTGACTTGCCTCTGAGATAAGTCCCTGTGCTTGATACTGATCTGAATGTAATCCCTTGATTTTCCCTGAGGGAGTCTAAATGCTAGGTGAAGTTTCCAGGGAATAAAGCCCAAAATATCCTAAAGAATAAAGCCCAAAGAATCCATTGAATCATTTTCACAGAATATCATGAGCTCCAGGCTCTAGCCAGCAGCACTTGAGGTTGGCCTAGAGGTAAGGAACAAGACAACATGGGCCTGAGCCTCACCGCCTTCCAAACACTTCTTTCGGCTGTATACAGAGATACGTTAGTGTGATTCCTCATACCTACAAGCTCAGAAGTGTCACACACCCTCAGCTATCAGAGGCCAGGGGTCATCTCCTCTTGCAAGTCCTCAATGTTTAGCTCTTTGTTCCCTGTTTCCTACACTGAGTGATGCAGCAAGCAAGACTTTTTTTTTTTTTAATTTGAGGGAACTGTGAAAAATGTTTGTTTTGTTAGGTAGAACAAAACTATATTTCACTTTGTGGTTTTAAATAAAGTATCTACAAAAAAGAATCTACATGTACTCCTGAAAAGACACACATGGAATGAGACCATGACAGTGCATCATGCAGATGCAGTCTTATAAAGGAAATTATATACACACTCACATATACCATATATGGAATACAGTAGTTATCCATGGTTGGTGAGTCTTTTCATATGTTTTAAAAATATGTGAAGAAACTAATAGCTATTACCTCTGTCCATCCTCTATTTACCTCACAGTAACAGAGCTTTACATGTGAGGGACCCTCTATTTACCCAACAGTCAGAGCTTTATGTGTGAGAGGCCTCACATGCAGTCACGTCTTCTATTCTAGGCCTCCCTTGCAGCTAGGTGTGATCATGTAATTCTGACCAGCGAGGTATAAGCGCACACTATATCACACCTTCCAGAAAGACTTTGACAGAGAGGAGAATGTCCTTCTTTTCCCTTACTCTTTTGCTGGCTGACTGTCAGCATGCCATCCAAAATGGAAGCAGTCATATAGATTCTGATGTGAAAGTCATATGCTGAAGACACTGAAGAAACAAAGTGAGAAAGCCTGTGTTTGTAATGGTTGTGGAGTCACCATTCCTGTCCTTGACAAGATACACACATAAACACACACATACACACCACGTATACATATGTATATATGTGTACATATGCACACACATGTACATACATGTACACATATATACACATATATGTGTGTATATGTGTATATATCTATATCTATATATATGTTCTGTTTTCTCTTCTGTTTTGTTGAAGTTGTCAATATTCTAAGTTTCTGTCATTTGTCAGCTGGATTTAACCCTAGCTTATACACATAGTTTATAATTTAAAATCTCTCTCTCTCTCTCTCTCTCTCTCTCTCTCTCTCTCTCTGTGTGTGTGTGTGTGTGTGTGTGTGTATGTGCTATGACAAGACTCTTTCCTGATGAGACACAACACACATCTATTCACTCCAGATAGGGATCCCATGACAGACCAAAGTATCAATACTACCAATGTCCAACTTTGTGAACCAATATGTTTTATTGGGGTTATTTATAGGAATATGGGTGAAGGGTGACTTAGAGGAGCAAAAATGACTCAAAGCCAGCAAAATCACTAAAGCCTACCCCAGCACAGGTGACAGCTCACAACATCTGGGAACCTGGAACACACTGTACAACCTGCAGGCAGCTCATCAGGTTCAAGGATGACCTTTTCAAGCAACTGTCTATCTGAACCTCTTCCAGATATTTGGGTGGCTCTCTGCTTCTTCCAGACAGCCAGTCTTGTCTTGGGAACATCTTTGCAGCTTGTCTTGTCTGAGAGTGACTCTCAGCAGTCTTTATTGTTCACTCTTGGGGGAGGGGAGGGAATCTGCTCAGTTTCAGGAACTTCCTGAAGCTATTTTGAGTTGTTTACTCAAATATGTTTCTGTTTTGGAGAGAGAGAGAGAGAGAGAGAGAGAGAGAGAGAGAGAGAGAGAGAGAGAGAGAGAGAGAGAACACATGAGTGTAGGTACCTGCAGAGGCCAGAAGAGGGTGTTGAATTCTCTGAAGGTGGAGTTCCAGGTACCTGTGAATGACCCAGCATGGGGGTCAGGAACTGAACTTAGTTCTTCTGGAACAGCAGGAAGCTTTCTAACTGCTGGGCCATCTCTTCAAGCAACCCATATATATATTAAAGCCACAAAATGCACAGGGATATATTGAGAATGAAAGCCTAAGCCTTACACATGAATTTTCTAGGTGCAAAGCCTTTTACTGCAGCTCCTTGTCTTCTCTAGCACTTCAAACAAATCCCATCAAATCTGCACTTCACACCAAGTTCTTGTTTTAGCTTTTTGCAGAAAGAACACATTGTCCATCCTTAATCCATAGACTGTCTCAATTTTAGTTCAAAAGACTTAACAACTGTTCAGGGAGTAAGCTATTGACTATATTTTCACTGTGATTGACTTGGGATATTTGTGGTAGGCTCCTAGATTACTGAGGAATCCTTCAGTTGAGGCAAAATGCAGCTAAAGTGGGCTAGGCAGAACTTTCCCCTGACCAACCAGGTAGGCAACTTCTATGCTTGCACTGGAACTGCAGAGTTCAAAAACCAAGGAGGGTGTGTGTGTGTGTGTGTGTGTGTCTGTGTCTGTGTGTGTGTGTGTGTCTGTGTCTGTCTTTGTATGTGCATGTGTGTCTGTCTTCATGTGTCTGTTTTTGTGTGTCTCTGTGTGTGTGTGTCTGTGTCTCTGTGTATTGTATTGTGCAGTTTTGTGTTGTGCTTGGTTGTTGTGAGCATATGATAGCCAGATGCTGTGTGATGTTCTAAGATCTAGGATGTTCTGTGTTTAGTAGCCATGCATGCTGAGCCTGTGTGCTGTACAGGGCTGTGTGCACACAGCTATGTCTGCCGTGCACTATTCTGCATAGGGCTACATATGTAATTGCATACAGAAAGTCTAAGCATGAGTTTGCAGTGTCTTGTATATGAATTTTTGTTTGCATAAGTGCAGGGATGTGTCCTATGATGTTGACAGAGGAAATATCTTGTGATATAGAGTGCTAGAAAAAGTTATATTTGACTTAGAAGTCATAATACAATGAGGCATAGTGGAGAATCCCACCCCTGACAATCCCCCTTATCTCCATTCACTGGTAATGATGCAACGTTTATGCAGTGTTTGGGTATCCAAACAGTAGGTGAGTAACACAATTTAATTTTAGGTTGGCTTTGATTCATCTGGTACATTTGCTTTTTCTACTCCAAATGACAAGTCACTATTTCAAGTGAAATTAATTTTCCCCAAGCATTTGCTTACACTTAAGAGGGAACAATTATCCAGGAACATAAGGAATTCTTAAAATAAGAGAGGTGCCAGTTGACGAAGAACAGATGCCAGCTAAACACAGTTGACATTTTAGCCATCTTAAAGCATTGGTGTAAAAAGTGTTTTCCAGCATCTTGCCTGTTGCCAGCCTTTGCCTGTTTGTTCCACTTACATCCTAACACGTCTAGGCTGACAGTGACTCTCTGAAAGGGGCAGCCAGTCCTGTGAGAGTGTTGGGGGGTAACACTCCCACAGACCTGGAGATTCGTGAATATAAGTATTGTATTGCTCTTTTGACATTTCTCTCATGGAGTAGGAGACCTGGTAAGAACACCTGGTGACCTGCTGTGATGCAGAAGGGCAGACAGAGCCCTGAACGAAGCTGCTGAGAATGCCCTTGGTGCTCTAAATGGCACTTGGTTTCAAGGAAGAAGTCAGTTTGAGCAGGCATCTTAGAGTCTCTAGGGAATGAGCGTGGCTGACTTTGACTGTATCTGAGAATGTCCAGACTACAAACATGTCACAGGAGCATGCTTTTATTGTATGACCCAATGTTGATTAGATTATTACCACAGTTTAAATTGAAGTTCTGTGCCCCTTGTGCACACAGCAATAATGAGACAGTTTCAGGCTATTGTTAAAAAGTCTTTCTAATTCTCTTTACTCATCTCTAGTCACGTACCCCTGATGGTCCATCGGGACAGCACTGCTTTACACCCTTAGACTCCTGGAGACTGGCGGCTCTGGCTGTGTCCCAGCTACTCTGCAGGCATCCCTTGTGAATCCTCAGCAAGGGTGGAATCTCAGTCTCTGTGGGGAATGACCTCCCAGGGCTGCCTGGGCCCAGCACTTCCTCTGCTCAAACCTTTGCATCCAAAGGACATAGATGTCTGAGAGTTCATCTGCTTCATGTGGAGCATCCGCCTGCCCGAAGACATTGAAGGTGACTCAGATGTTCTCTATAGATCCTTTCTCGTCCAGGCTGTGAGACACTAACGAGAAGACCAGACTTACTGAGAAACCAAATGCTCAGAGGAGCCCCAGAGGCCCTGCTCCTCTCCTGGCATAAGCACACTTACATTCTGAGAATGTCTTCTTCCCTCTGTTCCTCCGGTGGCTTTGGGTATACACTCTGCAATGGTACACCTGCTCTCCAGCACACTCACACCCCTCACAAGCCAGGTCTACCAGTGTGCACATTCTGTACACATTGCCTTGGACATATGGCCAGGTCCTGCACTCTGTCTTATGAGAAACAGGGCAGTTGGGCACTTGTTTTAAAACTACTGTACTGTTTTGACTTTGTGACATGATCTCATGCAACCCAGACTGGCCTCCAACTCTCTGTGTAGCCGAGGAGGACCTCGGACTATGATCCTCTGGTCCCTACCTAAGCACTGGGACTACAGGTGTGCATCACCACGCTTGGTAATATTTTATAATATTTTTTCTATATTCAGTTTTGATTCTATATTCATGGGAATTTTATAAGTTATTTTCTTTTTTTAGAGTGTCCTTATTAAATTCTCATATCAGGGTTAGAGAGGACACATACAATCAGCTGGGAATGTCTCACCTGTTTTCTGATGGGTGTGTGTGTGTGTGTGTGTGTGTGTGTGTGTGTGGGTGTGTGTAATGGGAAAATGTGTAGAAATCACCAGGGAAATCACCTGGGCTTGGATTTTTTTATTAGAAAAGTTTGCAATTGCAAATTTATTTCTTTAATGTAGGAGAGACTCTAGTTTCCTATTTATTCCCTTGTCACTTTGAAAAAATTATTTCCTAACACAAGCATGTGTCCATTTCATCCACGCTGTCCAGTTTAGTGGCAGAAACCTCACAAAATTACTTTAGTGTCCTTTCAGGGGCTTTGGGGAATCTCTGATGGTGGCACCTTCTACTCGAGATCCTACTGAGACCTTCCCTTCTTCCATCTCCCACCTCCCTTCCTGAGATTTACCCCCTCCATCCCCCACCTCCCTTCCTGAGATCCCCCCTTCCATCCCCCACCTCCCTTCCTGAGATTTCCCCCCTCCATCCCCCACCTCCCTTCCTGAGATTCACCCTCCATCTCCCACCTCCCTTCCTGAGATTTCCCCCTCTATCCCCCACCTCCCTTCCTGAGATTCCCCCTTCTGTCTCCCACCTCCCTTCCTGAGATTCCCCCCTTCCATCCCCCACCTCCCTTCCTGAGATTCCCCCTCCATCCCCCACCTCCCTTCCTGAGATTCCCCCCTCTATCCCCCACCTCCCTTCCTGAGATTCCCCCTTCCATCCCCCAACTCCCTTCCTGAGATCCCCCTTCTGTCTCCCACCTCCCTTCCTGAGATTCCCCCCTTCCATCCCCCACCTCCCTTCCTGAGATCCCCCCTTCTGTCTCCCACCTCCCTTCCTGAGATCCCCCCTTCTGTCTCCCACCTCCCTTCCTGAGATTCCCCCCTCCATCCCCCCACCTCCCTTCCTGAGATCCTCCCTCTGTCCCCTGCCTCCTTTCCTTCCCCCCCTTAGTCTAATGCAGTCATTACTTCCACTAAACTTGCAAAAGAGCCTCTTTTGGCTTTGCTGGTCTCCACCATAATTTGCCTATTTTCCAGGCGAACCATGTTCTTGTTATTATCTCTACCTACTCTTTATTTGCGGTTTAATTTGCTTTTCTTCCTCTGAGTTCTAGAGGTGGGAACTTGGATTATTTTTAGGTTATTGATTTAAAAGCTCTCTTCTTTTTCTAATATTAGTGCTCAGAGCTATGAATTTCTCTTGAAGCCCTGTCTTATTTGTACCTTGAAATTTTCCATTGTTAGGGAAAATATTTTCTAATTCCACTAACGATTTTTTTTTTGATGAACCCCATAGGACGTGTAAATAATTTGGAAGCATGTGGCTTCATTTTCCAATATTTGGGGGATATTTTCCAGATAGATTATTTGCTATTAATTTATAATTTACTTTTCATGGCTAGAAAACATTCTTTATGATTTCATTCTTTTGAAATGTATTAAGACTTACTTTGGCTGGGCATGGTGGAGCATGCCTATAATCTCAGTACTCAGGAGGTAGAGGCAGGTGGAATTCTATGAGTTCGAGGCCAGTTCTTCTACATAGTGAGTTCCAGGAGAGCAAAGGTCATATAGACAGACTCTATCTCAAAAAAGAAACAAGAAAAGTCTTTGGCCAAGCAGTCACTGTATACTGTGGAAGGGTCACTGCATGTCGGGGAGTGTCCACCCAGCAGGCGTGGTAGCACTTATGAATATCAACCTGGCCAAGCTTGTCGATAACATTGTATAGATATTTTATGTCTTCTATATAAACTTTCTTATGTTTTTAGTTTAGTGTTTTACCATCAACTGAGGAGTGTTGAAGCCTGCGCTCTGACGATGACTGCATCTGTTTCTCTTCAGTTGGTCTGTTTTGCTTCGTGCGTTTCTGAGGCTGTGTCATTGTCATTGGGGGTTTTATGTCTCCTGGATGCTCACATGAAGTTTCTTCTCTTTATCCGCCATGGCACAGCGTCCTAAGATCTACTTTGTTCCTTATGGATAGAGCCGTGGCATCTCTGTTATGCACATCTGAGTCTTTGGATTCAGGTGTATCGAGATGTCTGCTCTGTTCTTGTCACTTCCCAGCCCTTGTTCAGACTCCTCATCTTTTGCCTCACATTTCTTTTTTATTAATTTGAATTTTCTACTTTATTATTTCATTATGTGCGAGGGGGTTGGGGATGGTGTGCAGGCACTCTGGTGTGCATGTTGAGGTCAGAGGGAAATTTTGTGCATTTGCTCTCTCCCTATCTATCTACCTACCTACCTATCATCCATCCATCCATCCATCCATCCATCCATCCATCTACCTATCTATCCATCCGCCCATCATCTATCTACCTATCATCTATCTATCTATCTATCTATCTATCTATCTATCTATCTATATATCTATCTATATATCTATCTATATATCTATCTATATATCATCTCTGGGGTCGGCACTCAGGTTATCCAGTTTGCACTGCAAGCACTTTGACTTGTTGAGCAATCTAGCCAGCCCCATCTTAAGTTTTATAGGGACCTCCCTATAGGTTTCTCTCTTCTATATTTCATCAAAATTATTCCTGAATTCATATGTAGTCATACAAAATCCTCCCTGTTTTGTTCTCAAAAATTCTTGAGAATACCTGAGGTCTGTTATGACCTGGCCCCTCCACTCCCCTCCCTCATTGCTACTCCAGAGAGGCACGCTCACCTTCGGTTCCAGTAAAGCGTTATTCCAGCCTCTGGGCCTCTCCCCACGCTGTTGCTGCTGCTTCTGTCTCCAACACCCCCTCTACTAAGCCTGGCAGGCCTGCTGCCTCTCTAAGCCTGGCCAGCCCCACTCCTCTAGGCCACACTTGGCTTTCTTCCTCCAGGGATCCTGAGCACCCCAGCCTCTGCCCTAGCGTAAGACACAGCAACTTTCCTTTCCCTAGGGCAGGACTGTAAAAATATTAAAAAAAGAAAAAGAAAATCAGAAGTGCCCAACACAGGCTGGGCACGTGGTAGGCACACAAGAAATAAATGCTCTTTCAAAGGCAGACCATACTAGAGTCCTAACAACAGCTGATCGGGGCAGGGAGGAAGGCCTTTTGCAGAACCAGGATTTGTCAGCAGAGGAGACAGCAGAACAAGGTGGCAGGTGTTCCTGCCGGTCGCAGTTTCAGGAGTTCAGCTTTGTTAGCAGGAGGCCAAGGTTAACATTGTTGTCAGCCTGAGAGATTTCTCCTTTCTTTGCTGCTTCATGTCATTGTGAGCTGGCCACAGTGTTTCCTTGTTCCTTTATCTGCACCCTTGGCTTATTGTCCTCTCCCCTCACCATCCCCCCCTCTCAAAATGGACAGTTCACAGATCACACCTGATCATGAAGAGCTGGGTCATACTTCCTCAGGTGGCTCCTGGCTCCTGGTGTAGTGTGAACTGGAGAAGCCAAGGACTCTAGAGCCTTGTGTGGCCACAGTTCTTTCCTGGGCCAGGGTGTGAACTGAAAATAGGCCAGGAGCTCAGTAAACACTGGCTCAGCCATAAAGCTGCCTGACCCACCAGCCCACACAGCCGTGTCAAAATTGTGTCAGTGGGATAGCTTTTGTTCCTGTTATTTCGAATGGTTTGCCAGTCAAAGAAGGTTACTGAGCCGGTGGTTGTTGGACTCAGATGCGGCTGTGGGGAGTCAGGTGCTGGTGGCTGTCCTGGATGAGACAGAATGGCTGGTGCTTCCGGCTGAGGGACTGTCCTGTGATTGTGAGGAAAGATGGAGACTGCTGACTGTCAGGGAGGCTTCAGACTCTGGCCACCAGCAGGTTCATTGCATTTTCCCTTCAAACCTGCTCCATGTCCATTTGACAGCCATACTTTATAATCACAATGCTTTTCTGTCTGACACCCCATGGTCCCTGGAGGGTCTGCCTCTCCCAGAATTAGTCAGTTCCTCCATCACACTTGTGATCTCAGCTGTGCCATGAAAACCGACCGGTCCAGAACCCTCGATCACCAATCACCCGCTTTATAAGGCTTTGCACTTGGAGCACTGCCCCTGCTCCAGCCCTCGCGCCCACGCCGCCCCCACCCCCACAGACAGCAGCCAGTGCTCCATGGGCTTGCTGCTTGTGCCTGAGGAGACGGCAGCACTAAGATCCTGACCCACTCAAGAGCCCCTGTCTGCTCAGCAGCCATGTGACCCTGTGCTGCGCCTGTCACTTCTGAGGCTCTGTGGCTATGAGAAGTCCTTCTGAAGCTCATTTCCAAGGCGAATGCTTTGCCATGCCTGGGTTAACAAAGCCCACCCCTTACCTCAGCTCACGGATGACTGTGTTATCTACTGGACTGTGGCTCTTCTGTCCATCAAGGTACCTGGCATGTAGCATTTGTTGAATTAGTGAATGAATGAATGAATGAATGAATGAGTCATGTTAAGAACCCTTAATACTAGGGAGAGGAAGCATTTTAGGACTTCCTGTGGGGCTGACTATACCTGGGATACATATAATTGTTTTATTTCCAGATGAGAAAATCGAAGCTGGCTAAGGTTAAGCCCTGTCTACTGTTATATCGTTAATTAGCAGAAGCAAAGTTTGAACAGTGCGACCTCTGACCGAAGTCTCAGCCTCCCCATCAGCTTGTGCGCAGTGTGTATCAGGTGACAATAGTAATATTGTCCACAGTAACATGGGACCAGTAGGAATATAGATTATATACATGGGCTAATTTGATCATCTTCAGAGTTAAGGAAGATGGTTAAAAGGGAGAGATTCCATTTTATGAATTTCACAAAGAGGTACAAAATGGCTTAAAAACTTGTTCATGATCATACAACTAGTAAGAGGAAGGCAGGCCTTGGAATCCAGGCTGGCTTCAGATTCTACACCCTCGTATGTGTGTGTGCATGTAGTACTTGGTATCTATCTGCACATGTGTGGGAGCTTGGGAGTGGAGAGCAGGTAGAGGCGGGGCAGGGAAGAGTGGAGGCGGGGCAGGGAAGAGTGGAGGCAGGGCAGGGAAGAGTGGAGGACGGATGCTGCTTATTTTCATCATTTGCAGGTAGAAATCTTTTACGATGAGGATTGACTGGCATGATTCTGTGTGAGCAACAACAATAGTAATCAACAGAGAAAAATACAGCCCAGCATTTGCTTTCTCTGAGGCAAATCAATTAGAGTAAGGACACTGTATCTCCCTGAATTTCCTCTCCTCTGCGCTCTCAAATGGCTACTGCAATCCCTCAAGGTTCTGGGATTGGAGAAACTATGAAACAAAACCCAAGGAGAGGTGCTTCCCTGGATGGTAGGCCTCGGCAGTGATGCATATCCTGGGGCCATGGTCTTACCCCTGTAGTCTCCACCAAACCCTACAGCCAACAGCCACTGGCATAAGAGTGAAAACTCAGGTTTTCTATTTTCTACAGGCAGCCTCTTTCATTTTAGTAGTCATGGCCACTGAGTTGGTGAAAATGCAAGATGTCCCCATCGCTGCCACAGCATGGTGAACAGGCCACTGCTGTGTATGAAAGACTGGTCTGTGTAAGACAGATGGGACTTAGCTCAGCATCTCTGTTCTTGTGAAACAGGTCTAGGACCTTCCTGCCTTTCCAGCTTCTCTTGTCATCACCTGCTGCACTCATAGGAGCGCTTCAAGCGGTTGCTAGGCAACAAGCCATCTCAGCATCCTTCTTGGGTATTCAGACATTTATACCTGGATCCGCATCTCCATGTTGGTCCTCTGACCAGACCCATGGCCAAGATGTTCTAAAGAACTTTTAAGAAACACTTAGGTCTTTTCTCCAAGCAGAGCTAACCCAAGAGGCTAACCCCGCCCCTTTAAGTGCTTCAAACGAATCCTGTTTTCTAGCTGAAAATGTGTGTGCACCGAGGCAGTTGACTCTGGTGAGGGTGGCTATTGCACATGTGGGGGATATTTCCCTTCTCTTCCTTCTACCCGGCTAGGCGCACAGGACGCTGGGGAAAGCGGGGTAAGCTGTGTTTTACTGTTGCTGGCTTGGGAGATGATGTGGTATTGGTTGGATTTTTAAAATGTGTTCTCAGGTCTCTGGCCAACAGCTTATTGACAGCAGAAAGAGGTAAAATAATTTGTGCAAGAAAGGTGTGTGCCGTGCACATGTGAGAGCTTGCATCTGGGTCCACAGCACTTGTGTAAAGATCCAACATGGCGATTCACACCAGCGACCCCAGCACTGAAGGAGCAGCAGCGGGAAGGTCTTCGGAGTGTGCTGGCCATCCACTGTAGCCAAACTGCTAAGCAGTTTTACCTAGAGATTCTGTCTCAGAACATCAGGGAGAAGGCAATTGAAGAGGACACTAGATGTCAGCTGCTGCTCCCCTACATAAACATGTTTGTGAACATGAAGCTGTGCACAGAAGCATGAACACACACACATATAAAAACATTTCCTCTTCCATTTTCCCAACCCTGCCCTTCTTTTCGGTATTTGTGAAAGGGGTGTGTGTGGGTTACCTCCACAGTGTATGAGTGGAGGGGACTGAAAAGATCACTCAAGAAAGGGCTGCCCTTTCTTGCATCCCTGGCAGCACAGCCAGCATTCTCTCTCCTGTCCTCTGGGTCAGGAACCTTGTTTAACTCCAGTAAAACTCACAAGCAATGCACGGCTGCAGGCAATAGCACCCAACTGAGAAAGTTCTGTGCAGCCTTTCTCAGGCCACCTGGAGGAGTTCTCTCAACATTCCCAGGACTTGAGCATAGAGTTGAATTTTACCCAACTTTTGCCCCATCAACCTCCCCCAGTGAACCCCCTTTGTGTCAAACAACTTTCTTCTCTCTCCTGCCAGCAAGGCAGCCCTGGCCTCCAAATTCGTTTACTCCTTTCCATGGAAGAGTCTCTTTTCCTGAAACAGGATGAGGCCTGGACCTGGAAGAGGGAAGTTTAAAGAGGCACCACTGACAGGGAAATACACTAGGTGCTGTCTCCAGGCTTCTGCATGGACCCTTTGTAATTATCCTATACTGTACAAATATCACTTCGAAGCAAGGCTGACAAAACTCAGAGAGATCAAGAAATGTATTTGTTCACAGAGTTGGTCAAGTCCCAGTTGTCCTTCCACAGGGCTTGCTAATCCTCACAGCTATCATTCGCCATGCTTTAACAAGGAAAAAGAGAAATGGATGGTGGAGCCCTGAGTTTTAGACCCAGGTGCTACCCAGGTGCTAGCCCAGGTGCTAGCCCAGTTAGCTAATAAATAAGATAGAAAATGTCAGAGGCTCAGAGGAAAGCAGAGACTCAATAGCAAGGCCAGCAAGGTGTGCGGGCTTCAGGCCTATGTAGTTCCCTGCATGTCCTTGGGAGAGTCTGGCTGTTTGGGGCCTCTGGCTATACTTTGAATCACTACATATAGAGACGGAGTATAGGTTGCTGCATTCTTCTGAGCACAATCATTCCCCTTTCAGGGGAACCTACTCCAAGAAGAACACCCTGGCTGCATTCTGTGATTCTGCAGGAGCTGGCTCGAATTGAATCCCTTGTTGCTATAGGAACGACTCCCTACACGTGTTCTGAAAGACACAAGTCTGGATAAATGCTGTTGTCATAGCATGTCCTTCCACTAATTCAGCTGGGGGAAGAATGACCCGCCTGACACAGAACCTAAAGCCCTCTTTCTGACTTGAAAACAAACCGATAATCCCATGTCTATGCCTGTGCCTCTGCCCCGCTGTGTGCTCCAAGTTTCTACACTGCTTGTTTCCTACATGAACAATGACAAGGAGGAAGGGCCCACGGTTCAGTTCAAGGAATTTGTCCTGGTAGCTGTGACTCATCTTTCAGAACTGAACTTCAGGACGAGCACAGAGGAACTGATGACCAGGAGCAGCGCTTACAACAGGATAATCCATGCTCCTCTCCACATGGTCTCCAATTTGATTGCTGTGCTTCACTGTGTTCCCTTCCCGGAGGTGACATCACATTGTTCGGCAGAAATGTCTTAGGGTGGGTGGTGGAGCCATAGAACTTGAGCCAATGTTGCTGCCCTTGCGTTGAGACCTACAGTCCACACAGGATTTACATTTTGCACTGCCATACAGATGATCATTTCCTTTTTCAAGGGGAGAGAAGGGCATTGGGCCAAGGTAGAACTGTCCATGCATCCATGTATCA
>NC_034598.1:7346429-7371854 GCF_900095145.1 Mus pahari
GGTTGCATTTAAGCTTAGAAGGCTTGTCCTCTACGGTCTAGCTATGGAACCTCGGGCAGGTCATCAGCCCATCTAAATGAATACCATTTTCTCATTTATAAAAATGACAGCCAGACTGAGAGAGTTCATTAAGTTGGTTTGTTCTGTTGCCATCTAGGACTGACATGAATAAAAGACAAATTCTCTGCTCTCATTTCACTATAAAGAAATGAGAAAAACAGAAAATAGATTTAAGTAATGTACAAGTAAAGAAATGGGCACATGAAAGAGGAGGTCTGATATGTGCTATGGATGCAGGGGCTAGGGAGGGTGCCTCCAAGGCAGAGCACTGAAGCTAAAAGGTCTTTGTTTCATCTAAATGCCCTCAGTGGTCTAGAGCCAACAGTCAACAGCTCACTGTATGCATGCCAGGCAAAGGTCTTCTCTGAAGGTTTTATGAATTTTCTCTGCATAAACATGAGTTCTTTTTGGTGAAATTTAGATGAGTGAGTGGTTCAGAATGCCCAATGTCACCCAGAATGCCCAATGTCAACCAGAATGCCCAGTATTACCCAGAATGCCCAGTGTCACCCAGAATGCCCAGTATTACCCAGAATGCCCAATGTCACCCAGAATGCCCAATGTCACCCAGAATGCCGTGTCACCCAGAATGCCCAGTGTCACCCAGAATGCCCAATGTCACCCAGAATGCCGTGTCACCCAGAATGCCCAGTGTCATCCAGAATGCCCAATGTCACCCAGAATGCTCAATGTCATCCAGAATGCCAGTGCCACCAATCTTGGCCCTGCAATAAGATGCATTCCAGTCCACAACAGGCAACTGAAGAGACCTGCAGAGGATAGCACCATCTTGCAAATGATTCAGGTTTGATTCCCAGCACAAACATGGTAGCTCAAAACCACAGGAGATCTAACGCCCTCTTCTGGCCTCTGCAGGCACTGTATGTATCTTGCGCACAGACATACATGGAACTCTGAACTTCCATCAACATACAATAAAAACTAAAAATAAAGAGAGGTACTGTAAACAATTGATCTTTAAAATGTCACTTTGAAAAGAACTCTAATAACTGTGTGATGCTTGCATCTGAGAAGGACGTTAAACCTGAGCGGGTGTGAACACATCATTTTGTTAGTTATTACACAAACAATCAAATGACCATCGTCTTCCTTTCACATACCTGAATATGGCTCAGGAGGGCTGTTGCCAGAGCTCTCTGTGCTGAGATATCTTTATTAATGAGCAAGAAGCGGAGGCAAATATTGCAGTAATTAAGTCTACTGTGAATACTAATCTAGAAGGCACAGCAAGGTGCCAGGGGGAAGGGGGACAACGACAACAGATGTTCCACGTGTTTACTCCGAGTGCTTAAGGGTGGGGAATGAGAACACCAGGATGGGTTCTGATGCTAGATAATGAAAATCTGAGGAGAGAGATCTGTGTAGACTACTGGAAAGTTCTGCAGGAAGGAAACCCCAATTGCTGTGCTATAACTCAGCCAGAGCACTAAGGAAGCATAGCTCTGCCTGCAATGGGATCACCAGAGAAGGCAGGGACATTAGTTGACAAATTCATCTTTTTAAAACAGGAAAGAGGAAGCCAGGCAATTCAAGACTGTGTTTACTGTGTGAGTGTGGTTGAGGTGTACTCTTCCAGCCCTACAAGAAGCAGAGGCCAGTTGAAAGAGCTCTCTTCGTGGGAGGAGTCAAGGCGAGTCTTCAAGGCAACCAAAAGAATTAATGTGCCTTTATCCCCTCCAGTTCCAGGGATGTGTGCTCTCTGGGTTCCTATGGGCCAGACATCAGCTTGTGCAGTTACACACCAGGAGGGAAAGGAAGTACGTAGCTCCACCTTCGCAGAGGCTCAGTTACTCTTCACCATTGACTCTGTCCACCTAACACTTGTCCTTAGCAAAGCATGCTGGGTCCATGAAGATGATCTGCCACTTGGCACCAGATAGAGGGTTCAGGAAGAGGCAAGGACAATTCTAAGACAGGCCACTGAGCCAGTTTCTATGATGCTGGGGGTGGGGCCTATGAGAAAGTCATTAGCTCAACCCAGTGAAGGGCAACTGCTCTTCTATGTTGGGGTCTCAGGACCCAAGGAATCAGGAAGGACTGATATATTAAATAGACACCATCGACACAGTGAGTGAACTCAATGGCCTGTCCATGTCACTGAGAAGAGTGAAAGGTACCCACTGGTGTGGCTGGAGGCCATCAGGGAAGGCTTCGTGGACTTCCAAACAATGCTCCGCTGTCCAGATGGTCCAAGTGGAAATGGGTTTGTGGAGAAAGGAGAGAGGAGAGGGGTGTTCCGGAAGGAGGGAGCAGTATCCGTAGCCCTGAATGGTACGGAAGAGTACCAAAGCTTCTGAAATAATGGAACGTAATTGTTAATGGGGCTCAGGGGAAACTCTTCTAGTATCTGGTTCTCCTTTTCTAAGTACACAGAAGACTAAGCTGCCCTCTGCTTTGCAGGGATCAGCGGCCATAGACAAGTTCTGACCAATGAAACGGGAATGCAAGTGATATGTCCCACATACTGAGTCTCTAGCTGTCCCCATACTATTACATAACAAAAGCTCAGCTCTGATCCGAGAAGACAGAGCCACAGGATCAAGGCAGCCTGAGTCTCTGAGCCACTGTATGGGGAGCAGATTTTTGGACCCCCCAACAATAGTTGCATAAACATGAAACAGACCACTTATGTGCCAGTACACAGGAGCTTCTGTCAGTGCGCTATCAGCATTCCTATCTTGACACGTGGCATGCATGTGGGGGATGGGATGATGGGAAATGAGGCTGGGGACTCTGGCAAGGACCAGATCTTTGTCTTTGAGATTTTAGGGCATATTATCTCTGAGTTAGAAAGCTTGCATGTTCTGTATCATGGAGAAATTCAACAGGTATTTTTAACATGGGAACTGCTTGACTGGGTGTGGCAGCTGTCTTGAAAGGTATGACTATGAGCGGAGGGAGCCCTCAGCAAATGGTTACAGCAAGTCAGTGATACTGACAGTTTGATACTGACAGGCCATGCCAGAGAGGGTGGGAAAATCCTATAACGGTCAGACGGGACATGTTAGTGATTGCTTGGGGAAAGGAAAAGAAGAGTTGCATTTAGAATGATTCTTCCCCTCCCCTCCCACCCCCCTCCTACACAGCTTGTCCAGATAGTTTCATTGCTAACCAATATGGCATAAATATTATCTTGGGCTGTAACACAAGCTCTCAATGCCGGTCATGCAGTTTCACAAGCTCTATCAGTTCATAGTGAGGGGAGCATTGTGTCCCCAACCAGTAATCCCTAACCATGTATTGGCATCTCCAAACGTGAGAGCCAGTTCAGAGATACAAAGTATAGAAAGCCAGGAGCAATAGTGCCCACATGTAATCCCAATGGAGACAGAAGGATCAGGAGTTCAATGCTGACCTGGGCTCTATGGCAAGGCTCTTCCAGATAAAGAAAAGGAGGAATGGGAGGAGGCACGAGTTAGCACCAGCTGGCCAGCAAACTTCCAAGTCTTCCAAATATCAAATGTGTTAGACTCTCCCAGACAGTATGCTGAAACGCAGGTGTCTGACCCTCTCTCAGAGCTACTGCTAAACTCAGAATCTCTGGTCCCTGAATCTGATATGGACTATAAATAACAAGTTTCCCCGTGATTCCGATGTGTGAGCATAGGGAAGATGTAAAGACCAAATGGAAAGCATCCACTTAGGTAGATTAAAACTGATATGGGAGGTTGAGTGTAGCAGGCATCCCATTTCTTCACGCCTTCCTACATCCTTTTGCATACATCTTTACAGGGCTCCTCCACTCTGACTCATCCGCATCACTGTCTTTGGCTAATGGGGATATTAGTAAACACGCTAGAATCTGAGACTTCAAAAGGGCATGTACCTTTAAGAACATAATCCTTACACTGCTCCCACTGTCTTGAGAATGTCACGTGGGTCACCCTACAAGAGGCACAGGCATCACCAGTGCCCCCGAACCATCCTCGTTGATAGCCAGACATCCTCTAGTTGTGTCAGTCAGTGAGTCTAGCCCAGTTGAGCTGAGTTACCTAGCTTAATACACACATGTGGGGGTGGAAGGGGTGGGTGGGCTTTGGGCAGGCACCTCACCAACACCAGCAGAATCCCACTTATTTAAAGTATATATTGTTCCATATCACTAAGTTCTGTGGGCTGCTGTTTGCTTTACTTCTTTAAGGTGGGCTCTCACTGTGATCATAGCCCAGGCCGGCCCTGAACCCATGCTCCTCTGCTGCCTCTGCCTCCTGATTGCCAGGGTTACAGGTATGCACCCCAGGTCTGACTTGTTTGTTTCTGTGGTTCTGGGAGTCAAAGTCAGGGTCTCAAGCATGCCAGGCCATGCCATGCATGGCACTGAGCTCTATTAGCCCTTTGTGTTTGATTGCCCCACCCCCACGGTACAACTGTGGCCACAGATAACTAAAAACTCAGTTCCCAGTTTCCAGTCAGAATGAAAATAGGAAATAAAGCATGTGGTAACTACAAGCTTTGGCTGAAGAGCAACCCCCCGTAGGCTTAACTCTTCACACTTCTATCGGCTATACGGTTTGTTAACATTTTCTTAAATTTCTCCAAAGTTCATGTATTAAAGGTTTAGTCACCTGAGGAAGGCCATAACTCTCAGTCCATGAATGAGGGCTAGTGTCAATGACAGTTAGGGACTGTGTCCCAGAGCTGCCATACGTATGGTGGAAGCGAGATCTTTTCTGCCTCCTTTTCCCAAACCAAGTTACCTTGTGGCACCTCTCTTCTACTGCACATAGGACTCTCCATCTATCCAAGGAATATACTCAACTTCATCCCTAAACACTCTTCCTTGAGTAGAGTCAAAGATGAATGAGGAATGTGAATTCAACTCAGCCTTTCCTTACCATCTTCATCAGTGAACATGAAGAAGTCAGTGAGGGAGTGGTACCTCAACGCAAAACTCCCACAGTAAGTTCCCAGGTCAGGAGAGTCAGGGTATCACAGGGTTTCCCAAAGGATTGCTACCCCCACTACCAGGTTTGTCCTATAGAAGTTATTGCTCCTATAACCTCTGACCCAACTTCTCCAAGTCCCTTTTCTCAGCTGAGAAAGGGCTGGATAGGGGGCTTTAGAATAAGCCACAGCATTGAGACAGGTAAATGTGTGTAGGTTGGGTTGAGACCAGAGTCTGGAGTTTAGTAGACTGTACAGTGTAGGGACAAATGCAAGTGTCAAAAAGTTGACTTCAAAGAGAAAGAAGATCAAACCTGAGCGTACTCAGAGCTTCTCCTGTGGAAAGCCTATCGATGCACTTTATTTTTCTTAATTTTAATTTCAAGACAAGATCTCCTTATACAGCCCAGGCTGGCTTCAGATTTGCAATCCTTTTGCCTCACCCTCTCAAAACCTGGGATACCATGAATGTACCATCTCACTTAAAGACTAACTAGTGACTATTACTTGCTTTGAAAGCTATACTGTGCAACTCTGCTACTGGAAAAAGGTAAATGTAATAAATATATGAACCATGGCAATAAACTTTATAGGAACACAGTCATGAGCATTTAAATATTTATAGACCCTGAAAATTGAATTTCATATAATTGCTATATCTCTAAGTAGTGTTTTTATGCTTTGAAAGATGTAAAATCGGGATGCTGCTGTGAGGTAATTTTCTTGGACATAAAGTCTTCTACCTTACAAGGAATCTTAAGATACAGGGTATTCTAAGTGGAGGTAAAAAATCCTGCGACAGAATTACCTGAGCTCAGGAAGTAAACAATTCAAAGGGTTTAGGAAATCCCTGAAGCTGAACAGATCCACTAGGCTTCCCTTTCCTCAAGTATTTATATAAGCAGTAGGGACTGCTGAGAAACACTTTCAGACAAGCAAAACTGCCCCAAAGACAGAGAGCTCAGCAGAGCTGCCTGGGGGAAGCTCAGCGACTGAACTGCCTGAAAAGACACATTCTGACTTGTTGATCTGCCTGCAAGGCTGTGCAGTGTGTGCCAGGCTTCCACATTTCATAAGCTGTCACCATGCTGGGATGGGTTTTGTTGATGTGGCTGTATTTGAGTGATTTCTGCTCTTGGTAGTAACTCATCACCCATATTCCTATAAGTGACCACAATAAAACTCAGTGGTTCACCAACTTCAACTTTTGTGTTAGCCCTATCTTTGTCTGTTACTGGTTTCCTATCTGGAGTAATTAGATGTTTATTTAATGTTCTCATGAATAGTGTCCCATAACCACTAAAGAGATGGCTCAATTGATAAAATACCTGATACATACAAACAAAGAACTGAAGTTGGATTTCCAGAAACAATGTAAAAATCTAGGCAGAGTAATGCATGCATGACCTCTGTGCTGAGAAGGTACAGACAGGAAAACTACAGATTCTCATTGGCCAGTCTGCCTAGATGAACTGATGAGCTTCAGGGCCAGTGGGAATTCTGTATCAAAATATAAAGATGGAGAACATTCAGAAAAGACACCAGTGTCAGGCTCTGACTTCCATATGCACACATATATGTATGATATGTGCACGCATACAATAGCAAGTATATATGACATACAAATATATAAAACCAAGTCTAAGTTTTCAGGAAATATTAAAAAAAGTGGACAGGACAGTTGGCCCATCACATCCATACTTGGTGAACCCATTGACTGAACTGTCAACAGGTCCTGGGCAAAGTCATATACTGAGATAAGAGACTATACTCATTTCTTCCTAGAAGGTCTCCTGCAACTCCAGGCTAAATCCCAGGTGAGCAAGAATATTGGCTTTCAAATTAAGATGTTCACCTATTTATAGGTCAGAAAAATCAACTTAGCAAGTAGCAACCAGCATAATAAAATAAACTAAGTTTCATGTGCATTGCCTATAGGAAGACCACATAATATTTTATTAAATTTTAGTCTCACCTATGAACATGTAACTGTGAACATGTACATGTTTATCTGATCAAGAGCCACAGGTATATCGTATTTATTAATAAGGGTCAGTGTCCAAAAGTTGGAACAGATTGAGTTATAATTGTGTTTGTTGGCTTGTTTTTCCTTAGACTTGCTTCCAAATTTACATTTGGTACTAAATGACATTGAAATGAACTCCCTGATCCATGGAATGGTAAAGCAGACATCACAGCGTCAGAGCTGCCCTGGACAATACACAGTAGAGCAATGGATCTGTGTGGACGAAGCACCTGCATCCTACAGCAGGCCCTACTTGAGCATGGCCCGAGTCCCTTGCTGGTAGGGAAGGAGTTAAACCTGGCAGATCTCACCTCTCACTGCCCTGCCACCTGACCTCTCCTAACTCCCCACTCTACCCAACAGCAAGACACTTATCATTCCCTACAGACTTCATGCCCCTTGGCACCTTCGGGGTTTCCTCCCCCTGTATCATCTTCTCACTGTCTACCCTTTCCAGATTTAGCCCTTTCAGAATATACATGCTTTGAAGGCTCTTTCTGGACACTATACTCAGAAGAAAGCCTTTCCTGGTGCCCCCCATCCCAGGTCCATCCTGACCATGTTGGCCATTGTAGTTCTTATACCTTCTTATTGCCAAGACATCTCACTCCATATCCAGGGACCCTGGTGTGGGCTACTCTCCATATTCCTAGGCCTAGTGTGTTCTGATCAATAACAAGGAAGATGAACAAATGAGGGAACATGCAGTACTGGTAATGCGGTTAAGTAGTGGCCATCCCCATGTCTCAAAGATGGCCTGAAGTGGGCAAAGTATAATGTATAAGCAAGCAGAAAACGCTGACCAGACCATGCTACTTGAGGACCTGAAACCCAGCCCTCAGTTTAAACCAACTTGTGAAGGAACTGACATACTTCAGGTGACTGCTCCTGCAGACATACATTAAAATAGCTTAGCGTTGAGCTGGAGGAAGAACAGAGAAAAAGAATACAAATTGGGCCTCTCTGAATGAATGTTGTTTTGTAGTATAATTCTGGAACCAGTGGGTGCTCTATATCATTTTAAACTAGCTTTTAAAACCTAAAATAGAGCACAAACCAAAGGAAGTATTTCTGCATGCAACGATTAATTTTGATTGACATCTGAATTGAATCGAGAAATCCCAGAGCTTCAGTTAAGCTTATGTGTGCTGTGTTTGTGTCTCCTGAGAAGGAAGGACCATCTTAGACATGAACAATATGCTATGGGTTGAGTTCCAGACTGAATAAAAAGGGAGGAAGGAGGAAGCTATCTGCTTCCCACTTCCCCTCCTGCTTCCTTATTTGCCCAGATACGAGCAAGCAACAAGCAACGTCACAAGAGGTCCTGCTGCTGCAGCCTTAGACGCAGCTATGGCCATGCCCTTCCCACTATGGTGGGTCGTATCCTCAGTCTGTGAGATAAACAAAATCTTCTTCCCCCGTGGCTCTTCATGTTGGGGCATCTTGTCACAGCAGTGAGAAAAATAACTAGTGCAACAGCCACATGTAGGCAGTTTAGTTAAAACAGCTTTAAAATGCGTTTTTATTTCACATTGCTAGTAGAAATCTATCCCAAAGACAAAAAGATTCACAGAGATAATGAGAAATCTTACTTTATATTCAATTGTCTTGTTAGAGATGGTAACTCTCATGTTATTATGAAAATAAAATAAAACCAAGTACAATTTTGTTAGGGGTGAGCCAAAACTTCCAGCTCAAGTGACAAAACTATAGCAGTATAAATTAAATCCAGAAAGTTTAAATAAAAATCTCAACAATTCTTGCTTTAAACTGGAAATATCTGTATTAACTCATGACTTATTGTCTTTTTTTCTACAAATTTGATATTTCCTAGTTGTGTTCACTGAAAAGATTTAGAAGTAACAATAATGTAATAACAACAATCACCCCTAGTTCCTGGGTTGTAGTCACTAGACACCATTTCCCACGAAAGGGAACAAGAACTTCTTGAGCTGGAACATCTTGTCATGCCTAAAAGCCAGGCAGCTGCCAAAGATTACCATGGTCTCAAATGCTGTGAAAGCCAGCTTCAAGAGGCTCCCATTGACCGTTGATGAGACACATTGAACATTAAAGCATTACTGCAGTAGATCGAAATAAAGCAGATACAACAATTTTCTCGAGTTTATGGTAATACTCCACATCTACTTTACACACATTCCCAGAAAGCCTCCTCCGTTACCCCGAGAGTCTCAGCTCATTGTTCTGAGAACTGATAAAATAACCAAGAAGGCTCTGCTCTTTCCTAAACCATGCCCAACAGAGGTCAAATGGTTACTACTTGGTTTGTTATAGAAGTCATAACTAGTGGGCAGAGTCAGAAGGTTGGAATTGTGAAGTCACTAACTTATCAACCCTAAAAACGCAATGGAGACCTCGTTCAGTGGTGGGGCACTTGCTTAGCATGGTAAGGCTGTGGTTTAGATTCCCAGTACTGTTAAAAAGTGAGAGGGAAGGGGGAAAGGGGGGAGGAGGGAAGGAGGGAAGGGGGAGGAGGAAAGAAGGTGAGAAAGGGAGAAAAGAGAGGAAGAGAGGAGGTGGGGAATGGCAAGACAAGAAGAAGCCATGGAGGAGCTGGAGAGGTGGTTCAGTGGTTAAGAGAACACACCACTGCTATTGCACAGGACCTGAGCTCATTTCTCAGCATCCAATATTGAGACTTAAGAAGTGTAGCACTTTTTGTGGCTCCCATCCTAAGGAACACAGAAGTTTTCAGGAGTTTACTGTTGGAGAGCTCACGGGTGTCTGTAACTCCAGCTCCAGGGAGATCCAAGGCTTGGGCACCGGCACTCACATGCGCACACCCACACCTGAGCACATAGTTAAAACTGAAAAAATCTTTAATTTAAAAAGCTAGAGAGGGACTTCAAGGTGTTGTGGATGACCCTGGTGATGTCTGTATTTCGATGCTAATTCGGCTTTCCCAGGAGGGGTGGTCTGGACCAAGAAATAAGTCAGGTACTCAGGTGACTTCCTGTGACCCTTCCCCTAAGGAATAAAGGGACCAACCACTGGGCAAGTAGGTGGGAATTCTGGGTTGGATGGAGGAAGAGAGGAAGCAGGAGAGAGTTAGGGGCCTTTTGGACAGGGATAATGTGAGGACAAGATGTAGCTAGTAGTGTCTTCCAGTGGCGGATCTGTCAGGATTCACCTCCAGAGGATTTAGGTTTAATAAGGCTTACAAGATTAGGATTTTAGTTGTTGCACCCAGCAATTGAGTTACCGTTGTTTCTGAACTAAGTTTGGGTTGCATTTTCCTTTACACAGCGGTACTGCGGCAAAGCGTAGGTTTGCCTGATGTGCATCACAAGGGTCGTGGGGGTTGGAAACATTGGGGCTGGCATGGTAATGACCTACCTGAGGGAACTTAGGGAGCTGGGTGGAGAGATTTTGGAGCTCTGAGTCAGAGAGTCTCCATGAGATAAGAGCTGACCGGTGGTCAAGACCGCAGGAACTGAGCGTGGCTGGGTGAAGCGTAGGAACATGCCATTCTTTTTTATTATTTCCTGCAGCATCAAGGGCTCTGGCTCATGCCTTTATATCAAACTTGGGCACTAACCAGAGCCCCATAAAAGCTACCCTAATTCCTTTGACGGGCAGATCCTCCTGTGGCCTGAGCAGCAGCATGTGGCCCCGCCATGTCAGCATCACACTGAATATGCATCCTGATGGGGTACACAGGAAGCATGTGACATCACTACTAAATATTATCACTAAATATATCACTGCCCCCCAAAGCCCCAACGGAACTTAATGCAAATTCTAGTGTGACTCCCAGACAACAGAAAATATGGGTCACAGAATCTATGAGTAATCAAAACTACTCCAGAAGTAGTTAACTAGATATAGTAAGTGCACGGGAGAGTCTATTGTTCTATGGACGCATTTTCATTCAGAAATAAATGGTGTTGGAGAGAGAGAGAGAGAAAGAGAGAGAGAGAGAGAGAGAGAGAGAGAGAGAGAGAGAGAGAGAGAGAATATAAGAGATGGAGCACTTTTTGTGGCTCCCTTTGAAAGGAGCACAGGAGTTTACAGGAGTCCACTGTATTTTCAGCTTCTCTGTAAGTTTAGACATTCTTTCAATTAAAAAAAAAATCAAAGACTCACAAGGGTGTGAATCTTGTTTAGGTTCTGACTTGGTTGATTAAGTCAAGTTATTTACAACAATCAAGGGAAATGTCAGCAAGGTTTTATTGTAAATTATTATCACCGTTGTTGGGAGTGATCATTATACTGCATTAAGTCTTATAAAAGGAAAATATCCTTATTTATTAAAAATAAAAATGTAAAAACATTGCTATGGCCATGTAGCACAGGGGAGAAAACCTGCCTGACGCCACTGCCATGAGACCCTGGCATTTATTGCTGGATTTGGTTTAATTTTTTCTGAAACAGAATCTTGTTCCGTAGCCAGGCTAGCCTCACACTTCGTGTCCTCCTGTCTCAGCCTTTACAAATGTAGAGTTGTAATCTTCACATTTTAGTTTATTTTATTACTTTAGATGCGGGTGTCTTGCCCATATGTATGTCTGGGCACTCTATTTTCACCATTTCCCCAGGAGCCAGAAGAGGTCATCTGATGCCTTGGAACTGAAGTTACAGATGATCGTGAGCTGCCAGGAGGGTTCTGGAAGCTGAACACAGGTCCCCTGTAAGAGTAGCCAGTGCTCTTAATCACTGAGCCATTGCTCCGCCTTCATATGTGCTAAACTTGCGGGCATGCACTATCATGCCTGTCTGTCTATCTCCTGTTAACTGGGAGAATGTTATTTCTAGACGCTAGTGTTAGTTTACACTGAGCACTACCTGCATAGTAAGCCTGCAAGAATTAAACACAATATAATTTACCCCAGTACCTGACAAATAGTTGATGTTTAATAGAGATTTTTTTCATTATCCCTTCTAGATGTATCTGCCTTCCACCAATGTCATTCCCCGCCCCCCCTCTCAGTTTATGATTTCACACATTTACTGTAGATTAACAACTAAGTTATTCCTTACATGGAATGAGTTCAGGTTGCCCATAGTGTCAACTGGTCCAGAAAGCATCATACTGTAAAGGCAAGAAGCAAGGAGAGACTTTACAGTGTACTATAAATGGTGAGCAGGAAGAAGAGGAAACAGCCCACGCTGACTATAGAAAGAACGGACAATCAAATGAATAATGTATGGGAGAGGTTCTGAACAAACTGGTTCATGGTAACACTCAAAAATTTTTCTACTATTATTTCCCTTATTATGACAGGCAGCCCAGCAGAACACGGGGCAGCTTCCTCTTCTGCACATGCCTCTGCTGGCTGTCTCTCTGGCTTCCTTTCCAGTACCGAGGTGGTAATCTATAAATTGATACACTCATTCTATGCTTAGGAGATGACTCAATCTCTTAATTCACAGATTCTGCTCTTGCCTTGGGCTCGAACCATTTTGAGTTTCCATTCGGACTGCATTATCACTAATGGGTCTTTGGCTCTCATAGATAAACCCTGCCTTGGCCATAATGATGAGGGAATCGATGGCCCCATGGGGGTCCCTCCTCCAGCCTTATCCTGCTGCTCCAAGGGAAGTCTGGTCCTCACTGTCGCTGGTGGTAATGAGAGATGGGGATACGATTAGTCCTTTACTGACACACACAAGTTCTCAGCGCTCAGGCTAACTGGCACCCTGGCAGGGCAGCTGGTGAGCGGATGTTTTTGGCTAGAGAGGTCATTCCTGTGTGTTGCCCCTTCTTCCCCTGAGCACGGGCTGCTGCTCAGAATAAATCCCCGCGGATCATGTCCTCGGTGAGTTGGATGCTCCATACAATGGATGCGGACTCAGAAATGCGGCTTGTGTAAGGACCTGGTGATGTTGGCAGGATGCATCATGCGCAGACGAACCGGCAATTTGACCTGTGATCTGGGGACTGTCAATCTTGGACTCAAATGTTTTATTGTCTTTTCCTCAGTCCAAAATTGCAGCAGCATTGCCTCCCCGGATCCCAGGGATACATACTGCTCTGCTGTTGCCAGGATATGCCTGACAGGTTCTCACCAGCCCCGTGGGTGGGGCTATAGCTAGCATAAACCTAGTCTCAGGGTTGGACCACTGTGACTCCTCCCAATACCTCTGGCGCTAACCTAGATGGGTTGGTCCCAATGTCACTAGAAAGCCTCCCTTTCTCCTTGGGCCTAACTCCCACGATTCCTGGTTCTCCAGTGTCACATTGCTTTAAGTTAACAAGGACACAAGCCAGAGAAAGGGAGTGCTCCAGCTAATTACTACTTAGAGAAAAGCACCCTAAGAGGGTGTTCAAGGAACCTCTGGACCAAATTTGCCTACGTTGTCAACAGCAGGTCAGGGCTTTGGTTTCAGAATAGTCATGGACCGAGGGCGGAAGGGCCAGATGAAAGACCAACAAGATAATGCACTCTTCTCCAAACGGTGAGTAGTCACTCTTGCTAGGAGAGGCCCAGCAGAAGCAGTGACACTTGGCTTAGTGGGGTTGTCTGCCCAGCAATTTTGTCTGAGAACAGCTTAGTCTCTCCCCCAAGAGCAATGGCGCGCACAGGCATCCTACTTGCTCTTCTAGCTCAGAGCGTCCACCTGAGTTACCAAGCTACCACACTCACATCCCCATGGATCTGTCTCTTTCGCTCCTAAGCTTCTATTTCTGTCTCTCATTGCTGTGCCAGAGTGTCTAACCAAAGCAGCTCTGGGGAGAGCCCTGGGAGAGAGCCCCGGGGAGAGAGCCCCGGGGAGAGAGCCCCGGGGAGAGAGCCCCGGGGAGAGAGCCCCGGGGAGAGAGCCCCCGGGGAGAGAGCCCCGGGGAGAGAGCCCCGGGGAGAGAGCCCCGGGGAGAGAGCCCCGGGGAGAGAGGCCCGGGGAGAGAGCCCGGGGGAGAGAGCCCCGGGGAGAGCCCGGGGGAGAGAGCCCCGGGGAGAGAGCCCTGGGGAGAGAGCCCTGGGGAGAGAGCCCCGGGGAGAGAGCCCTGGGCCACAGAGCTGGGTGGGCAGTTCAGAGCACTCGCTGCTCTTCCAGATGACCCAAGTTCACTTTCCAGCACACATATTGGGAAGTTCTCAACGACCTGTAACTCCAGCTCCAAGGAATCCCGTGCCCTCTTCTGGCCCCTGTTTTCCCTCTGAGTTGCTCGAGTGGACAAGAGCTGACACGATCTGCAGAGGTAGTCCAATATTTATTAGCGTTTCCTGAAGAAAACTAAGATTCCCTAAAGCCTTGCCTGTCCACCTCCAGCTTGGCCCCATCTCCCAGCAATCTGCCCTTGTCTGTCTGCCACACTTAGCTCGCTTGCTTATCTTCCCTAGCTTTTGCTTCCTTTCCTTTTGTTGTTGTTGTTGTGGAAGAGGAGGAGGAGGAGGAGGGGTGTTTTAAACCCCTGAAGCTCCTTCTGCCCCTTATTGTCTCTCTCCATTTTATTATCTCTCATGAAAGGCATAGAATAAGTTTTCTTGGTCAAAGAGAAATCTGCTTAGCTTCCCATTAAATAGACAAGAAATAATGCCACTATATATGTATAGCACCTTAACATGAATTATTTCATTTAGCCTTCCAATTTAATGCTGGGTGGTGATGGGACAGGGCAGGTAGAAAAATGGGTGTGTGTGTGTGTGTGTGTGTGTGTGTAGATCTAATATGCAGATGAGATATGTAACACATCAAGTTGAATGCAGAACTATAAGCAACAGAGAGTGTTTATCCATAGAACAGCCTTGCTATGCTAATATGCTCAAAGGCTTACTATGTCAGTGGAATAAAAAAGCCCCAACTCTGTTGTCAGACTGGTGAGCTGCTGAACTCTCTGCTTGAGCCCCCTTCCTCCCTGGGACGTGTGTCTTCTTCCAGGAAGCTGTGCCTGTTCACTAGGAAGTGCACCCTTTCTAAGGAAATTCTCTCACTTTGCTGGCTGTCCTGGAAGGAGAAAGACATTCTGAGAAGTGGAACACCCGTCCCCTCCCCGTAGCTATCAGACTGCTGAAACGATAGTGTCCGGTACATTGAGATGCCACAGGAATCCCATGCTAAGGAACGGAAAAGGCTGAAGGCAGGGCCTGCTAGGGAAGACACTTGTCTCCCAGGAAGAGGGCTGTGCAGAGTTCTGACATGAGTTATTTCATTTAGCCTTCCAATTTAATGTCAGACTGCCGAGCAGAAAGGGTGGGATCCCAGACGGGATGGGTCAGTGATGGGTGGGACCACACCTTGACCAGGACTTCTCAGCTGTGGATGCCTCTTGTCCTTTATTTAAACCTAAACCTTGTATCAGCACCCCCCAAAGACGGGCTGGAAGGTACTGGACCTCTTGGTTTCTCTTCCAGGCGCCACACTGAACACATCTCCTTTCTCTGCTTTCCACTATTATCACGGAACTGGCATATTGAATTTGGGTGGCCGGGCCTAGCTTTTGAGGACTATCAGGACCCAGGCTGAGACCTTAAGCACTATTACTTTATATGTCTGTGTCCAATTCTTTGTTCCAAGATATCAGAACCTGGATCCTGGTCAGCAGCCCTGAAAGCTGAGGGGTGGTACGTGGCTTTATTCATATCTCTGAGAAGAGCATGCATTTGTCCATAGGTTCTGTCATAGAAAAACACTGAGGTGTGTGGAGAGGCTTTGAAGTCTATGAGAACCTGAGTTATCAGCTTGGAGCTGCAGAGCTGAAGTCCTGGCCCTCTTCCCACACCTGAACTCCAGTCTACACAGCATCATCCCTGATTCTGCCCTTCCAGGAGCAGCTGGCATGTCCCCTGTCTGGTGCTCCATCCCTGAATGAGGCCACTGCCAAGCTTCCTTGACTCATGACATCTGACTCCGAACCTCCTTCCCAGCCACTGAGTGACATCTCAGGATTTTAACAGGTGGGTAAGCTGGAGCTGTGTTTGTGGCCTGGTACTTCATGTGAACCCAGGCAAAGCTGTCACATCTACAGCCTTGTGAGCATCCCACTAACTTGAGGGACCTCTCATGGGAGCCCTAACATCTGCTTCTACAGCTGTGGTTGCTTTGTGTTTGCAGGTGTGACTCAAGAGCTGTGACTAGAAGCTCACCTTTAAGGTAGCTTCAAGAGTTCCTAATGCCAATTCAGTGTACAATGTGTGGCATGTCATAGTGGTTCATTTCTACAGGTGTTACTGTTATATGTATAGTTTCAATACAGAAGAATTTTGACAATCGTTGAATCGTTTGAGTCTTCAAACCCAGCCTGATTCTATTACTAGAGCGTACAGTACAGTGCAGAGCTGGGGAGATAGTACAGCTGGTAGCGTGCTTTCTCTGCAAACATGAGGACCTTAGTTCCATCCCTAGCATCAGTGTAAAAATCCAGGCATTGGAGTACATGCTTACAATCCTGGTACTGAAGAGGCAGAGATAGGAGTACCCCTGGGGTTCATGGGTCAGCCCACGTAGTCTGTCCTAGGTCCCAGGCAGACCCTGCTTCAAGAGATAAAGAAGTTGGTTTCTGAAGAACAACATCCAAGTTCCCTGCTCTCCATAATACATGTGTGCAGGCACACTCACACACACACACACACACACACACACACACACGTACCTACATACACAAATGTATACAAGAACATGCATACATAGGTATGCACACACATAATCAAATATCAGATGTGGTTTTAAACAAAATACACTAATAGCTAAGTAAATACATGTGCATATATATGCATATATAGACATATAGTAAATATTTATGATAATTATCAGAGAACTTTTGGGTTTAGGAGACAAAGAAAACTTAGATGTTCTCACCATGTCTTTTCATGGCTTTATAATTCATTCCTTTTACTACAGAATAACACCTCATTGACAAAGCTTACCAAATTGTATTTATCATTCACTTACTAAAGTATTTCGTGGTGGCTTCTGAATTGTGCTAATTACAAATAAACGTCTGTGTGCAGGTTTGGAATGGACAGACATTTTCAACTCAGGTGAGTAAATCCAAAGGTCCCACTGCTGGTTTGGAGTGCAGTAAGAGCTGGGTAGTTAGCTCAGTGCTCAGCTCAGCTCTGCCTGCAGTAAGAGCCTGGGTAGTTAGCTCAGTGCACAGCTCTGCCTGCATTAAGAGCCTGGGTAGTTAGCTCAGTGCACAGCTCTGCCTGCATTAAGAGCCTGGGTAGTTAGCTCAGTGCTCAGCTCTGCCTGCAGTAAGAGCCTGGGTAGTTATCTCAGTGCTCAGCTCAGCTCTGCCTGCATTAAGAGCCTGGGTAGTTAGCTCAGTGCACAGCTCTGCCTGCATTAAGAGCCTGGGTAGTTAGCTCAGTGCACAGCTCTGCCTACAGTAAGAGCCTGGGTAGTTAGCTCAGTGCACAGCTCTGCCTACAGTAAGAGCATGGGTAGTTAGCTCAGTGCACAGCTCTGCCATGCGCTGCCTGCTGTTACTCAGAGGAAACCTCCAGCATCACTTGAGGCTTAGTTTAGCAGCTGAGTTCCCCGGAGGTCAGTGGCTTACTGGAGGTCATCAGGGTGAGATATGATTCTTTTGAGTTCAGGAATGGGGATGTTTGCTTTGTGTTGTTGGAGTCCAGTTCCTGCCAGGACAGGCCCCTGGGGCACACAGATTTTTCTGGGAACAACTTCTGTCTTTGCTCATTGCTTCCTCCCCCACACTATCCTTCTCCGTGTCGTATAACTGCACTGTCTTACACATACAAAGAGGAGTGTGTGTGACCCCAGGAAAGCAGGCGGAACAGGTGACAACCAAGGCTGATGGCTCCTCTATACCCCATGGGTGGCAACAGAAGAGAAATCTCTTCCTTGAAAGACAAGAGACCTGTGACAATAGGAATGCACTGTCTTGTGAGTTTCTTCCTCTTCAATGTCCTTTTCCCAATTTGAGCTCTGTTCCTTTAGTGATTATTTGTTTAAGATCATTTCTTCAGAATTGCTTGTTTATTCTGCACACAGTACTCCATGTTTCCTGTACAGTGTGTCCTCTTCAGGGGACATGAAGAAACCATGCTAATAAGGACTATGTACATTTTGTTGTTCTCTAATTTAAAAAAAAAAATTACGAGAGGACAAAGCTCTTGGAACCTGAGAGTTTTCTTTTGGTAAGATACAGGGGCAAGGGATCCAGGTTGTCTTTTCACAGCTTTAGCTGATAGCAAATTATCCAGCCTCGCAAATAGCGGGGAGGAGCTGCAGAAGTCCATAGCTGTTCATTTCTCCTCCACATCTTGATGCTTATTTCTTGCACTACCGTAACAAATACAAAAGAAAGCAAACAAATGGCTTCCTGACTCCCGGGAGACAGACGCTCCTGTTCAAGGGACATCCGATCCTCACAACTTGTCTCATTTCCTTCGTTTGTTGTATCTTGTATCTGGCTATCCTCAAATTGTATCCTTTATAATAAAAATGTAGTTGTGTTTTTAAAAATAAGCTTAACATTGACCATGCATTGCTGGGAGGTGGTGCTGCGTGGCTTTAGTCCCAGCACTTGAAAGACAGGAGCAGGCAGATCTCTGTGAGTTCAAGGCCAGCCGGGTCTGCAGAGCTAGTTTCAAGGCAGCCAAGGATACACCAAGAAACTCTGTCTAGAAAAAAAGAAAAGAAAAAGGAATATTGACCAAGCACCCAAACTTGTTGCTCACTAAGATAAAGATGGTGAATGTTTGTAATGCTGCATTGGAAAAGTCATGGCTGTGATTCAGGGTGCTCAGGCAGGGTGGAGAGATGACTCTGCGATTAAAAACATTTGTAGATTTTACAGAGGATCGGAAATTCAGTTCCTAGCACACACCTTAGGCCTTCTTACAACCATCTATAACCCCAGCTCCAGATGCCAGCCACACATACCTAACTCATACTCATACATACAACTAAAACTAAAAAAAAGAAACCTTTAGAAAATGGATTTTAGAATTCTCAGCCAGAAAATTGATGCAGTTCAGAGACAGCGGTGCATGCTTAGGAACACATCCTTCTAGCATAAAAATGCCCCTATGCCTGGCCTCAGGGTCAGATATGTGAGCACACAGCTTCTGTGGTTCTGGGCTAAACAGAGCGGAAGAACAGCCAGTTCCTTCATCAAGAGATCCAGGCACCTGCGGACTCCAGAGGCAAAGGAAGAAACTCCTGGGAAGAGCCTGGGGGAACGGGTCCTGGGAGGAGCTTGGGGGAGGGGGGGTCCTGGGAGGAGCCTGGGGGAGCGGGTCTAGTAGAACTTCACGGTAGACATGAGTGTGGTGTAGAGAATGGGCTTTTCCTGACGTGCACTGAGGCCGGGGTGCATCATGGGATGCTCACTCTAAGAAGAGTATACCGAGCACGCATGGATAGAGCGTGGCCCAGGCTGAGGATGGTCTGAATTCACGCAGTAAGGGGTCTCTGAAGGAGTGTGTTGTAAGAAGGCCACCGGGAACATGTCACTCAGACTCGTGTGTTCTGGGAGTTTTAAGTCTGGCTTTGGGGCTTTCATTGCAAGTGTTTTGTCCACTGAGCCACCTCCCAATCCCCGGAAATTCCTTTAATACTGTTAAAAACAAAAGAACGATTTTACAGGAGAGACCTAGAGGACCCTCTTATTAATAAATGTTCATTCCCACAAATATTTACCTACTCATATCCCTAAAGTATATTACTACAAAGGTCTGCAGCAGACATTAGAGCAGGTGTAACTTCAAACTGCAGACAGTGGGAGAAAAGATCATGGAGCACGGAAAGCAGGGAGGCACATAGCCCTGATAATGGGGAGCCACCTTGGAGACTCCCTCCTCCCATTCTTGCCCAAAGCCCATGAGGACACTCCATGGAGACTCCACTGTCCCTAGCTTCTTCACCCCTCATGACTTGAAAAGTGGAAATAGTAACGGTAATGGTGATGCCTACCTCATGCTGTGGTGAAATTAAAGCATCCAATACATGAAAAATAGTTATATTAGCACCTGGCACACAGTAGGCACTTAGTCAGCATGAGCTACTGTAGCATTGTCCCTAATCAGTGCATGTGTGAAACCAAGGCTAGCACCAAACCTATACAACATACACCGTGACTTTCTTCATGTATACAGACATATGATAAATTTAAATTATCAGTTGAGCATAGTAAATTACCAGCAATTTACCATAGATCCAAGCAGCCTTAGGGAATAATTCCTTTGCGGGAGGCGGGGGTGTTGAGATTCTCTTGGGCATACCCAAATACTACCATCACTACTGATTTGAGAACCATTTTCGCTACTATTTTTTTGTCTTTAAAAAATTCCTCCCCACCGTACACTGTTACTTGTATGGGTATGAGTTCAGAGCTGATCGCTTGGTGTTAGATAATCAATCTGAGGGCTCTCTTCTCTGGAGGAATGCTTATCTACAGATGGGGCCCCGTTAGATTTCCTCCTTCCATGTCACCATGTCTATTCATGTTCCGGTCATATTTAGGTAGCCATGTTGGTGAAAATTTATGGGTGTAGCGTCTCTGACATTTCTAGAAGACTCAATCTCACAGTAAACCATTCCTCTGGCTCTTACAGTCTTTCTGACACTCTTTGGCTATAATCCTGAGCCTTGTGCGTGGGAATTGTATGGTAGATGTATCGTTGGCCCGGGAAGCACATGACCATTTGCTCTCTGCATTTTGACCAGTTATGGTTTTCTATAATGCTCTTATTTTTGAGACAGTATGGGTCTCTCTTCTCCCGGGGTCTATATATAAATATATATAGAGAGTTTGGTATATCCCTAGCTGTAGACTAGGGTCTTAGACTATCTCCTCTTTCATATAAGGGGTCCGTTGTCAGACACAATACTGCATGCCTAGAAGGTCAGAGGTAGGGAAACTGAAGCAAGAGGAGCAGGAATTTGAGCAACACAACAAAACCGTGTCTACAAACAAAAATGAACAAAAATAATAAATAAATAAATAAATAAATAAATAAATAAATAAATAAAGCAGAGGCAGACTATTATATCATTAATCTAGGAGGCAGCAGGAAGCAGACTGTCTACCCAGGCCATCAGCCTCCGTTCAGAAATGCTTCCATGTCCGATTAACATAGGCAACAATTCAAAACACTTTTTAAAATTATATGTATATGTAAGTGTGTGTGTGTGTGTGTGTGTGTGTGTGTGTGTGAGTGTGTGTGTGTGTATGAGTGTGGGGGAGGCAAGGGGTTACATATTAATGTTGTGCTCAAGCAAGCCAGATGGAAGAGTTAGATCCCCAGGAGCTGGAGTTAGCAGGATTGTGAGCAACCACACTAACCACACTTGGGTTCTGGGAACCATACTTAGGTCCTCTGCAAGAGCAGTCAGTGCACACTCTTAACCACAGAGGCATCTCCCCAGGTCCAGCACAGAAAACAAAAACAAAAACTTTTTCTTTAAAAGTTGCAAAGTAGTAATTATGAGGCTGATAGTTTGGGAAAGTACATAATAATATATGAAGATGTGTGGGTGTTATGGGCTGAGTTATGTTCAAGCACATATTGAAGTCTTAACTTCTGTATTTGGAGACGAAGCCTTCAGAGGGGGTAATTAGCTTAGTATGACATATAGGATGGGCTCTGCTCTGCTCTGACTGACAGAAGAAGAGGAAAATTCCTCATGAATATCGGTGAGGCAGGGCCACCTGCGCGTGAAGGCCAGAGGCCTGGAGAGAAATCTCACCTGCAAAACCAGCAGATAATTTGAACCTGAACTGTGAAAAAGACATTTCTGTTGCTTGCATTTTCTGGTCAGGGATACTTTGTTACTCTTCGTGTAGAGGAATCTTCAGAAGACTCTATTTCCTAAAAGGAAATTCATTCAATTAAAAATTTCTGCTTGAAAAAAAAACTTACTCTCCGGGACCACATCAAGATCTCAGACTGCTATGAATGGCATTAATTCCTCGTGGTATTCTGTCCCCCATGCTCAGAGGTCAACACTACCTTTGTCATAATGATCATTCTCACAGGCTTTTACTAGAAATTGTGCAGGGCTTCTTAAAAGTATTATATTATGAAGAAAATATCATTTCTTCATAATACAAAAATGCTCTGTTTTTACCTAACAAATAATGGAGTCCTTGTCATATCTAAAATATTGACTTTATTAATTGGAGCTTTCCAGGTTCCTATGGGAGCCCTGGATATCTGGCATGAGGCAGATTAATGCCAGCATGGGTTACAACTGATGTTTCTTGGGCCAGTGACCAGGTAGCTGACCTTCCTTCCCATCTTGGGAGCAAGCTCTGCTTGCTTCCAGAGCAAGCCTATGTCCGAGATGTTCTTCCTGGCTTTCTCCATCTCTGACCAAGTTGATGCATCGTGCATATATTCCCACATTCCATGTCCACAGAAAGACAGAAATCACATCTTATTGTAGTCTCTCTCTCTCTCTCTCTCTCTCTCTCTCTCTCTCTCTCTCTGTGTGTGTGTGTGTGTGTGTGTGTGTGTGTGTATACATGTGATTTCACTGGTATATGTGCATGTGTGGAGGTCAGAGGTCAGTGTCTGAATGTCCTCATCTGGGATTTTTTGTTTTTTGTTTTTTAAACAAGGGCTCTCACTGAGGGCTTGCTTTCTAAGTCAGCCAGTAAGTTTCAGGGACCTACCTGTCTCTGCCTCCTCGTTACAGATATACATTACCACACCCAGCTTTTTACATGGTTTGGGGAATCTGAGTTCTCATGTCTATAAAGCCAGCACTTCATCCACTAAGCCTTCTCCCCAGCACAGAATGCATCTCAGTCATGATTTCCTGGGGCTAGGATGTTAGAGACCTGGCCTGGGAAAAAGACTTCCAGATTGATTCCTTGACCCTTCTTTCCCTTTGTCCTGCATCCTCGGTGTCACCTCCCCTAGGAGGTCCCCTGGCTGCCATACCGTCTTTATGACTACACCTGACTGTCAGTGGCTGAAGAAAGAGGGTCCTAGGCCGCTGAACCAGCTCCATCACCTTTAGGAACATGAACAACTATTTAACCCCTTCTCATTAGTTTCCATGTCATAAAATGATGAGACAACATAGAGTCTACCTCATGAGGCTATGGTTGAAGATAAAGTAAGATAATGTTTGTAAATGAAACTAGGATTTTAATAAACATTAACTTGAATTTACTGAGCAGAGATCTTTAAACCAGTTTTAAACATAATTATGATGTAGGTGAAGCAGAAGGAACAGTGGACAGAGAAAGTGGCAGGCCCTGCAGGACAAAGACTTGCTCTGGAAGCAAGCAGACCCTCCACTTATTGTAGACCGGCATAAAAAGGCAGGTGTCCCTGTTTGGATGTGCTGTGGTGAGCAGAGAGTCCCCAGCACAGCCAAGTACTCAGTGAAGTTTTATTGAGCAGTGTCAGGTTATAGAAAACAAAGTTTTCTGCCAACTAGAAACAAGACAGTTGTACTGTTGACTAAGCATTGAAGCAGAATGTGGTATGTGCTGAAGGGGTTCAGAATCTTCTGCTCCAACACTCACCTTGGAGCTTCAAGGCACTTGTGAGACAGCAGGCACAGCAAAGCTCCCTACCACTCTACCATACCCTCCCTGTTAGGAGGATACAATGATGCTCATCAGTGGGTAGAGAGAAATGTTTAAAGATGGGAGAAATAAAATACCAACATTGTCTATGACCCCAAAACACAGAATTAAGCTGCTCTGAATGGCACCCCCTCCAAACTCCTCATGTCTTAATGGCAGGAGATGACTTTGAAAATCGTTGCAATTGGCCCACCAGTCAGTCTGTCAGCTTGCTTCCTGCCTTCCACAGGAGCTGGAAGACAGAGTCTCTCTCTTGATGTTCACATACTTCTCATATGAGAAGATGGCATGACTCTGAGTTCTACCACTCCACTGACTGCCATTGATCTGGCTGACATGGCTGGTTAGATCCTTTCTGAAGCTGCACATTCAGATGAAGAGAACAATGTTCTCTGATACAGAAGGCCAGTCATGCTGCACACTCATTCTAGGACCTCCAGAGACACGCTCGAGAAGGTATCTCTGTGAATCAAAAGCTTTCTTCCTGCTGGCTGGCTTTTATAGTCCTAGAAAATGCTATGCAGGCCACTGGGAAGAAAAGGCATCAACAGCTGCAGCAGCTGCAAACTCCATGATCCAGGAGAGCAACTTACCAGGCAAGATGTGCTTGCTTATTTGTGCAACAGCGGCAATATTGCTATGGTAGAAACCAACAGTTCTGTTAGTCTGAGGCCTGCTACATGCAATGAAACCCATGTCTGTTACTGTAACCCTTGTCAACAACCCGTGGCAGGAGAGACCATAGTTCCTAGGGGGAACTGAATACTATAGTTAAGCTTAATAGTCATAGCAACAAGCTACCTTTTAAATGTTTACATTTATGCCCATAGTCAAATGCTACTCTCAGCCTTAATCAGAAAGTCCTCTTTGCAGTGAACGGTGATAAATGGAGAAACTTATATTTGCATATGGTGCTGAGAATGAGTGATATATGGTTGGTCCTCCCTAAACAAGATATTTATGCCACTTCAACTGATGCTCGTGGGACACTACAAAAGAGACAGAAAAAAAAAAGTAAGAGCAAGAGAGACTGTAGGGGCTGAAAATGTCTCTTCTAGGCAAGATTTGGCTGCTGCAGTTATGAAATCCCAGCCCTTGTGGATACCCGCACTGGGTTGGTACAAGAATGGACCCATCAGCCGTCCAGCACTGGTTAAGGAGGGGCTAGGACCTTACTCCTCACTGTTGAGCTATTTTCTGTTAGTAGATTCTGGGACAGAAAAAATCACTGTCCTCACTGTGTGCCCACTGACAGCCCCACCAAGCCAATGGTTACACAGATATACCACCAAAGAAACCCAAAAGTAATGATATAGAAACAGGACTGCAAGGAGCTGGGGAGGGTTGGGTTGGAGGGAAGTAAGAGGGGGAGAGAGGAGAGCAAACAGAATGAATCATATATTTGTACCAATGGTCAAACAACATTTTTTAAAAAGATGCCTGCTAGGCCCTTAAAGAAAAACTCTTCAACTGTAAGACTGCCTCTTAGTTGTGAACATTTTCACACATTTGGGAAGGATAGACAGTAATTAGGAAGCAAAAGGGAGAGCATCAGAGATGACTCTCTACATCCTGGATAACTACGTCTCTTCTTTTAGATGCATATACATCTGTCTTAGGTAGGGTTCCTATTACTGTCACAAATGCCATGGCCAAAATCAACTTGAGGAGGAAAGGGTTTATTTCAGTTTACAGCTGTAGTTCACCATGAAGAGAAGTCAAGGCAGGAACATCAAGCAGGAACCTGGAGGCAGGAACTGAACCAGAAGCAAAGGTTCCGAGGAGCGTCGTTTACTGGTGTATGAGTCCGGGTTCTTTAGAACCACAGAACTTATGGAATGACTCTCTCTCTCTCTCTCTCTCTGTGTCTTTGTCTCTGTCTGTCTGTCTGTCTGTCTGTCTGTCTGTCTGTCTGTCTGTCTGTCTGTCTGTCTGTCTCTCTCTCTCTCTCTCTCTCTCT
>NC_034598.1:7372209-7402721 GCF_900095145.1 Mus pahari
TCTCACAGGCGTGCCCTCCATTTATGGGTCGTAGCTCATTCCGAGTAGAGTCAAGTTGACAACCAAGAGTAGCCATCACAACTGGTTTGTTCCCCGTGGCTTTCCCAGCCTGCTCTCTGATACAACCCAGGACCAGGAGTGGAACTGTGGGCTCTCTCCCTCCCTGACATCAATCATTAACCCAGAAAATGCCCCACAGGATTGCCTACTGACCAATTCGATGGAATCGCTCCCTCAGTTGAGGCTCCCTCTTCTCAGATGACCCTAGCTTGTGTCAGACTGATCAAATCTAGACAGCACACCATTCTTACAAACTACAGTTCAAAGCTATGATAATGGAATAGTTTAATTGATCAAAAATGGAGTGAGAAACATAGGTCAGTTGGTAGAGTAGTCACCCAGTACATACAAAATTGATCCCAGGCACCATTTGATCTGCACCTGTAATCTCAGTGCTTAGGAGGTAGAGGCAGAAGTATGGAGGTTTAGGGTCATCATCTCTAAGGTACATAGTGAGTTTAAGGCTAGCTTGAGGTACAGAGACCCTGTGTTGAGATAAAATTATGAAAGACTTGGGACCATTTTAATTCCCACAAACCCATAAGTAGCTCCTCCATATTACAGATGACAAGAAACAAATTGTTTTGTTTACCTAGGGTGATATAGAGCTAGAGCTTGAACTTAAATCCTATTCCTCTGATAAAGAGTTGATAAACAGACAGAAACATGGAGGGATGGGCTCTGGGAAGCAAATGAGGTTTTCTAAGTGCAACTGAATTTGGAAAGTAGATGCAGAAGCTATGCTATGGCACATCCATCAGGTACTTTACCCACCTAAGATGACCGTCGTTGCCAAGTCCAACGAGGACGCCCCTTTCCTCAGGTCTTCTTTCTCCAATGTGTCTGGATTTGATATCCATCTCCTGTACTCCTCCAGGAAGTATTTCATGTGTTTTGAAGGGAAAATACAAAATCAAGATGGTTGTTGACTTTGGTCTTTGTCACATGCTCTTGGTGAATTCTTTTCTCTGCCTTCATCTTTTGCCATTTGAGGGGAACAAGTTTAACCAGCTTGTTTCCCAGCTGTCAACAAACACATCACAGATCTGCTGTTTTCTGCCACTTCCAAGGCAGATGTTTCAGGTTTTAATGGCTCCTTTTCCTTTAAATTCTTCTCCTCATTGTAAACAAAACAAAGCAGCCATAACAACAACAACAACAACAACAACAACAACAAAAAACATATCAGGGGATTCATTTAAAGAAGAATTTTCTTCATTTTCTTTTCTCAGAAACATGGCTTCTCATTTGGGGAATGTAATTTTTAAAATGTTTTTAGTGTTGTTTAAATTTTTTTCTGCAAAGAATATATAATTTGACAAATAGCAACATTTAAAACATGCATCTTACCCTGTCCCTTGTCTGGCATACTCACCTACATGATTCATGATTATGAAAGTTTTGTTTTTTTTTAAAAAGAGGGGGTAGGGATGTAAAAGTCCAAGTATCAGACCCAAAATGCATTCAGTGTAGCCTGAATACATGAACTGACAGTCCCTACAAGTGGGCTCCATCCTATCTGCTCTTCTCAGCTCTTTACAGTCCTGGTGTTTGAATTCATGGACCATGACCATGCTGGACAAGAATTCTACATCAGAGCTGGAGTCCCTTTTACACTCCATGGGAACAGTGGCTCAGAGACATCCTAGAAAGATAAGATGGGGGATAAAATGATGACCCTTGCCCTGAAGAAGACCCCGGCATGTCAGTACATGCTAGCTGGGTTAGAAGCCAGCCCGTGTGGAAGCAGTTATTGACAAGGTAAACTGTTGTTCACTCCTGCCAATGGCAATACTGAAGTCCTAACCACCTAATACCTGTGAACATGACTTTAATTGGAATGAGGATTGTTGTAGGTTTAACCAAGGTAATATGAGGTCAGTAGGGTAGATCTTAATCCATCATGACAGGAGTCCTTACAACAGGAAGAAATCTCAACAGATGAAGGTAGGTAGGTAGGGAAGGGGGAAAGGGGAGTCCTTGCAGGCTTTCTGGACAAAAGGTAAACAGCTCAAAAAAAAAAAAAAAAAAAAAAGACAAGAGTAAAACTTGGTTCAGGAGCAGACGTTGGGTGCAAACTCTGCAAGCAGCCCCACAAGACACAGAGGCAGCTCCACTCCCAGGTGTTCTAACACACCCAGGATCACAGGATCATAGGATCACAGGATCACAGGATCACAGGATCACAGGATCACAGGAACTTGGCTACACCAAGATCTCAGAGTCCAAAAGGCAGCTTGACTCCCAGGAGCTCAGACACACCCAGGATCTCAGGATCACAGGATCACAGAATCACGGGATCATAAAGACAACTTGACTCTGAAGAGTTCTGACACAACCAGGATCACAGGAAGGACAGGCTTCAGTCAGACATAGTCAGGGCAGGTAGCACTAGAGATAACCAGATGATGGGAGGCAAGCATAAGAACAGAAGCAACAGAAACCAAGGTTACTTGGCATCATCAGAACCCAATTCTCCCACCATAGCAAGTCCTGGATATCCCAACAGAGGGGAAAAGCAAGATTCAGATCTAAAATCACTTCTCAGGTTGATGATAGAGGACTTTAGGAAGGACATAAATAACTCCCTTAAAGAAATACAGGAGGACACAGGTAAACAGCTAGAAGCCCTTAAAGAGAAAACACAAAAATCCCTTGAAGAGTTGCAGTAAAACACAATCAAACAGACAAAGGAAAGGAACAAAACCATTCAGGATCTAAAAATGGAAATAGAAACAATAAAGAAATCACAAAGGGAGACAACCCTGGAGTTAGAAAACCTAGGAAAGAGATCAGAAGTCATAGATGCAAGCGTCACCAACAGAATACAAAAGATAGAAGAGAGAATCTCAGGTGCAGAAGATACCATAGAAAACATTGACACATCAGTCAAAGAAAATGGAAAAAAGCAAAAAGCTCCTAACCCAAAACATCCAGGANACCCAGGACACAATGAGAAACCCAAACCTAAGGATAATAGGTATAGAAGAGAGTGAAGATTCCCAACTTAAAAGGCCAGAAAATATCTTCAACAAAACTATAGAAGAAAACTTCCCTAACCTAAAGAAAGAGATGCCCATGAACATACAAGAAACCTACAGAACTCCAAATAGACTCAACCAGAAAAGAAATTCCTTACATTACATAGTAAACAAAACACCAAATGCACTAAACAAAGAATTTTAAAAGCAGTAAGGGAAAAAGGTCAAGTAACATATAAAGGCAGGCCTATCAGAATTACACCAGACTTCTCACCAGAGACTATGAAAGCTAGAAGATGCTGGGAAGATGTCATACAGACACTAAGAGAACACAAATGCCAGCCCAGGCTATTATACCCATCAAAACCCTCAATCACCATAGATGGAGAAAACAAGATATTCCATGACAAACCAAATTTACATGATATCTTTCCACAAATCCAGCCCTATAAAAGATAATAGATTTCCTCCCTCCCTCTCTCCTTCCCTCCCTCTCTCTCCCTCCCTCTCTGTGTATGATATGCACAAATAATATTTTTAAAAAGATAATAGATGGAAAACACCAACACAAGGAGGGAAACTACACCCTAGAAGAAGCAAGAAAGTAATCTTTCAATAAAAGGAAAACACCTCAAAAGAAGACAAGAATAAAACTCGGTTCAGGAGCAGACCCACACAAACATAATTCTATCTCTAACAAGAAAATTAACAGGAAGTAACAATCACTTTTCCTTAATATCTCTCTTTTTAAAATATTTTAATTTTTTATTTTTTTGGTTTTTCGAGACAGGGTTTCTCTGTATAGCCCTGGCTGTCCTGGAACTCACTTTGTAGACCAGGCTGGCCTCGAACTCAGAAATCCATCTGCCTTTGCCTCCCAAGTGCTGGGATTAAAGGCATGCACCACCACACCTGGCTACCTTAATATCTTTTAATATGAAAATTAATACTACCAACATATCCTAATCAATTGAAATTCAAAAATATGAGGAATTAGAAATTTTTTGGAGGTCATCCAGTGGTCTCTCTAATTTGGTAATGGGAGAAATATATTTTGTACAACCCATATAGACTTTCTGCTTGTTTGTACATGACAGGGTCTTGCTGTGTGCCACATCATGGTCTTGAAATCATGCTTCTATCTCAGCCTCTATATTAGTAGGATTGTTTATTTGATGTTTTTACACTATACCATGGTTTTCAGAACAGCTTACATATTTCAAAATTATTTATACAGCCAAAAGATATGTAGACAATTAATTTGGGAGGTGGCTTGCAAACGAACAGCAATGAGTGAGACTGAAGGCTTTGCTTGATATTTATAATTATTGTAACAATTTTGAAGAAGAGGACTTAATAAGTTACTCTTATTCTGGGATGAATGCTTTTCAAAATCATCAGTCAACAGTCAACGAACCAGAATCTTACCCTCACCTAATGTCTGTGCCACCCTCCAAGCAGAACCATTCTTCATTGAAACAGTTGATGAATGACTTAATTGGACAGAACATCTTAATACACACACCATTTCGTAAATGAATGTAACCTGTTCCCTGCGGGCTGTGAATGAGGACAATCATTCAAGTCAAATAGCTTTGACTGTAGCAGGAAATCTGTATCCAAAAATCGTGCTTACAATTCATTTCTTGGCGCAGCAGAACTGTCAACTCTTAGCTTATCTACTACAGAGGTAAAATCTTTTGGTGATATGAGGGACATTGGAGTACAGCCTTATTACAATGAATTCCAATATCCAAAAATTGTTCTTATTTTGTGTTTGTATCATAGTAAGAGCCAAGATTCTAAGCTCTACTAAAGACGAAACAAACAAACAAAAATACTTAATCTATTTATGTTCATTTAAAAAACTAATAGTGATACATTACTTTAAAATATCATACAGTTAACATATTTTGAGTTTTTTAAAATTTATATTGAGAAAAACATGTATTTTCAGTATTGCTGTATCAAACAACTCTTATAATACTCATTTTTATTGTTACAATATTTTATAAATTTTAAAGAATTTGATAAAAACAAAAAGAATTGCAGGTTTTGAAGGGGAGGTCTTCCGGGAGTATTTGGGGTACAAAAGGGAAAGAAGAATGTGATGTAAGTCTATTTACTCAAAATATGTTTTTAAATGTTAACAAATTCAGATAAATTATGTATCCTTTCTCTTCATAATGCAATAAAACTTAAATCAAAGAAAAAAAACTTGGTTCAGCCTGACTGAGCCAAAACTTCAAGAGATTGATGTCAGTTCATTTATTTTAGCCATATTTAAGCATAGCACAATTTTTTTTGGGGGGGGCAACTTTTTGATAATTAACTCAGTACAGTGAGTATCAAAGCTTAAGACATATTTACAATGAAGCTCTTTACAAAGTGGATATAACTTCTTCAGTAAGACAGAGGGAGGTCTAGGGAGATTAAACACAATGCCTGGCCCTAAGAAAACATAGAAGCCCCTTAGGTTGTGTAAAGTAGAAGTGACATCACTCATAAGGGTGGGGCTCCTTCCCTAGGAGCACTGTTCAAGGTTTTAGGTGAGGAAAAGTCTGAGATAAACAAACAATATTCTCAGGGATACAAGCAGAGCCTGGCTCAACAGGTAGCAAAGAACTGCCAGGTTGTAAACGATACTTTACCCCAGCACTCTGGGAGAAGAGCCAAATATCGTCTCTTGGCTTCTTCAGTGCTTATGTGGACAAGGACCTTTTGCCCTTTACAAAGATGGAGACAGAGACAGTCAAGGGATACAGGGTTACCATAAGTTGCAAGAGGTATATTAGAATCAACTTAAGGAGGTTTATTTAAGGTCACAGTGTCAGAGATTTCAGTATACCACAGTGAAGCGGGCAGGAGGCAGGCTCCCTCCATGGCAGTTGGAGTGGTGGCTTCATCATAGCATGGACCAGGAAGCAGAGAGAATACCCCAGAACCGGAAATGTATATAACCTCAAAGGCCTACCTTTAGAGCTCTGCTTGTATCAGCAAGGTTCTACTTCCTAAATGCTCCACAGCCTTCAAAATAGCACCACAACCAGTGACATAGATGTTCCAAACATGAGTTCACTGTAGATGCTGTGTGCTCAGACGATAACAAGAGTTGAGGGGAGCCACAACCCTGCCAACACCTTGATTCTGTACATAGACTATTTGTGTTGTGACTACAGGATTCCCAAGACTGCGTAACTGATAGAGAACAAACACTGGTTTGTCACACTTCTGGATGCAAGGAAGTTTGAGATGAGGTATGGGCACCACTCTCTGCTTCCCAGAGAGGTGATACATTGCTGTGTATCCACATGGTGGGAGGCAGGGGGCTGAGAGTCCCAAATAAGTCCCATAACTCTGTCACATCACTGTTTACACTTCAGCATATGTATTTTGGAGGGAACATAAGCTTTCAACCACAGTAGGGCATCTACCCAATGACAGCGCACGATCAGGTTTATGTGTACAGTCTTGATTAGTGATAAACCAACTTTATTTTCTTTCAACCCCTGTCCTTCCACACTTAATAGGATTACATTTCATCCCCTTACCGAATAAACTTATGAGCTTTTCTGCTCATTCTGAGATATTACAAGTCTAACTCTGCCTAAAGTTAAAACTTCATTTAAAGCCCCCTGATTTTCTGGTTCTAAGTTAACTCTACCTCAGGAACCTGAAGAGGTGAAAGACAGTGGAATTACTGCTTTCTCCTTCTTCGTTGACACATACATGGCTTGGGAAGAGAAATGAGAAAATGGAGGCCCTGTCAGTCCACTTGTTACAGGATAAAGGTTCAAATTTGACTTGCTTTTTTGTGAGGCACAGAATACAGTCACTCCAGATAATGGGTCTATCCTGCAGGTCCTGGTCACTGGAGCCCTGCTTACTCCAGTGTTGCTCAGCATGGAGAATTTTCTTTTTGGAAAGACCCACTCACTGCAGTGATACACTATAGCACCACCCTGGTTTGCTGTCCACTGCTGTGATGCAACACTTTCCAAAACCAACCTGGGGAAGGAAAGGGTTTATTCCGGCTTACAGATGGCAATGTGACACGTCAGAGCAGGAACCAAGGCAGGAACCTGGAGACAGGGATGGAAGCACAAGTTCATGAATGAACACTGCTTGTTTTCTTGTATAGCCTAGGACTGCCTGTCTAGGGGTAGCAATGTAGGTGTGTGCACGTGCACGAGCACACACACACACACACACACACACACACACAGAGCAGGTGGGAACATGCACATCAGTCATTAATCAGGAGAATGTCTCACAGACACACCGACAGGCCAGCCTGATCCAGGCAGTTCCTCAAATGGAATTTTCCAAGGTGACTCTATAGTTTGTGTCAAGTTGACAAGAACTACCCTTCACAAGTGCCTCATTTCTGCAAGCTCTTACCATCTTGCAGGAAGCCACAAGAGGCATTATCCAGCTTTCTGTTGCGATAGCTTTTGTGCTTTGAAAATCAATGTTTGCAAGGATTCAAAAAAGAGGGAGGTTGAAGCAGAGTCGTGAGGCAAGGTTAGACAGTGAAACTATACTGTGGGGCACAGTAACAATGACATACGTGGTCACATGGTTTTCTAAATACACGTACAACATGAAGAGTGACCCCTAATGTGGAGTTGAGGCATGAATGAATTGAATAATAAATACATCACATATAGTATGTATAATATACTGAGTGTTATTTATATAATCCTGTAACAGTGATATCTCAGTATGGACTACCAAGGTATAATCAACGCAATGCACTAAAGCAGGATGTCAGTAACAGGGGTTACCCTGTGAAACAGGGGCAGATGAGCCTCTGCAATTTCTGAAAAACTAAAACTGCTGTCAAAAAATAGTGTTCGGGCAAGTATGGTGATGCATACCTGTAATCCCAACAATCAGAGGACTGAAACGGGAGGGTGGTGAGTTTCAGGCCAGCCTGCGCTACCCAGAGAGAATCTGCCTAAATAAATAAATAGGGAGAAATTTCATGCACCTTTCAGTTCCAGTTCTCAGAGGCTGTGGTAAAAGGATTGAGACTGTCCTGGGATATGTACAAGACTATTTAAGAAAAAAAAAATCCAAAAAAAAAGAGAGGGGACATGCAGACAGACATCTTTCCTGCAGACTCCAGGGAGCCAGATACGTGGGACCACCGACAGTAAGCTGACATCAACTCTTCCTGAACCCCTGCATTCCTCTTTGGAGCCCCGCACCCCCCACCCCTAAAAGGGAACAGGAGAAACGGGGATATTTGCCAGGGAGGTTCTTAGTGAGATTTGCATAAAGCCAAGGGGGCAGAGCAAAGACTGAAAGATAGGCTGTAGAGAGGGCAAGCAAAGCCCTGTGGTTCAGGCTGCCTGTATTAGTCAAGGTTCTCTAGAGTCACAGAACTTACAGATAATCTCTATATAGTAAAGGAATAGCCACTACACTGCCCTAGGAGGGGGTTGGCCCCCGGAGCCAGGAGCTCCAGCATACAAGTCAAAAGAGCTTTCACCACTTCAAGCAGAGGAGCAGATCTCCTTCAGGTCAGCACTACCTGTAAGGAAGTGAGATCTTTGTACTTCAGCCTTGCGTTGAAACAGTCGAGAAGGAAGTGCCCTGAAGATTTTTCTCTTAACAAATGGGTGCCAGCCATGCACTGTCCATCACTGTGAAGGGGGAAGGTGTGAGTCTGACAGTCTCTTTATTGAATGGGGTCTTTAATGTTCTGTCTTAGAGGGTGTGATAATGTTATAGACTCATTTACACATTCTATTCTTCAACCTGCATATTCATGTGTGGTATTTAACTTTTGACTATTGAATTTTCTAGTTTTTTGCTTTTTTTTTTTTCTGGAAGCAAAAATATTTGAGGAATTTTGTTGTAAGTACCAGTAAATTGACAAGATAGGCAAGGTCATGTCAACCCAGGTCATTAGTTTGAAGGTATTTTCTCACAAAGGCGTTTTTGGGGCTTGGTGATGAGCGAGGGCAAGGCCACCATAGCCCTTGTCATTGTCTCTTGACTCCCATGAGCAAGCTATCCCACCCTTAGCTAGGATGAGCTGCAACAATTCCAGCAAACTACACTGCTACTTACACACCAACACTGGAGCATCAGAACCCAGGGAGATCAACATAAGAAGCCTGAGTTACAAACAAGAAACTCAGTCTCACGGAAACGCAGTGACCCCTTAAAGTCACACAGGCCTTAAGATGGGAGCCAGGATTTTTTCCCCAGGGTCTTCTAGTACTTAGATTATGCTGTCAAATTTGGTTTTCTGTTGCTTTGTATATGCCACAAAGGATATATCATTTTACATGAGTGTGCTCTATGGTAACCCTTTTGGACTAGACCGAAGAAGGATGTTTGGAACTATTTTAGGATGAGGGGGGAAAAAACCCTGTGTTTTGAAGTCTTAAAAAATATTTTGACGTAGATGATAAAAGGTGGTAAATAAGATAAATGCAGACCAAGAGACAAACAGCTCAGTAGTACATATTTAGAGTGGCATTGGTTAAACCAACTTTTGCAAACAACCAACAAGGCACGTAAAAGGAGCGTCAGAATCGATAGCACAATTTTAGCGTCGGCTGCATTTAAGTGAGAGAAAGTGACTCACTCAACATGTGAGGTCAGGCCAAGCAGGTTACCAGGAGCTGAAATATACTTTGGGGGGAAAGTTGGGAAAGGGGTGATTAGTTTGAATATACCACTGCTTGTAATTCATGCTAGGAAATATATGTTAAAGAAATCACACAGGGGGGGGGGGGCTTCCTGGAAATGTGAGGACTCTGTCTGTACCCTTAAGTCTAAAGAGTTGACAGAGCACACATTGTCCAGTGCAGGATGCAAAGACCATATGCCAATTTAGAGTGGCCGATGAGATGTGGAAGTTGAAGGTCGGCAAGTCAGACAAAGAGAAAAATCTTAGGAAGGCGAATGAGGGACTCAGAGGGGCCTAGGAGTCTTTAATCCCCATGCAGGGAAAGATCTGACCAGCAGAGGGAAAGGTTTCTAACTGTCCAAGGAGGGGGTTCCTGATCATTCTTATGGGTGCAGTCTACACTCGCCTTGTATCTGCGCTCTGAGAGCATTTTCTATCACACCAATCCCTGTTACATACTGTGTGGACAGCGGCTCTGTCCTTGGGTCCCCTCCTTTATCTCTCCTCACTCAGCATTTGTCATTTCAATCTCCGTGGCAAGACTCATGTGGTGGAGCGGGGCTATGGTGGGGTGGGGGGCAGGGCTATGGTGGAATGGGGGGCAGGTGGTGGGGGGACAGGGCTATGGTGGAGTGTAGAAAGCAGGGCTATGGTGGAGTGGAGAAGGCAGGGCTATGGTGGGGTGGAGAAGGCAGGGCTATGGTGGGGTGGAGAAGGCTGGGCTATGGTGGGGTGGAGAAGGCAGGGCTATTACCTCACAAAACCAATGTTCCTGTTTTACTCCAAGTGCTAAGGTTTCACCAAGGACTCTCTAGAGCCACGCAGCAAGCTACCAGAGCAGAGTTTGTCCTTTTCTGCTTGCATCTGTTCTTATTACTGGACATTTCACCTAATATAACATTTATGAGTGCTGTCCCCAATTATAAAAATTTAAGTTACAAACTTTACTTTTCTGAATGTTGTTGTCTTTCTGTAGAATTCAATGAAACTCATAGGAAAGACTGTCATTTGGACCAGGAAGTCTGGGGAAGATGCACCTGCGGGTGAAGCTGCTCAGTTCAGAGAGGAATTTATTGTTTCTCCTGGGGTTGTATCTCCAGTCATGGGAAGCCATGGGCAAGAGGACCTTTAAATGGGTTTTTCCTCCAATAATCCCTTTCTAGACAGCTGAGAGCTTGGGGTGTTATGAGATACTCAATTTTCCTTTGAAATCCATTCTTTCTTTTTACCTAGAAAAGGGCAAACTGTGTAGTTTAGCTCTTAGAAGAACAGGAATGATTCATCTCCCTGTAACAAGAATGGTTTCCAGGATGTGAAAAACTGCTGCCCAACAAGAAAACCCAAGATTGTTTAGCCCCTTTCTCTTGATTATATCTTTAATATGAGTCCTTTATTCTATTTCCTTCAAATCAGAGGGGAAGCTGCCACACACCAGTGTATCCCTACTTCTTCCCCATCTCATCAGCCTGTGGGAAAATATGTCACAGCCTGGCTCATGTCCTAACACATCTTTTTCAAAGTGTATACACACACACACACACACACACACACACACACACGCACGCACGCACGCACGCACGCGCACACACACACACACACACACACACGCACACGCACGTGCGCGCGCGCACACACACACACGCACGCACGCACACATGCACACACTGACACAGATGTAACAAAGCTTGAGTTTGACCTGTCTGAAGAGCCTTTCCAACCTTCATGGTTTCAATTCTGTTATTTTATATATTTCCAATATGCTCAGCATTTCTCAAATAGCCAGTATCCAGCCTGCTGGGGTAGAGAAAGAAGACTGATGAGGAGGGACAGGCAAGGAGAGGGACTCTGGAGAGAGAGTCCTTCCTTCCCACAACTGGGCAAATCAGTGTGAGTCACTGAATGCCTTTCTGGTCTGAGCCTATGGAAGGCGGAGCGAGGATGGCAGGTCTAGTCTAGTTACTGGTTCTAGAATATTCAGTGACAGTGAGTGGATAATTCGGGACTCTTCCTTCTCCTCCTTGATCTCCTGCTGATGCTGTGTCAGGGTTCATTAGCACTTCCCCTAGAGGCGAGCCCTGGCTAGGAGAAGAGGTGAGAGCGGTCGATTTTACTGCTCATTAGCAGCTTTGGCAGCAGTGGTAGGGAGCTTGAAGCTATTGGCAAAAGAGTCTGCTGCAGTTAGCCATTCCAGTCCTTTCTCCAGGAGCCACTCACTCGGAGATCACTGATGGTCTCAGGGCAATGAACAGGACAACACTGTTTCCTCTGAACAACTAAGTCTCCGTGCAGTTTTGTAAGGGAAAAAATAATAGGCAGAAAGGTAGTGTTCATAATCCAAACCTTTCTAATCTCTGGATTTCAGAAAAAACAGTAAGATAATTTTGTATAAGATAATATTGTGCAAGTTTACACCAAAGTTTGCATATATTTATGGTATAAAGTATTTGTTCACTTAAAATTAAAATGTAGCTGGGGGTCCTGTGTTTAAACAGAACTAACATGTAAAGTATAGCAGGTGCTTTATTAAGCACTTTTAATTTCTTAAACAACTAATTAGGCAGATGCTACCATATGTTCTTCACAGCAAGATAACTAACTTGCCCAGTAGCAGGGTTAGACAGTAGTCTGATTACACAGGTCCCGCCCTTTCCCTGGGCATCACATCATGTCTTTTTGGTACTCAAGCAGTAGGGGAATGAGTGGTCATCGGGGGATGACCAGGGGAGGGCAGAAGACAATCCTCGATTGTCATTAAACTCAACTTCTGTCACAGGAAGCCTTGTGTTCGGTTTGTCCCTCTCTGTGTATTTTTCCTTGCCTTCAAGGCTCACAGCTCTGTCAAGAGTGACCACTCCCAACCCTCAACCTCTGACCTGTATCGCTTAGGGCCTGTCTGTGGTGTGCTGATGTGTCTTTCAAACAGAGATGAAGGAAGGATAATGGGAAGCTAGCGAAATCAGTTACCAACGCTGGAAAGGTGGAAAGGAAGCTGTAGGATGGAGTCGAACTTCTCAGCCCATAATATTTAATCTAATTCTGATTTTTAGAAATGTTCTAATAGTTTGTTTATTTATAAACATGCATGTGAATGTCAATGGAAGTTGAATTTAAACAAAAGCAAATGAGTTTCAAAAATAATATAATCACATTGAGGGAAAAATTAGAGACAAATGCAGGTAATTTTGAATGCCCTACTTTATGCCCTTTTTATAGGGAGATCAGTATAAATTATTAATTCCTCACAAATATTTAAGTAGTATATCACCTTTTTAAACATACACATTTGTCAACATCTTAATGTCTTATGCCACTATTAAATTGAAAAAAACTTATTAACCAGTGTTTTAGTAAAATTATGTATTTTACCATGTTGTAAACTTAATAATAATAATAATAATGAATGCTTTATTATTTAGTCTCTAATTTCATTAAAAAAATAGACCTCGAGGACTCAGTACAATGAATACTCAGTAAAATAAATATTGAATAATTTTAAAACATGTAAAAAAGATATACAAATAAGTCTCCCCCTTTTTTAATTTTTTTTTTTTATATTGACGGGGATAGAAGTCAGGGCTTTGTACATGTGCGGGATGTACTCTACTACTAAGCTGTGTCCCCGTCCCTCCCTTGTTTTCTTTGAGACAGGGTCTGACAATGTAGCTCTAGGTAGGCTTGAACTTATAATCTTCTGCCTCAGCCTTCTGAACACCGGCACTATAGAGAGGCACCACCCTGTTAGCCACAAACAGAAACTGAAGTCTAACTTGATGAGCATGTGGGTTGGGTATGATTTGAGTAATCTCCCAAAGGCACATGTGATAGAAATTTAGTCTTCAAGTGGTGGTTGGAGTTCAGGAGAGGAGAGGAGAGGAGGCATCATGTATGGTGATCAAGTCATGGAAGAAATCACCCTCAGAAGGGACTGTTGCTTTTCTTGAAGAATGAGTTTGTCCCCATGAGAGGGAATTGCATAACATGAGCAAGTCTAGCACCTGACTCTCTCTGCCTTCCCGCCTCTCCATGTGATCTCCCTCTCATACGTGCTCCTGTGACCGCGTTCACCACTCTGTGATGTAGCCGTCAGCCCTCACCAGAGCCACGCAGATGTCTTAGCACTGTGCTCTAAATCTAAGTAACTAAACAACTCTTCTAAAGAAAATGCCCAGCCTCTGGTGTTCTGCTCCTCAGCTGCGACTGGGTTAATAGACAATAGATCTGATGTTGGACTACGTGCACAGCAATGCTGGAATCATTCTGTACATTGCTATCATGGGACTTAGCACAAAAGCAAATGTCTTTATGTTTTAGAGGATTAAGGATTCTCTAAGAAAGAGACATAAATATGAACCAGGAAAGAGAAAGTGAATCCTGGGATGAGTGGCCACTCTTGGCTCTGGACACTGACGTAGCCATGGCACTCCGAAGCCATGAGCACATCTTACTCTCTGCACACCCTTTCTCACCAGATCGAACCAGGACTTGGAGACCTCTCTGAGCCAATATGCTCAAGAACAAAGCAAAGCTCAAGAACATCTCATTTTTTAAAATAAAGTGCCCTCAGTTGATGGGATTATATTTCAGGAATACAAGAGACACCCAGAAGTGATTCAGTTGTCCAAGTCTGAGACCATTTAGGCATCAAAATGAATAACAATCATGGTAGATTACAACAGAGGAGACATTTCTCATTAATTCATGTTGTAACAGGTTAAGTAAACGACAGAGAACCATTGTTCTTTAAACTAGAAAGCCAGCAGACTGAGCCGGTTTGCAAATCCACATTTCCCAACCTCATAGTGCTAACTGATCAGGATGAGACCCATCTGTGCATGCAGGTCTCCTCCACAGATGATGTATCAATTGCAAAAAGAAGGATACTACCTTAGAGTGGAAGGGGTGGCTGGCAACACTGTCACCACAGAAATGCTGAGGACCAACCTTCTATGAAGAAATGACTGGTGGCTTTGTGTTTTCTAATGTAATACTTCAAGGACATATTGGCCATGCTGAAATTCTACTTTAAAAAAATTATGGTTCATGGAAACACTGGTTAAATCCAAACTGAAAACCTTTCAGAAAACACCTTGTGTTTGTCAAGACAGCCAAAGTCATAAAGCACGAGAAAAATGTAATTCTGAAAATTTTCCCAAATTAAGTAAGATAAGCAGAACCAGACAATAAAATAGAATGAATAATCCTAGATTTGGGAGGAAACAGCCATAAGGAAGAAGATTGGCACAACTGTGAAGTGTGACTGTACATTATCCTCGAAAGTAATGTTACAGTTCCCAAAACTAAAACTAAACTGAGGTTCCGAAAAGGAGATTCGTGCAGACTATTTAGGACAAACGGCATACCAGATGCAGCCTTCTTTCATCTGATTCAGCAATAGTTAAAATACTCACATACAGAGAGAGGTAGGTGCACCACTGGGTAGGGGCTAGGCAATTACACAGAGGTGTGCCAAAGCGGTGATTGACAGGCCAAAGGGGCGTGGCTATGGATGAATATAACCTTTGCAGATTTCCTGTAAGTTTGAATTACTTTTCTAGACTGAGTTGCTTTTTTACAGTTGTGATTCGCTAGCTTCTTCACTGAAGAACCGATTCCTAGAGGACTGGACACTTAACTAGAACTAGAGTCTGAAATGGCCAAAAAAGGCCTGAGCTCCGTGGGGGCTGGGGGGCTTCTGCCAGGAGGCAGTCAGTGGGGTAGCAGAAACCCGGATTCCAAGTTGGTGTCCTGGTGACCTTGTCCCTTGGCTGTGCCACTGTGCGACATCCAGAAAAGCTGCAGGATCCCCGAGGAAAGTTTTTTTCTCTGCAGTTGCTGAGCCAGAAACGGAGGGGTCACCCTCAGCTCCTATGTCCTTCAGTGTCTCTTCCAAACCTACACCTCCACTGTTAGCCCCAACTCAACTCCGTCCCGCCCCTGCCTTGTTCCTTGTTAAGGTCCTGGCCACGTCCTAGTCTGTCCCCTGCCTTTGGGAGCAATTCTCAAACCCATCCTTCTAGCTGCATAGTGGAACAGAGCGCTTAGTAGGGGTTCAAGGGGTACTATTGGCCCTGTTCCACCTCTCCCGGGGAGGTAGCATCTCCTATCTCCTGGTGCTTTTCTGATAACCTTTTTCTCACTGTACTCTCTACATAGCCTTTGCTCCAACAATTCTGAGTTATATTTAGCGTTTCAAACACATAATTGGGGTTTCTGGAAAGGTCCCAAATGCCATACTTCGTAGCTTAGCTTGGAACAATGTTAAAAATAAAGAGAGAAAAGATAAAGCCGGGATGTAGCTGGATTGGTAATGTGTTTGTCTAGCATGCATGAAGCTCTGGCTTTGAAATCCAGCACCCTATACAGTGGGTGTAGTGGTTTATGCCTAGAATCTTGGCACTTGGGGCCACAGGAAGGAGATCAGAAGTTCAAGGCTACCCTTGGCTACCTGGGGACTAAGGCCAGTCTGGACTATAATAGACCCTCTCTCAAAAAGGGGTGGAGAGGGAGGGAATTAAAAGATAAGATGATAAGATAAAGACAAGAATACTTCTCTCTGAGTGAGCTAGCAGGCAAGGGCAAAGCATTTAAACCCCAGGGCCTCAGCAGACAAGACTCCTCTCTCCTGGAGGCCAGCAGAGGGAAGGCAGATAACAGGTAGGTCTAGTCTCCAGGAAAATCTCTATAAGCCACCGTGGTAGAAGGGCGGTCCCTCCTGCACAGCCTACAGGGCTTACCCTAAGAGCTTACCTCAATGAATCAGAAGTTCCCAGATGTCATTTTCCACTTAGGTCAATATCATCAATAAATTCAATTATTTGTTTCCATTCTTTTTTTGTTATTGGCTTGTCCTGGAACGCACTATGTAGACCAGGCTGACCTTGAACTCACAGAGATCCTCCTGCCTCTGCCTCCGGAGTGCTGGGATCAAGGGCGTGCCAGCATACCTGTTCTTCCATTCTTAGTATATTTTAATACCCCATTTAGAATGTTCTACCAACATCCTTTCCCCTTCCCCTTCCCCTTCCCCTTCCCCTTCCCCTTCCCCTTCCTCTTCTTTCTCCTCTCCCCTGCTTGTGGACGTTGTACATCGTGGTGCGCACTAGGCTCCGCACCACGATGTACAACGTCCACAAGCAGGTGTGTGTGTGTGTGTATGCACGCACATGTAGTAAGCAGCAGACACTTGGGCTACTCATTAAATTGAAAATTAATGTGCACTGTGCACGTGGGGGCCAGGTTTAGGATGCTTCCAATATGTGGGCTTAGGGTAGCATAGGTGATTCAGGAGCCTGCCTTCCCTCCTTCCCTCCCTCCCTTCCTCCCTCCTTTTTGCATCCTTCCTCCCTTCTCTCTCTCTCTCTCTCTCTCTCTCTCTCTCTCTCTCTCTCTCTCTCTCTCTCTCTCTCTCTCTCTTCTTCCTTCCTTCCTTCCTTCCTTCCTTTCCCTTCAGATCCCCACATGTCATTTTCTGGATACCTTTGCTCTGGTACTAGTTCTTTTCTCCAAAGAAAGCCCAGCAGCCTCCTGCCTGAGGGCTATCCCTGCTACCAGGACCCCAGAGGTAGGAGACATAGAGGTTCAGTCTTCCCTCTCAGGGAGCAGTTTGCTCCCCTGTGCTGTGCTGTAGCTTCCTTGGATGCTGCGGAGGGGTGGCTCTTCAGCTCCTTGCCATGGGCAAGTGACCCAGGCTTTACTTTCTCAAGCAGTTTCCATCAGACTTCTTGCCCCCTGCCCTCTGCCTTTTTTTCCTGACAAGGTCTTGCCCGTGTAGCTCACACAGGTCTCCCAACTCAGGCTCCTGCAGAGATTGCCAGCAGGCCCCACCAGGGTCTTCTATTGTCTGGTCTAGTCTAGTCTATTCTATGCTATGCTATGCTATGCTATGCTTTGCTATGCTATGCTATGCTATGCTATGCTATGCTATGCTATGCTATGCTATCCTATCCTATCCTATCCTATCCTATCCTATCCTATCCTATTCTATTCTGAGGCACTTCTCTTTCCCTGAGGACTCTCCCTCAGGTTCTTCATTCATTGGGTCAGGCCCTACTTATTTTACTATTTTTTTTGCCTGTCAGTGAAGAGCAGTATTAGCTGTATTGCGGTTCCCTGGGTCCTCCTGGGCTCATGCCTGCTTTTGTATTGGGTTTCTGCTCTGTCTCATCTCAGGTTTCCCCGTTACCTCCCTGTAGGGTTCTGAAGGACTCTGCAGGCCCTTTCCTAGATCCATGTCATGTAAGAATCATCAATTCCATAAGACAAAACCTGGTTTGTGCAGTTGGTGCTCCTCACTGGAGCACCAGAGGATGAAGCCGATGGCCACGTACACAGGCCCTCCTCAGTTCTCCCGGTTGCTGCTAAACAGAGTCCTGACAGTTTTGAAAGACTGGAGTAGAAACAGCAAACTCCTACTCACAATGTGGCTTGTTTATAGTATGTGCAGCTTTTCTTGACTTTGTGAGAATTCCTGTTTTACTTAGAAGTAATTGCCTTTCAAAGACTGGCAAGGCTCATTAGTTACCAGGAGAGTGAGGCTAATAAGAAAGGTCTCACAACTGAGCCAGGAAAAGCAACAGAACAAAATGTATAGTGGGTTCCCCCCTGCCTTGCTGATCAAATAGGTCCTGTGTGTACATAATTGGGAGAAAATTGACATATTATCTAAGATGTGTTTTTGTTTTCTGGTGGGTATAAGCAGCACTGGGTACTCATGGGGAGTCCTTTGAGGCCCAGGAAAGAGCTGTGTGGAGTTCAGCCACTTCTACAGGAAAATCTGGAAAGGGCCTTTGCCCATTTTCTAAGGCTGCTTTAATCACTTAGCTCAAAGGGGATGCAATGTGGCATCTTTTGTCCTTCCTTTTTTTGGCTCTGAAAATGGGATAAAATTTATTTCCTTAATCCTTACAAATTTGTAGCAGGGACTGAGTTCTGTTGACAAAAATGTATTAGTATGAAAAAAAAGAAGTTGTTTTAATAAGATGTGTCATGTCTGCCACACGGGAGAGCAACTCTCTTTGGAACACACCCTTCTCTCAAGCTGGCCTATTAATAGCGTTTTAACAAAAAAGCCAGGAATATTAGCATGACCAGAGGAAGGGTATAGACACTTCAGAGTCTTAGAGTCAGAGAGAGTCGCTTGAGGTGGTTCCCAGTTTGTTCTGGCATCTGCAGGCTGATGAAGGTTTCCAGTCCCAGCTTTAGCAGTGCAGGGAGGCAGAGGGAGGTGGGCAGGCAGGGTGGGAGGTGGGTGCTGAGTTTCCTTTCCCCAGTGAACCTCCATTCTGCTCTCAGGCAGAGAGAAGTTTCCGACAACTGTCAGTGTCTCGGGGGAGAATATCTTGGTGTTGGTCATATCTGATTTTCCTTGTCAACTTGACAAGAGTTTAGAATCACCAAGGACACTGATGACACTGACCTACACCCCTGGGTGTGTCTAGGAGAGTGGCTCAGGCTCAACCAAAGTGAGTTAACTGAGGGGGAAGTGCCCTCCCTGAGTCTAAACAGAACTATACCATGGGATGGGGGTAGACAGAGTTGAAGGAGGCAATAGAGAAAGGCGGCTGAGTGTTGGTACTCCATTTTCCCTCTTCCCTGGTCTGCCTTGTCTTAGAGTGAGGGGCCCCATTGGGCCTTCCCTGCCATGGTGGACTGAGCCCTTTGAACTCAAGAGCCAAAAATCAATCCTTTTTCCTTCAGTATTTTCTAGCAGGTTTGGTCACAGTGACAGGAAGGTGCCTAATGGTGTTTTCTTCAGCTTGACGATGAGTCACTCTGGTTTCTGCATCCACCTTCATGGGTCCTTCTTCCTTGTCACCCATCACTGGCTTTAAGGTCTATCATAACCCAGCATGACTCAATCTCGCCTCACTACCCGTGTAAAGACCTTAGCTCTAAACAGGGGTGCATCCTAAGGTTCTAAGTGAGCATGAACCTCTCGCTGGGGTTATTCGATTACAACATTGCTCAGAACCCCAATCTCTCTGCCTCCTCTGACCCCAGTTCTGCTTACAGTCTTAGAAGCATTTGTAGTCAAATGCTTTCATAGCCATGGCAGAAGTGAAGGCTTGGAAAGTCCCAGAGAAGATTCTGGAAGACAGAAAAGTCGGGCTTGTCCGTGGGGCTCTCCTCCTGGACAGATGTCCCTAACACATGTCGCACATTGGAATCACTGTCGAGTTTTTTTTTTTTTAATTATTTTTTTATTAGCTATTTTCTTTATTTGCATTTCAAATGTTATCCCCTTTCCTAGTTTCCCCTCTGAAAATCCCCTATCCCCTCCCCTCTCCCCCTGCTCCCCAATCACTGTTGGTTTTGAAAGTCCTGCTTCCCAGGCATCAGTAAGGCTTTGTGAATGCTGTCATGTGGTTCGAAGGTGCAAGCCCAGTGCCGCTCACAGCTTCAGGGCCCCTCCATCCTGAGGATGCTCCCTAACGTGAGCTCCGTGGTCTTCCAGATGCTGACCCCCTCATTGCCACCTCTTGTTGGCTGCCGAGAGTTTGGCATCAGTCTTTCAAGTCTGTTCCTTCATTTGCGTGGAAGGAGAATAGCTCTGCTGTTCCCTTCCCCAAACTCAAAGTTAACATGGAAAAGGAATATTTGCATGAGGGGGTGGGTGTGTGGGCCACACACCCACAGACAATGTCATATTTTAGAAGCAATCTTTTGTATTTATTATACCAAAGTAATTTGCTCATCATAGAAATTTAAAAACCATAAAAAGCACAGTGAAGAAGAGAAATCACCCAGGACTCCATCTCTCTGGGGAAGGATGAGATGGTGAATATTCTAATGATTCTTTTCCATGCTTTTTAAAAACACAGTGTATGTCTTACAAATGTGGTGATGCACGGTTTCAGTTTCTTTTAGCAACATATCATAAAATATATATCAATAATGCATATCAATAAATCCTTCCTACTAAGTGATCTTGGGTTTTGAATAACTGCATTTAATTCTTTTGCAGAGAACAGTCCATAATTGTTTAATCAGAATGTAAGAACTTTTCTTGTCTACTTATCAGGACTAAAGAACAGTGGCTCTCAAACCTGCTTCCCCCCAACTCGTGGTCAGTGCCCCAAATACCCCAACCCCAACATTTTGTCCCTGTAGCCTGCTTCTGTCACCTTTATCTACATCCCACACCAGTCTACCCCCCCCCAGCACCCAAGGTACAGAAAAATTGGAGGAGGTCTTGGACTAGAACTCCCTGACTTACGGGAGAACACTCCCTAGGGCCTGGCACAGACGAATGGTGGGACTTGGGATCATGTAGACTCAGTGCTGTGCTAGGAGAGAGGCATCTTTTCTCTGGCAGTTTGCTTTAAAATTGCCAAGCTGCATTTTGAACCCACTGTGAACAGAAAAGGAGGACTGGTTAGAGTTAAGCAGGGCAAAGAAAGGAGGCACTTACTGCTGCCCCACCCTCAACTCTTTATTAGGTTAAAGATGTGAGAATTGCCTGCAGCCAAGTGGATGCCACAGAGAAGAGCCAAATTTGTTCTGGTCCCTATCCAGAAGGAAAATATGAAAAGATGGAACTGGTAGGAAGCCTATTGGCTTCTGTAACACAGGTGGATTACAAGGGTGTGGTAGCCACAGGACTGCACTTTTATTTGAGGTAATTATGCCGAGGGAAACCTCTTACACACCCTCAAGCGTGGGATGCACGTGACCCATGAGGACCCAAGCATGCCATGCCTAACAGACATGAAACCAAGGCAGGACAGCAGCAGATAGAGTCAGTATTTTCCCTGTCCCTTGTGCCCCTTCATTGCCCCTGCCCCAAATGATCTGCAATCAGAGGAATGCAGTGCATTGAGTCAGAGTCAAGAAGAGGTGACAACTTGGCCATCGAAATCAGTGCCTGAATACCTCTGACTGAGGTCTAGAAATTCACTCTGAGAATAAAGAGATGTGTTTTGCAAAACAAACAATTGCCATACATTTTTTCCTGTGTTCTAAGTAACCATAAGCTTTATGCTAAAAAAAAAAAAAAAAATCAATGCTCTTCCACTACTTAACAGTTCACAGAATTATGACTATCTAATTCCAAATGTATGTATGTGCATCTCTGTGCATGTATATGCACTTATGTGTGGGTTCCCACAGAGATGTTAAGAAGGCATCAGATCCCCTAGAACTGGACTTACAAGTGGTTGTGAATCACCAGACTTGGGTGCTAAGAACTAAACTCTGATCCTCTGCAAAAGCAGCAAGTGTTCTTAACCATTGAGCCACCTCTCCATCCCCACGACAACACAGTTTTTATATAGATTTTCAATATAATAGTCTTGGCACTATATAGGCTCACTCAAAATATAAAAAAGAGGTTTAAGCAGCTGGTCATTATTCAGTGTTGAAGACACAATGTTCTAGTTACTGTTGCTGGCTAGAATTAAAAAAGAAGTGTAAAGTTAACAGCCACAGGATTATATTCAACTGTTTTGTGGGTCAAAAATTAAGCATAAGGACCAACAGGTGTCATGTTTCCAGAATTCTGGGGGCCCTGAGCTAAAAGTCTAAAAGGTTGGCAGGTCTCAAACATCTGGGACTGGAAACATCTGGGAATGTCTTTATTCATATGGCAGGGATCCGGCAGAGATAACTTGATGGTTGGGCTCATCTGAGACAATTAGCAGTTGAGCATCGCAGTGTGGCTCTGCCTTGGAGCTGAGGTATGCCACAGTACAGCACTGGCTTCCAGAAAGGGTCCCCAGAGGGAAAAGTCCAACTGAAGATCAAGTGGGTGACCTTTTATGTTCCAGTTTTGGAAGAAGTCGTATTATTACAGCAGCTATAAACCTCTGTACTGTGTAAGGACCCTATTTTTGAACAGAAATAATGTTAACATAGAATTCCCAATGATTAACAAAGTTATAATATCCCAGTTAAAGCCAACTTGTGCTAAGTACTAATCCTCAATTATTAGTGTATATACACATGTGTGCATATAAGATGTAATACCACACACACACTCATCCATCTCTATTACCCCTATCATCTACAGATCATCTATATCATTTATCTACTTCTGTATATCTGTGTGTGTGTGTGTGTGTGTGTGTGTGTATTTCCCAACAACAAACAGTGTTCCAACATCAACGGTTTTTCTCTTCTCTGATGTCAACACTCAACTCTGACTCTAAGTCTCTTTTTGTTTTAAGAATTTTTTTTTACATATATCTATCTGCATGTATGCCTACATGCCAGATGAGGGCATCAGATCACATTATAGACAGTTATGAGCTACCATGTGGTTGCTGGGAATTGAACTCAGGACCCCTGGAAGAGCAGGCAGTGCTCTTAACTGTTGAGCCATCTCTCCAGCCCCACTAAATCTTTATAATTAGCATGAAACCACAAGCTAAGGGCTCAGTTCCACAAGACCACCCCCATGTCAGAGTCCTCACAGTCTTAGTGATCCCCAGTCTACCTTCACTTCTACCTGACTGACTTCTGTCTCCCGATCCTCTTTTTCCAGTTTGACGATTTCCTAGAAAGACTAGGAATTCAGGAAAGCACTTAGCTCACAATGACCGGGTCTCAGAAAGTTCACGTGGCAGAGACTCGGGCTGAGAAGAGCTACCTTCTGGGCACCTGCGGTCTTCAGTCCAGAGGCTTCCAAACTGTTTCCAGGTTGGCCTGGGACCTCATTTGCTAGGCAGGATTGTTTGAAGCACTGCCCACTGAGGCTTGAACTCCAGTTCCAGCTTCCCTCCCTTCCACGGGAGACTGACGAAGGTTCTCTCGCTCTAATCCTGCGGGGAGTCTTGCTGAGTAGCAGCCCTGCTCTGCCAGTCATTGCTAAGGCACAGCAGATTCCAAGACTTCATAGCTCTGGCACAGCAGCCAGGACAAACACTAGGCATGCTATGCAAGTTTGTCGCACAGCAGAGTGGTCAATATTTCTATGCGGAGTGTGAGGCCCGAGACTGGGACCGTGCAGAGCTGCTGAAGGGGACGTGGAAATAAACACAATTCTGAAAACTCTGTGAATTAAGTACCTAGGGGAACTGAAAGGAAGAGTGACTAACTGCCGGAGGAAACATGTGCTTTAAACATTTATTTCCCGGTAAAGAAGAAGTCATTTGCTTGCTCATGTTCCCCAGTGTTCAAGACTGCTGCTGAGATACTGCTCCAAACGTTGGCTTGCAGCCAGCGGCGCCACGTGACCATCGGAACCCTTGCTTTTCCCACCCACACGATGGAAGGTTGGTCGGGGGGGCTGAGAGAACTACCCAGCAAATAGAAACCTGCTTCACAGGCATGTTCTTCCCGAGATGGAGCAAGCATGCAGAGAACCTGCTGGCATGTGAAGACAGGCTAGGTGGTGCCATTTAAACACACAGAAGCTGGGTTCCCCCAGCACTGTGCTCTGAACCTTCCCAGGGGCATCTGAAGCCATTTGCAGGCAGGGACAGAAGGGTAGGAGAAAGTCGTGAGGGTTCTTGTTTAAGACAAGGGAGGGTCAGGCTGGGCCTTCTAAACTCAGGACTGGGGCATGAAGAGGTTAGACAAGAAGGTGAAATGATTTCGTGGAAAGCCACGTGTCTAGTAAGAAAAGAAAGCCCTGGCTGAGCGTCGGCTCTCGGCTTCCATCCACTCTCCATGGCGATAGGTACCATTGCTGTCAGAGCCGGCTTGCTTTTTTTTTTTTCCCTCCTGCAGAGGCTGGGCCTCTTCTCCCACAGCAATCCTGGATTCCGTTATTTCTTTTTAAGCCTTTGTGTGATGGCTTGTTGGTACGGTGTGGTTAATACCTTTTTTTTTTTCCTCCACTGAATTTCCTGGGCTCAAACCAGCATTAGGCGTAAAGCAAATGACACCCCAGTTAGAAGGAAATGTAAGGGGCACACTCTTCAGTGCCTCGAGCAGTCTGGATGCTCCACGCAGGAAGAATGCCACACGGCTTAGCTCTGCTCTACAGTTTCCAGCCTGGACTGTCTTCATCCTCGTCCATTGTAGGGCTGAATGTAATAGACTATAAGGTGGAACTCTTACATTTAAAACAAAACCTTAAAATGATCAGTTGGTATTTTTGGTTAGAAGAGGTTTTACTAAAACTTGGTGTCTAATGTGAATGTTTTATTGTTTCTGAGCAAAGGCTCTGGAGATGGGAGCAAGAGTGAGGGGCTGGGACATTGACAACAGGCACTCCCCTTCCTCTGCCTGGTCTTGCTTTTGCTTTGCCACAAACTGTCTGTTTGAGGCTTTGCTTTGTGAGCCTCAGGCATTGCAGTTGTTCTATGGTACCCATCCTCCTTGGCCATTGGCATGTCCTGCAGACTGGGTCAGATTGGACCAGATGAAACAAGACCAGACCAGAGCAGTGTAATGCAGTGCAGAGCAATGCTGGGGGAGAGGCCAATACTGGAGTTTGATGGACAGCCAGACTAGCCAATAGTTGAGTGCCAGGTTCAATGAGCAGTTCTGTCTCAAAAGGAGGGAATAGTGGAAGATATCTGATGGGGACCACTGGCCTCCACACACACCATTATATGCATGCATATGCACGCATGTACACACGTTTGCACGCGCGCGTGCGCGCGCGCGCGCGCACACACACACACACACACGCACACACACACACACAACCTAAAAGCAACTCAAATCACAAAGCATACCTAATGGGAGAGGGAAAAGATAAATAGAGAGGGAGAAAAAAACACCTACTCTGTACACTTATTTGTTTACATAAATCTGGCTCCCATGGAGGCAGCCTGGAGTTAAGACAGAGTTTTTTCCTAGTTATGGAAACACGCGTGGCAACAGGTCAGAGACCCACTTCATTGACAGTTCACTCGGAGGAGGGGTTTGAAGAGAGCACCAAGTAGCACAAGCTCAGAACCTGACACGATTTTCTCTTAATGAAACATTTCCCTGGAAGTGCAGGATAGATGCAAACGCAGACATTTCTAGGAAGTAAGACAGCTCCGTGGTGGCAGGACCAGCCAGATAAAGCTCTTATGTCCCAGGCCAGTCTGCCATCGAGCTGTGCGCACCAGGTGAGAGTTCAGGCGGTGACAAGCAACCATGGGTGCAGATGTGAACTTTCCAGCCGTGCTTGCAGAATCACATGCTCATTCTGCACAGTTCACTGGCGGCCTAGTGGAAGCTCAGCTCCTGTTGGTGCTGAGGAAGGTACAAGAAGACAAGGAGAGGCCCTGGGCATCCTGCTCTCCCGGAGCTTGTGGTCGAATGGTAGAGACCTCCAGAGCAGACAAAGGAACGCAGGCAAGAGATGAGGGATCCCGTGGTAGCTCTAAGATGCCCTCACCAGGTGACCTGGAAGCCATCAGGTATCTCCAGGTCTGCTTCTGCATTTATACTCTTAAAGGCATTGCACATGTAAGTTCAGTGCAAGTCCAGCATCCTGGGCCACTGAAGAAACAGAATAATCTCGTGGGGGTGGAATCATCAATTCTGGACATAAACTCTCATCTCCACAAGTCAAATAAGGCTTGGGGTAAAGTGAACAATGACTTTGTACATGCTCTTAGATAATTCTCCATTTGAGGGTGTCCCAGGGCACCTCTCCGATCCCTAAGAGGCTCTTACAAAGGCTCATTGTCTCTGATGCCCAGGGCCCTGTGCCTAACCAGCCATGTCGACCGGGCAATGTGATGCTCTCTTCCCCAAGCCCTTCCTTTAGCTCCTAAAGCCTCTGCCAAGTATGCAATTGCCAGAGTCTCTGGTTGTGTCCTGGAACCTCTATAACTCTAAAGCAAGTGCACACATGCGCTGTGGTGTGTGTGTGTGTGTGTGTGTGTGTGTGTGTGTGTGTGTCTTGTATTGTCTGCTGTAGTCTCTGTGGGGACTGAAGCTCTCTCTGCCTAGTGCTGCCCAGCACATTGTGTGTCACTACCCTCTATGCTATTTCAGAGGACTCCAGGGGGAGTTCTTTTTCTATGCTCTGTTACTTATGTCCCTACCTTGTCCTAGAACCCTAGAGACACTTAATCAAAGGGGATAAGAACTCAAGAACCAAAGTATCTGGTCTGATTCCTGGTTTCTCTAGAAGGCTTGTGACGTAGGGCTAGCTACTTCTCCTCTCTGGGCTTCAGTTCCTCTTGCGTCAAATAGAGATGATAATATTATTTGTAGAGAGAGTTGCCGTGACAATTCATTGAGTTATCACACACGAAATGTTTGGAACAGCGTGTGTAAATGCCCAATACATATGTGTATTTGCACATTTCAAGATGGCTAATAGCCAAAGAGCTCAGAGAGACAGTGTTTATTTGTGTTTGCATGCTAGCTCCTAGCACCTGCCTGGCATGGGAGAGGTACTCCTTTGATAAATGAATACATGAATGAATGAGTGAGCAAAACAAACAAGGGGCCAGAAGGCTGGATGAAGTAGAGCTGCCTGATGAAGTAAATCACATGCCAGAGTCTCCAGGTCTGCTGGTCCTGGGGGAGCAAAGGAGCAGATGGCAGGGAGACCAAAACCCACACCAGGCCCACCTTCCACAGGCAGGAGCTTCATCGGAATCGGGTTCTCACCTCTGCACTGCGAATGGCTTGCATTCATACACAGTCCTGTGCCGAAGGTGTGGAGGCCTGTTTTCTCCCTGGAAATGAGGGGGGCAAGGAAGGGTTATCTAAGGCAGTCAGAGAGAACTCAGTAAGAGATGGTCTCCATTGTGTGGAACTTTGAGCTCCCTGGACAGTCAGTTGACCACTTTTTTATTTCTGTCTCAATACACACCATGAAACAGAAGTCTCATTGACTTAGAATTAGGTCAATTGAATTTACACTCTCCTCACACACATGGCAGTTTTATTATCCCTGTATTTCCTGTTACTGACTTCTAGTAATACATTTTCTGTTGTCAAAACAGAAAACACATACAGAAATTGGAATGGGCTCATGATTCTGAAAGAGCAAAGTTAAAGGGCCAGGGTTGGTAACAGGCTTCTTGCTGGCAGAATCCCAGGTGATACAGAGAACCACAAGGCAAGAGATGGAGAGTATGGATGTGGATTCTGAAGTAAAGTCATTGTGCTCAAACATGGGGACTCCAACCCAACAACGTCATCCAGTCTTAGTCACTTCCCGCAAGCCACCCACCCATAAACATCTCAGCTGGTAGAGTTCACATTCCTACCCTCTTTGTAACTCACAGTGGGGCTTAACTTTCAGTAGAGGCTTAGGGGGACTCAGGTTGAACACTGAAGCTGTACTGAGAACTTCAGGTGCCTTTTAGCCAGAGCAAAGCCATCAGAGCCCACCCAGGGCTGCTCAGGATCTCTCTCTTCGTCTTGCCATCTTGCCTACCAGATAGAGTTTCGTGCAGTTTGCTTCCCCTGTTCTCTGTATGGAGGCCCAGGGTTGGATTGCCCACCTGGAAATGTCTGGGTTCTGTGAGGACCAGGGGCTGGTGGCCACAGCCTCAAGAAAAGCAGGCAGCAGTGATCCTGAATACTGACATCATCACCCTCCGCATTTCCTGGTTCACACGCTGCATCATTCATGAAGAAAATGAACTTCTCCAAGGATGAAGCTACAGACTTTAACTAGAAGACTCAGAAAAAAACACTGACATTTAGCTGTAATACCCCACAAGAGTGTTAATATCATTTGGTTTGTAAAGAAAAATATATTCTTGATTCTTGTCAAGATTGATTGGTGGGTTGGTGGGTTGGTGGGTTGGTTGATGTGTTGGTGTGTTGTTAGGCTTGTTAGTTGGTGTGCTGGTTGGTTGGTGGGTTAATTGGTTGGTTGATGGGTGGATGGGCTGGTTAGTTGGTTGATGTATTGGTGGGTTGGTTGGTTGGCTTATTGGGTTCCTAGAGACTGAATCCAGAGCATTGCACATGCTAGCCATGTGCTCTTCATCTGGGCTCTATCCCCAGTCCTTTCTTTTCATTTTGAGACAGGGCCTCAATAGGTTGCCCAGGCTGGTGTTGAACTCACCCTGTAGTGCAGGCCTTGAAGTTCCATTTGTGCTGCTGTAACAAACCACCATAGACAGAGTAATGGATTTATCTTTAAAGTCTAAACATTTATTGATTGTATGTATACATGCAGTGCATACATGCATGAGCATACATGCTATGACTGTGTGGATATCAAGAACAATGTGTCAGAGTAAATTTTCTTGGTTCTGGTGGGGAATGTCCAAGATCTGGTGGCTGGTATGGGGGGGGGTGTTCTCTGCTTCCAGGATGTGCTGAAACCTCAAGAGATAGAAGGGTCAAGGACAAGAGGGCCTAGCAAGCTTCCTCCAGCCCTGTGATAAGGTGACAAATACCCATCATGAGGGCTCCACCCTGAAGCCTGAATATTATCACATTGACAGAGAAGTTTAAACTATGAGTGTAATGTTCACATCATGACATCATTCAAAGAAATCCTTTTATTTACTTATTTTATTCTGGTTTGTTTGGTTTTTGCCTGTTTAGTTTTTCTAAAGAGGGAGAGAAAGAAATAGCATGGAGTTGGGTAGCTGGGGAGCTTGGGAAGATCTGGGAGGGGTTGGGGAAGGGGAAATGATGATCAGAATATATGTTATGTGTTCATACTATGGTTAGATAGGATTTACCAGCCAAGGGTTTATATGTTAGAAGCTTGGTCCTCAATGTTCTAAGGTACAGGGCCTCATGGGAGGTCACTAGTTCATTGAGTTATGCCCCCAGACAGGATTAAAACAATTCTGTGACCCATAAGAAGTAAAGTATTCACCCCACAACACACAGAGGAAGCTCCACTTCTAGGCACTCTAACACACCCAGGGTCATAGTATAGAGGTGAGGAGGATACAATATCTGTTCTAACACCACCAGGAGTGACTGGAACCAGCAGGATCCAGGGACTCGGGAACTCCACCTGACCAGTGGCCTGGATTCCTTCCAGTCTGTGCCATTTTACCTTGGGTGCAAACTCCTCAGCCAGTCCACAAAACCCAAAGGAAACTCCACTCCCAGGTTCTCTAATATGCCCATGATCACAGAATCATTGGATCCCAGGAGCTTGGTTACACCAGGATCTCAGGGTCCCAGAGGCAGCTTGACTCCTAGGAATTCTGACATGCCAGAATCTGAGGAACACAAGATCCCAGATTCACAGGATCACAGAGACAGCTGGACTCTGAGGAGTTCTGGCATAACCAGGATCACTGGAAGGACAGGCTCCAGTCAGATATAGCTAGGGAAGGTAGCACTAGAGACAATCAGATGGCAGGAGGCAAGGGTAAGAACATAAACAACAGAAACCAAGGTTACTTGGCATCATCAGAACCCAATTATCACACAATAGCAAGTCCTGGATACATCATCACACCTGAAAAGCAAGATTCAGATCTAAAATTGCTTCTCATGAAATGCACAAAACAAAAACAAACAAACAAAAAAAGAATATTAAAAACAGTAAGGGAAAAAGGTCAAGTAACATATAAAGGCAGACCTATCAGAATTACACCAGACTTCTCACCAGAGACTATGAAAGCTAGAAGATCATGGGCAAATCTCATACAGACCCTCAGAAAATACAAATGCCAGCCAAGGCTTCTATACCCAGCAAAACTCTCAATTAACAAAGATGGAGAAACCAAGATATTCTATGACAAAAACAAATTTACACAGTATCTTTCCACAAATCCAGCCCTACAAAGGACATTAGATGGAAATAAGCCAACACAAGGAAGGAAACTACACCCTATAAAAAGCAAGAAAGCAATCTTCTTTCAACAAACTGAAAATAAGATAGCCACACAAACATATAAATAACATCAAAAATAACAGGGAGCAACAATCACTACTCCTTAATAAATATCTCTTAACATCAATGGACTCAATTCCCCAATGAAAAGACATACACT
>NC_034598.1:7403298-7404674 GCF_900095145.1 Mus pahari
TCATGATACCTTCTACAAAATTGCCCATATAATCTGTCACCAAACAAGCCTCAACAGATAGAAGAATACTGAAATGATCCCATGCATCCAATCAGACCAAGGACTAAGGCTGATCTTCAATAACAACAAAAATAATAGAAAGCTCACATGCACATGGAAGTTGAACAATGCTGTACTCAATGATAACTCAGTTAAGGAAAAAATAAAGAAAGAAATTAAAGACTTTTTAGAATGAATGAAAGTGAAGCATACAACATACCCAAACTTTTGGGACACAATGAAAGCAATGCTAAGAGGAAAATTCATAGCTTGGAGTGCCTCCAAAAAGAAACTGGAGAGAGCATACACTCAAAGCTTGACAGTACAACTGAAAGCTCTAGAACAAAAAGAAGCAAATAGACCTGAGAGGAGTGGAAGGCAGAAAATAATCAAACTCAGGGCTGAAATCAAACAAGTAGAAACAAAAAGAACTATACAAAGAATCAACCAAACATAAGCTGGTTCTTTGAGAAAATCAACAATATAATAAACCCTTAGCCAAACTAACCAGAGGGCACAGAGACAGCATCCAAATCAACAAAATCAGAAATGAAAGGGAAGACATAACAACGGAAACTAAGGAAATTAAAAAAAAAAAATCATCAGATCCTACAACAAAAGCCTATACTCAACAAAACTGGAAAATCTGAATGAAATGGACAATTTTCTAGATGAATACCAGCTACCAAAGTTAAATCAGGATCAGATAAACCATCTAAACAGTTCCATATCCCCTAAAGAAATAGAAACAGTCATTAATGGTCTCCCAACCAAAAAGTCCAGGATGAGTTTAGTGCAGAATTCTATCAGACCTTCAAAGAAAACCTAATACTAATACTCTTCAAATTATTCCACAAAATAGAAACAGAAGGAACACTACTCAAACCATTCTATGCGGCCACAATTACTCTGATACCTAAACCACACAAAGACCCAACAATGAAAGTGAACTTCAGACCAATTTCCCTTATGAATATCAATGCAAAAATACTCAATAAAATTCTTGCAAACTGAATTCAAGAACACATTGAAATGATCATCCATGATGATCAAGTAGGCTTCATCCCAGGGGTGCAGGGGTGGTTCAATATACAGAAATCCCTCAATGTAATCCACTATATAAACAAACTCAAAATCAAAAACCACATGACCATTTCTTTGGATGCTGAGAAAGCATTAGACAAAATTCAACACCCCTTCATGGTAAAAGTCTTGGAAATATCAGGAATTCAAGGCCCATACCTAAACATAGTAAAAGCAATATAAAGCAAACCAGTAGACAACATCAAACTAAATGGAGAGAAACTTGAAGCAATGCCACTAAAATCTGGGACTAG
>NC_034598.1:7407492-7411906 GCF_900095145.1 Mus pahari
CAAGAATTGACAAATGGAACCTCATAAAATTACAAAGCTTCTGTAATGCAGAGGACACTGTCAATAAGACAAAATAGCAACCAACAGATTGGGAAAAGATCTTTACCAACCCTACATCTGATAGAGGGCTAATATCCAATATATAAAAAGAACTCAAGAAGTTAGACTCCAGAGAACCAAATAACCCTATTAATGGGGTACAGAGCTAAACAAATTATTCTCAACTGAGGAATACTGAATGGCAGCGAGGCACCTAAAGAAATGTTCAACATCCTTAGTCATCAGGGAAATGCAAATCAAAACACACTGAGGATCCATCTTACACCAGTCAGAATGGCTAAGATCAAAAACTCAGGTGACAGCAGATGCTGTCGAGGATGTGGAGAAAGAGGAACACTCCTCCATTGTTGGTGGGATTGCAAGCTGGTACAACCACTATCAGTTTGGTGGTTCTTCCAAAAATTGGACATAGTACTACCTGAGGACCCAGCTATACCACTTCCAGGCATATACCCAGAAGATGCTCCAATGTGTAATAAGGACACATGTTCCACTATGTTCATAGCAGCCTTATTTATAATAGCCAGAAGCTGGAAAGAACCCAGATTTCTTTCAACAGAGGAATGGATACAGAAAATGTGGTACATTTATACAATGGAGTANTNCTCAGCTATTAAAAATGATGAATTCATTAAATTCCTAAGCAAATGGATGGAACTAGGAAATATTATCATCCTGAGTGAGGTAACCCAATCACAAAAGAACACAAAAGATATACACTCACTGAGAAGTGGATATTAGCCCCAAAGCTCCAAATACTCAAGATAAAATTCACAGACCATATGAAGCTCAAGAAGAAGGAAAACTAAAGGGTGGGTGCTTTGGTCCTTCTCAGAAGGAAAACAAAATACACACAGGAGCAAATATGGAGATAAAGTGTAGAGCGGAGACTGGAGTAAAGGCCATCTAGAGACTGTCCCACCTGGGGATTCATCCCATATACAGTTACCAAACCAGGGCACTATTGTGGATGCCAAGAAGTGCTTGCTGAAAGGAGCCTTGATATGGGTGTCTCCTGAGAGGCCCTGCCAGAGCCTTACAAATGCAGAGGCGAATGCTCACAGCCAAACATTGGACTGAGTGCAAGGTCCCCAATAGAGGAGTTAGAGAAAGGACTGAAGGAGTTGAAGGGGTTTGCAACCCCATAGGAAGAACAGCAATATCAACCAACCAGACCTCCCAGATCCCCCAGAGACTAAGTCATCAACCAAGAAGTACACATGGTTCCAGCTGCATATGTAGCAGAGGATGGCCATGTCAGGCATCAATGGGAGGAGAGGTCCTTGGTCCTATGAAGGCTCAATAGATGCCCCAGTGTAGGGGAATCAAGGGTGGAAAGGTGGGAGTGGGTGAGTGGGTGGAAGAACACCCTCATAGAAGCAGGGGGAGGAAGGATAGGATAGGGGGTTTCTGGGAGAGGGGAAACCGGGAAGGGAGATAACATTTGAAATGTAAATAAAGAAAAGATCCAATAAAAAATAAGTAAAAAAAAAAAAAAGGTGAAGGATTACAAGAGTGAGTTTAATACTTAAGTCGCTGTGGCGGTTTGAATAAGAAATAGCCCCCATAGGCACCTGAACACTTCATCCCGAGGGAATAGTGCTGTCTGGGGAGGTTTAGGAGTTGTGGCCTTCTGCTGGGCAGGCTTTGAGAGTGCATAGCCCCACCCCACTTCCAGTTTGCTTTCACCTTTGTGCTTTGGGTTGAGGATACTAGCTCTCAGTCTTCTGTTCTTCTCTCCGCTGTTTGCTGCCATGGTTCCTTGCCATGCTAGACTCTTATCCCCACGGAGCCATAAGCCCAAATCAGCCCTTGCTTTTGTAAGTGGCCTTGGTCTGGTGTTTGATCACCGAAGCTGGAGAGTAACTAACCACATTCTGGCATCCTGCCTGGTCATGTGATCATTTCCTGTTCTGATGACATCACCAGCCATCAGAAGAAGCTGACCTAATGTGGTCCTCTAGTCTTAAACATTTTATCTCCAAACCTGAGAACTAAAAGGGGTTATTTTTTTACAGTTACCCAGCTTCCGGAATTTTATTATAGTAACAAAAATGATGAACAGAGACCACATAAGGACACTTTGCCTTTCTCTATTCTCATGTCTGGGACGTCAGATAGCCTCAAATTAATAGCTCAGAGCTGGAGTCATCTGGAGGTCCCTTCATTTGGATTTGTATTACTTCTCTTGTTGCTGTGACAGTGTCTTACAGAAAAAACTTAAGGGAGTGCCCTGGTCAGGGTTACTACTGCTGTGACAAAACAAAATAAAACAAAACAAACAAACAAAAACCTATGACCAAGAGCAAGTTGAGGCAGAAAGGGTTTCTTTGGCTTACACACACACACACACATATTATATATATATATATATATATATATATATATATATATATATATATGCTCATCACTAAAGGAAATCAGGGCAGGGCTTCACACAGACCAGGAACCTGGAGGCAGGAGCTGATACAGAGGGCATGGAGGCGTGCTGCTTAATGACTTGCTCTTTATGGCTTGCTCAGCCTGCTTTGTTATAGAACCCAGGACCATCAGCCCAAGGATGGCACCACCCACAATGGGCCTCCCAAATCAATTACTAATTAAGGAAATGCCCTACAGGCTTGTCTACAGCCTAATCTTCTGGTGGCATTTTCTCAGTTGAGGGTCCCTCCTCTCAGATGACTTCAACTTGTGTCAGGATGACATACAACTAGCCAGCACAATTGACTCCATGTCAACTCGACATACAAACACATTAATGTTAAGCCACAACCTTCTCTTTCTTGTTCATCCACAAGATCCCCCATGAATATCGACAATATAAAACATTTTGCAAACTTAAAATGTCCCACAGTCTTGCAAAGAGGGAAAACTCATTTTGGCTCACATGTTCAGAGGATAGCTCACATGTCCAGAGGATGGCTCACATGTTCAGAGGGTAATTATCAGGTGTTCAAACACCGGAGCCCATGGGAGACCCTTTAGATTCAGACCATAGCACCTATGACAGCTGACAGCAGCTGAGAGTGGGGACCTCAGTTAGGCTCTTGTCTGGTGTATCTGGGCTTCTGCACAGCAAAGATGTTCTGTCGAGTATCTCAGTTCCAAAAGCAGAGCTCTTCAGGAGCCTTTTAAGAACTACTGTCATTGGCTAGGTTGTAGCTCAATTGGCTACGTTGCATGCTTGTCTAGCAAGCTTAAGGTCGTAGGTTCAATCCCACACAGACAAACGCCATGGACTGTTACCCACAGAGCCTACCAGGACCCCGGGGAAGGATGGGGAACATAGTGAAGTGATTGGTATCTCCTCAGGACCCCCAGGATCAAGATCTCAGTACAAAGGAGATTTATTTGCCCCAGAGGGACAGAGGACAGGGAATAGAAAACAAGGACAGGAGACAGAGGATGAGAGAGAAGGGGAATGGAACAAGAGACAAGTGGGGGAGGGATATTTGTCCCAGAGGGACAAAGGACTGCCTCTGGATAGAGAAGAGACAGACATGACCCTTAGGCAAATGGCAACTTATAAATGTAAAAAGGGAAACACTGAGTTAGGATGTGCTTAATCTTAGTTGGACATGTTAATTAGGTGAGTCAAAGGGGGCTTTTGATTGCTGAACTTCAATATCTTGATAGCTAGGCCTTGGCAGTCGGCCTTAGGAGGAGGAAGTGGCCACACCTTGGTGGTTAGCTTTAGGAATGTAACCCAGTGGTTTTTTAGCAAGGCAGAGAGAATGGCAGAAGAGCAAGGCCTGCCAGAGCCGTGCTCACCACACTTGAGCTGGCTAGGGGACCTTCATGTCCACGTTTTTGTTTTATTTGGGGGTCACTGGACATTGGGTAAGTGAACATCATTCTTTCTGGCTGCTTCCTGCTGACATCAGAGCATCGTTGTTAGGGGACCTAAGGAAGCTGGGTTGTTGGTCAAGGCCAGAAAGAGCAGGCTGTGTCAGTCAATGTCCAGGATCTGCGTGATCGACCATCTGAGGCTAGGGAAGTGTAATCTGTGAGGCTGGACCAGATTGGAGATTCCAAGGAGACTGCTGGGGCAGCTGCTGGAGTTGCTGGAGCAGTCTGTAGTTGATTTGGAGTCTGTTGGGACAGATAGACTATGGACAAAGATAAAGTAAAGGAGTTTAGAAAAACATTTTTATCTTGGTTTTACATTTGGAACTTTTAGGTTCATGACCCTGGTCATTGGGAAGAGAAGTCCCAAGACCAGGGAAAGGAGAGGAGGACCGGAGAAAGGAGGGGAGGATCAGGGAAAGGAGGGGAAGACCAGAGAAAGGAGGGGAGGACCAGGGAAAGGAGGGGAGGATCAGGGAAAGAGGGGAGGACTAGGGAAAAGAGGGGA
>NC_034598.1:7412050-7430111 GCF_900095145.1 Mus pahari
CCAGAGAAAGGAGGGGAGGACCAGGGAAAGGGGAAGGATCAGGGAAAGGAGGGGAGGATCAGGGAAAGTGGGAAGGACCAGGAAAGGAAGGAGGACCAGGGAAAGGAGCGATCCCACCCTTAAGAATAGGCAATAGGCAGGAAGATTTATCTGAAGTCTGTTTGAGAGTTCTTCGAGGAGCTGGAGAGATTCAGATTGATGTATAAGGTTATCTGAGAGTAGGGTCTTGTGTTGGGGAGAATATAATTTGAGAAGCTTTTGTTCCATCAGCGTAGTCTTCCCTTGGGTGTTCAGGTGGGTTCCGACACTGAAATAGTTTAGGAACATGGATGACAGTGAGAGCATTGGTCTGTAAGAGGATTTGAGGATCGGCGTGGAAAGGTTGAGAGAACTTGGCTTTGCTTTCCGAAGGGGAACGTGGGTGCTCAAGAGGATAAGTGGTCAGCAGTGGGGGTAGGGCATTGGCAACCAGAGTATCAGAGGTGAGAGAGATGGTAACTAACCTCAGTTAGTCAGAGAGAACCTCAGCTTCGAAGAGAGGCGTGGGAGGCATTGAATGGGGGATCTGTTAGGTTTAAGAGAGAGCTTGTTGGCTGCCTTGACCCAAGTGAGGGTTTGCCATGAGTGTGTGTGTGTGTGTGTGTGTGTGTGTGTGTGTGTGTGTGTGTGTGTATGTGTGTGTTGAAGAGAAGTTGGCTTGGGTTTAGTCATGTCTTGTAATTGGGAATGTAGATTTCTTCAGAGAAGTTAATGAGTTTAGGGAAGTCAGTTGGCAGTGGATGTGTGGCAATCATTTGGGCAGACGTCTTGTAGGAGTGTGAGAAGAGGTGAGATTTGTGGAGAGTAGGTGGTCACGAGGAAACAAGATGGAAAGGTTTAAAGTGAGGTGTCCATGGGGTGCCATGAGAGAGAACCCAGGAGAGGTGACTCGGGAGAGGAGAGGTGACGAGCTTTGGAAGGTAAGATCCCGGAACCTCTAGAGCTGAGGGAATTGAGGCATGAGGTGGTGTCAGATTGGCTATCAGAGAGGGAACGACTGTAAAGGGGGAAGTCGTCTGTATAGTGAAGCAGGCAGGAGGAAAAAGGAGGAAGCAGGCCAAGTGCCTAGCTAGTGCCGGGCCTGAATCCCTAGGGGAGGGCAGTCCAGGTCAATTGTCAGGATTGTGGAGTATCAGGATACAAAGGCAAAGGGCTTAGGAGTGGGCATCCAGGGGTGTTGAGAAGAGAGTATCTTTAAGATTCAGGACTGAGAAGTGGGTGTCAGGGATAATGAAGAGGATATCCCACAGGTGAGAGGCTTAAGGTGGAAAGAGACAAGAGTTAATGAGTAGGTGGAAGGCTCCACTGGGTTTTCCGACTGTTAATATTCGAGTATTGTAGGGCGAAGAGGTCGGGCATAGAAATGATGGATCTGAGGCCTAAGCAGGAGTGCTGGGGTTTGGTAGGCAGGAGTGCTGGGGCTTGGTAGGCAGGAGTGCTGGGGTTTGGTAGGCAGGAGTGCTGGGGTTTGAAGTGTAGGCAGAAGCATCTTTGTGTATGGTAGAGAAGGATTTATGCCGTGCAGCGAGGGAAGGGAGTGGCATCCCACATCGAGAAGTGGGTAGAGGATAGGGGGGGGGGTGTTGAGTGGGATTTTGGAGAAAGAGAAAGTCTACAAATGGAGGCTGAAGAAAAGAAGAGGAGGAATGTACACAATAGTACCTTGGTAGCTGTTTTTGGAGAAAAAGACAAAATTTCTGTCAGTTCTGGAGAGAACCTCTTTTCCTAGTGGACTGGCTGGTGTTGTGTGTCAACTTGATACAGGCTAGACTCATCAGAGATATCCAGCTGCAAAGCATTTTCTCACTTAGCGATCAGTGGGGGAGGGCCCGGCCCATTGTGGGTGGTGCCATCCCTGGGCTGGTGGTCATGGGTTCTATAAGAGAGCAGGCTGAGCAAGCCAGTAAGCAGCACCCTCCATGGCCTCTGCATCAGCTCCTGCGTCCAGGTTCGCCCTGCGTGAGTTCCTGTCCTGACTTCATCCAATGGACTATGATCTGGAAGAATAAGCTAAATGAACCCTTTCCTCTCCAGCCTCCTTTTGGTCGTAGTGTAAGGGGATAAGACGTGAGGGAATGAGGAGAGAGAACCTTGAACGGAGCAAGTTAAGGGAGAACCCTGGAGGACTGGTTGTATATTTTGACTATAGGTGAGTGAGTGGGGTGGGTGGGACACAAACGGTCGCATAGAAAGGAGGGAAATCTTTAATATTTTTAGATCTTTATACACTTCAAGTTTCTTTTTCTTAGACTTGTATAACTTGTATCGTTAATTTTTCTTGACCTACATAACTTATTGTCTGCTCCTCATAACCCTCTAGAAACTCCAGTCTTTGCTAGTGTGAAGCCTGCTCAGGAGGTGAACTGCACATATGACCAGGGAGCTGGGAGTCATGTGGCCCGGGAGCTGGGAGTTATGTGACCCGGGAGCTGGAAGTCGGCTGCTGTTAAAGTTGCATCAATGTCCTCAGAGCCCTGTGAAGGATAAACTTGAGTAGGAAATATAACTTCAATCACACATATCTATTGCAGCACAGCATAGACATGGCCCTATTGCTGTCATCCTTTCAGCGGGGACATGTGAACAGACCAGTTGGTGACTGGGCTCCCGGGTACTCCTGGACCAAGTCCTTCTGAAGCCCCTTGTGCAGAGCCTTCCCTGCTGGATAAACAAAGAGAGCAGTAGGTGAGTGCTCCACACCAGTCAGGAATCAGAACTAGGAACGTAGCTCAGGGGCTCCGTGTGTGTGACGCCCTAAGTTCAGTCCTGAACACCATAACCATTGTGTCGACTAGTTTTATGGACACCCATATGGGCACACGTGGCCAGAGAATTGGAGCTATCTATGTAGAAGTTCTTGTTACAACTTGGATAACATAGTAACAGAAAGCCTGTTCAGTGTTGTGTTATTTCTTCTGGGTCACCCGGCCAATCTGTAATGTCTCCCCTTGACTGGAAATTGGGCTACCATCTAATTGTCAATCATCTTTTCCTGGCTGTGACCACTGGATATGTCTGGATGAAATTAACCAGTGGATTGATTGAAGCAGCTTGCCCTCCTTAGTATGAGAACCTTGGTCTTACATCATTCATCTAACAAGAATAAAAGGCTGACGATCTTGTAAAAGACTTCATCCATCCGAACAGCCTCAGGTTTGGGATCTCAGCTTTACTCTGGCCTGGACACTTGGCTGAAGTCTTGCGTCTTTCCCAGCCTTGAATCTGCTGGCCTTTGGGTAGGAAAGAGGACACTTGGATTTTCTTGTTGACTCAACCTGCAGGTCTTGATACTTTGTTGTTAACAGTGAGGCACTTTTCTTACAGATTCTATGTCTCTGGTAACCCCAGTTCACACAGAACATCACATTCTGTGGTGGGTCTGATGTGCCCCTTTCTTGTTCATCTTACCTACTTACTCGTAAACCCCTTGGGTAGGGGGCAACTTCTCTTTGCTAGTGAGTTCTTAGTCTCTAGCAAAGAACCGGTGTGACTCAGATACTGAGTTCTGATCTCCTAATGGTCTTGTTCTGCAGGTGCTAAGTTTTACGTTCTCCTTTTGGTGGTGACAGCCACCCAGGAGCATCCCCTCTTGCTTGGCTCTCTGACTTCTGTAAGCTTACAGCTGGTACACAACTGTAATGCTTACAACTGCACGCACGTGCAGCTACGTTTGGCTGAGGTGAATTATCTGAAGTGTCCTGAAAGCAAAGAGTGGATGAATGTAGTCGTAATTGCTCCACAGCCACCAGTCACTGAGGCCTTGACAGGGAAGAGTTCTTCAGAAACAGGGAAAGGGGCATGTTGGCTAGAGGTTATTCATGTAAGAGATGGGAAGGCACAAAGACAAGAGCATGGATTTATGGGAGTGTGTTGATGACATTTTTATCACTGCGAAAGAAATCCCCGACTCACACGGCTCAAGGTGGGGTTCATTAGTACTTCTCTTGTTGCTGTAACACAGTATCCCCCAAAACAACATAAAGTGGAAGGGTTGCTTGGGGCCTGCAGTTCAGGAGTACAGTGTGAGGTGAGGAAGGCGTGCTGCAGGAGCTTCAGGTGGCCAATTACGCCCATCCATCGTCTGGAAGCAGAGAGAGATGAATGATGGATGGCTTTTGAATGAACAAAAGAAATAAAAGGGAAAAGAAGACATGACTGCTCCTAGGTGTGGCTGAGGAGAAAGTTTATTACAGGTGTGTGGGAGAGCATAGCCAGAGGCAGACACATCTGGGAGAGTCCAGAGTGGTCATGACCCTGGACCATGCGGGGAGAGAGGAGGCATAGGAAGGGAGGAGAGAAGAGAGGAAGGAGGTCAATGGTACGAAAAGGGCAGGTAAAATGTCTGGATTATATGGGAAAGAGCCTCTGTGGGAAGGGCAGCCCAGATCCGGGCCAGGGAGTTCAGGGTAGATGCAGGGTATAGTAGCCATGGCCTGTAACACGTAGGGACTGAGAGATGCAGAAAGACCTGGAGGCCAGGTCTGCTCTGATGTGTTAAACAGGAACCTCAGATGCTTGTCTCAGGTTTGAAACTTCACAGGTTTCACATGGCTGTCTTCTTTTTCTGCCATCTGAAATCTCAGTCCACACTAATCTAGAAGATCTCTCAGAGACCTGGCTGGGTCCTGGTCCCCTAGGCAACTCTAGATCCCACCAAGTTGACAATCATTACTAACTATCACAGGAGAAAAGGTTTCCCTTGGCTCATGGTTTTAGAAGGATTTCAGTCCAACGTGGTAGGGAAGGCATGGCTGCATGCACAATGTGACAGGAAGGGGCAATCAGGCTGTAGCTGGGGGTGGGTATCTTGTCACTTCCGACCCACTTTCCACAGCCAGGACCCACTTCCAGTGTGATGGGGCCAGACAGTGCAGACGTTTCTCCATCTTGTATTCATGCTGAGGCTATTTCAGGCTTAGCTAGAATTTGATCTACTTGATGGAAGTACCTAACTATTGTACGGACCCCTTTTTGAACTAACCCTTATCTCAGCTTCTGTTAGAGCTGCTTGCTTCAGACTGCTTACTCTGTGAATCAGCTGCTAAATGGGAAGCTTAATCGAAGCCCCTCCCCTGAGACGCCCCTTTGTTCTGGACACCCAGGGCCACACCTAGAGCTCTGAAGATTTGGGTGTGGTCCTAGTTAGCTGCAATAACGACTTTCAATTAGCTAACAGTGTGTCTGAGTGGTCATCTCTGGTTGGGGACTCATACCACCATAGGGATCCACATCACCAGCTGGGCACCAAATGCTCCACATTCAGTGAGTCCGTGGAACACAACTAATATCCAAATGTGGAGTCAGGTAGAAAGCTTGAACTCAGCAAGCCCCCGGGAGTGCTGCTTCAGGAACACGGTGATTTGAGGGTACATCTCAGGCTGCACGTCAGTCAGGGGGTCCTGGGTCTACCTAATTCTTAGGATGGGGTGCCTGCCAGTGATGCTTTCGACAGCCAGATATGGGCTCCAGGTCTATCCATTTGTGGCATTTTCTTTACGTCACTGTCATTGTCTAAGATGAAGTACCCGCCCAGCAATATCCACTCTATGTTCCAGAAAATGTGCTTCTGGTGGAGCAAAGATGTCCCACTGCCTATTTTGCCACAAGAGATACTTGCCTGTGATAAGTCTCAAGTGATTGATTCTTCATGGTCATGTTTCCAAATAAAGAAATGGCTGGGGTTAAACACATCTAACTCCAGGATTCAGGAAGTAGAGGCAGGTGGATCCCTATGAGTACAAGGTCAGCCTGGTCTACAGAGTGAGTACCAGGCCATTCCATGCTACACAGTGAGACCCTGTCAGCAACAACAGAAAAGGAAAGGAGAAAGAGAAAAAGGAATAACAGATGGTGTGGGCCCCAGCATTTCCAAACAGAAATCTTCTTCATGTTTGGGGATGCAGGTTCTATTTTCTCCATCGTGTAGGAATTTTATTTTATTTTTATTTTGAAAACCACGTGCATTGACATGAATTCTAAAGGATACTCACAAACCTGGAGTGATCTAAAGCCATGATTCTCTTTGGAGGCCCCTGGAATCCAAGCAGCAATGGGGCTGCCTCGGCCCCTCTAACAGTGAGCAGACCACGCTAACCTCTGCGCCCTCTGCTCCTTCCAGTGCCGAGTGTGGACTTAGAGGAATCTTGAGACTTGCAGCTCAATGTGCCTGAGAGCCAGAAAGTAGTCAGCAAATGTGAGAGGAGTTGGAGGTGATCTCCAGTTCAGATTTCAGATATCAAGAAGAAAGCATCAAACATATCATTTAAAAAGGCTTGAAGATTCTTACACCTGCTATTCTTTTCTGGGAAATGAATCGATTCACCAGCATGCTCACTGGAAGAACATTCCAAACTAAACATGAACACTTTCTTCAGTGTTAGGCAAAGCATATCCTCGTGTGCTGTTTCTTCTGGATACAGCTCGAAGTGAGAAAACTGAGTTAGCCAGAGCCAGGCTAACTCCGCGACAGGCGGCAAACTGGCAGTTTGAGAGACTAGGCCGAAATTTCTGTTTTCCAGACATGAGGACCCAGAACCAGGAACTCCTGGTAAGCCAACGACAGCTGTAGGCAGCCAATCCAAGGATGCCTTGCTATCCTGGAAAGTCCCCAGAGCCCTAACCAGTCACAAAGGCACCCATGCCCATGGACATAAAGCCAACCAATCAAGGAAAATAAAGGTAAAAATGCTCCCACTCTCACCCTAACAGGTTTAAATTGACTTTGTAAAGTCACACCTCTGCCTTCTGTTTCTGTGTATGGTTGACCTCTGCATGGTGGGTCTCTGCAGAATAAACATTTGGCTGTTACACACTATTTGAATCTGGGGTATCATTCTTCAGGAAATCATGGACCCTTACATACACAGGCTTAGCTTGAACCCCTAAGGAACACCAATGGTACCATTGGCTCCCTTCGACCACATGATTATTCTTCAACAGAGACGTTCCTTTCTATCAGGAGTTAGAATCCTCACATTTGCTGAGGTCAGGCTGGTCATTTATTTATTCCTACCTCTGGTAGTAGGGACAGTACACCTTCAGACCTACAGCACATCTGTATGCTTCCAGCTGAGAACCAGTCCCAGGACCGCTCTGTTCTGGTCTGCCCAGTATAGTCACCAAGTACCTACTTCCTGTGACTACTGCCACAGTCCCAGGGACCAGGGTCTCTCATCAGAAAGAGGAGTCTTGACAGAGCCCAGAACCAAGGATGCTACTCTACAGTATGAACAAGGAGAGTGGAGGAGAGTTGCACTGTGCACTGTGAGAATGGCTACCGTCTGTTTGTCTGTCTGTCTGTTCATCCATCAGGCAATCTCAGGATTACTCACAAGTTCTAGGTAACTTCAGCTTCAGATGAACTCCATACTCTTTGGTTCTGGCACAGTCAGCTCTTGTGTGCCAGCCTCTGAGGACACAGACATGCAACCCTGACACAACTGTGCCAATTCTAGGATCAGCCCATGAGAGGACGCCAACGCCTGATACTGCCTGGACGACCAGGATCTAGAAGCTGGGTATATCAGAGACCTAGTGAAGAACCAAACATGACTGACAACAACAACAACAACAAGTCAATGATTCCTAATGATGTTCCGCTATACTCAGATGGGTGCCTTGGCCAGTCGCCATTAGAGAGGCTTTCTCTAGCAGCTGATGAGAGCAGACGCAGAGATCCATAGAGAGCTTGGGGAACCCCACAGAAGAGGGAATGTATGTTAGACAGAGCTTGGGGAACCCCACTGAAGAGGGAATGTAGTAGCCAGAGGGATGGAGGACCCACAGAATCAATGAAGCAGGGCATACAGCCTATGGCAGCCATGGGGCCTGCGTGGGTCTACAGTAGGCTCTCTGCATACACACTGTGGTTGTTCAGCTTGGGTTTTTGTTGGACTCTGACCACTGAAGGAGTCTTTGAGTCTTTGTCCTCACTCACGTGACCCCTTTCCTCCTACTGAGTCACTTTGTCCAACCTTGATATGAGGGTTTATGCCACATCTTATTAAATCCTTTATGCCATAGTCGGTTGATAATACTGGAGGCCTGCTCTTTTTCTGAAGGGAAACTAAAAAACAGTGGTTGTAGGGGAGAGAGGAGGGGAGGGGGTACTGAGAGGAGAGGGGGAGGGGAGGCTGCAGTCAGGATGTACTACATGAGAGAATGATAAGGAAAAACAAAAACAAAACCTCTCTGCACACATGCACATATTCTACAGTGCCAGTCACATCCCAGTGCAGATTCCATTATGATGACCGTCTTAGTTAGGGTTCTAGTGCTGTGAACAGACTCCATGACCAAGGCACCTCTTATAAGGGCAGCATTTAATTGGGGCTGGCTTACAGGTTCAGAGGTTCAGTCCACTATCATCAAGGCGGGAGCATGGCAGCATCCAGGCAGGCATGGTGCAGGAGGGGTGTTGCAGGAAATAATAAAAAAGTAAACCCGCCAACTCTCCGTAGGGTCAGAACACTCTCCCTCACTCCGGCTGCCCGCCAACGGGACCACAGGACTCCGGCCAGGCCATCTCATTCGGTGGTCCCTCTGCTAGCCATCTCTCCAGCGCCCCCAACCCCCGCCTGAGTTCACCCAGGTTCCACACAACGCCCTACACACCCCACAATCAGCCATCTCAACACCCAATTACCTGGTAGAATCGTGACTCTTAATGCTTAATTAGCCAATCAGATTTTTGTATCAATAATACACAATTTACAAGATGCCAATACAATCGTTTCAGAGCCAACTGATAACGATAAAAGCTTTATTCCCATATTTCTAACCTTGTGAAAATCTTAGCTTCTTGTGGATGTTTAAAACCACACAGGACCAGGATCTTCTTCCTGTCTGTTTGCCTCCATGTTGGCTTCTCCTCCTCCTTGCTCTCCTGTGACCACTCTGTCTCCCAACTCCTAGCTCCACCTCCCTTTTCCTGTCCAATCACAGGCCTCCTGCTGCCCTAATGTAATTGGACAGGGAAAATCCTGCAACAGAGGAGTTGAGAATTCTACATCTTCATCTGAGGCCACTAGGAGAAGACTGACTTCCAGGCAGCTAGGATGAGGGTCTTAAAGTCCGCACCCATAGTGACACTACTTCAACAAGGCCATAACTCCAACTAGTGCCACTCCCTGGGCCAAGTATATACAGGCCACCATACCTGCCCTCTCTGACACCCTTTCTCTCGTTACTATTTCCCCCCAGGGGAGGTTCCATGACCATGATACTCTTTATCTTCTGTCCCCATCAGACACCCTTTGTATCCATAACACCACATGGTCCACAGAAGGTTTTCTGTGTTGAGTTTCCTTGTGAGAATTTGTTATTTGGAATTATGGTGAATGAGAATTCTTCTTAGTCAGCATGTACACACTTCTGCTCTATGGTGCCCTCCTTAGCCCAGAAAAAGTTCCTAACTTTGGCCTCAGCATCACTAATTTTCTTACCCAATATTTCATAGTCTCCAAAGGGCCATGGATAATCATTGTGGACCCTTCTTTCTTACGTCTGTTCCAGATGTATGGGGAGCATTGATATACAAAAGCCTTGTCCATCACCAGGAGTCTACTGACATCCCAGGGTCATATGTCTGAGTGGAGATCCAGAATCTTTCAGTGATTCAAAATCTTTCTTGAGATTGGCTGCTCTCTTCTGCCTCCCCCGGCTTCCCACTAAGCTCCGTGTTGCTGTTTATTCTCCACCAGCAATCTGGGAGATGCAACATACAGACTGAGTTGTGTAGACATCTTAGACTTTCGGCCACGTATTCCCTGACCGGGAAATCTCACACAGCTTTTAGTTCTGTAGGTAATCTCTGGGCCAGGAATTCTTCTAAGCATTTTTTTTTTCATGAAATAGCTCTTTTAATCTTCAAAATTATACAAATGCAAGCAATACTATTCAGAAAGTGTATTATCATATGCCATTTAATAGATATAGAAAACAGGGCAGAATTTCTTGTTCACTGTGTGCTGAAACAGGGACTTACAGGCATTATCTCTAGGTCCGGCCTTTAGCTAATTAGTTCATATAGATGCCAGTTGGCACTGATGTCAGGAGACCCAGTGTCATCATGGCCCCTGAGAGAGGAGGGTTCTCATAGGCCAGGTAACAAGTAGAGTCCAGGTCACTGTGAAGCTGGGACTGTAATGGTCACCTTAAGTCTCCAACGTAAGTGTGGGTGGGCACAGGGTGTTTCTATTCTCAGCCTGCTCTAAACCCTAAACACGGCAGCCATCTCTAATGAGGTGATTTTTAAGAAAGCTTAGTCTAGCATGTAAAACTGTCTTCAATAAAGGCAGAAATTTGAGCTTCTTGATTAGACTGTTAGCATTTTTTTTTTAATGTGGAAGACTCTCAGAAAATTTATAGAGACATTTGATTTAATCCTATCCTTCATGGGGAAATGATGAATGGATTTTTTATGGTCTGACCTAAACCGATGATTAGAAAGGTCATAAGCTTCCATTTACTAAATAGTTCCTGTGAACAACCTGACCTGTGAATTTCTCTGAAGATACAGACAAAATTAAATGTCTTATTGGATTGAATTAAAGATGACTCCATAATCAGGGGAGAAAGATTCAGAAAGCATTTTCTAAGTCACATGTGACAACGTGTGGTATCTCTTCTCAAATTTATTTTTCCAAGGAATTGGGCTCTTTCACAGCAGAACAGAACTTAACAAAATTGTTATCAATGTCTCTTGGCAATACCAAGCACAATAAACAATAAATGTGTATTAACATGACCCGTACTTGACTTTCCCTGTTGAGACACTACATCCTCAGATATAAATAAAAATAATTTTAAAAATGCATAAGTGTTCTTAGCTGGGTGTGTGACACATGCCCATGGCCCTAGCACCCTGGGAGGGTGAGGCAGGGAGTTTGGGAAATGAGGCCAGCCTGGGCTACATAGTGAGAACACTGTCTCAACATAATAAATAAAATGCAAACATTGTTTATACAATTCATAATGTTTTGATGACCAAATCCAATGAAAGTAAGATTCCATACTCACTGATTCTTTTGATGCGATAAAGTAAGTTGTGCTGTCTATATAAATATCTTTCTCAGGAATAACGGGTATCTGCTTTACATTCAGGTACCCCTGGGTAGTGGTAGTCTATAGCAGACCTGGGATGGGGTTACAGGAGATCAAAAATCTTCCTGGTAGATCTTTCAAAATAGGAATAAGTTAAAATCCTTCTCAAGGAGTCAGCTCAGAATTGAGAGGACTCAGAGGCCCCACTGGGCCTGGGGTTCCAAAGTCATCGCTGCCAGTCTGGTCCTCAGTGAACTTATTGATGGGCATCTGGGTTGGGAAGATGAGTGTGGATTGGTCAGTTCTCAGGTGCACCAGTCTCTTGGGACACAACAGGTAACACACTAGTATAGCATGTGGCTAATAGGAGTGCCCAAAGGACAGCGTGTCCAATCATGACACTCCTTCAAGACTGGCAATGGGTCCAACTCTATACTTGAGCATACTAAATCTGCTATCTCCACATAGAATCACTATGCAACTCTTGCATATAGAGGAACTCCTGAGACCTGCCTAGGGCTTTCACGGAAACCATTTCCAAAATCATTCGAAGCTACCATTTGAATTTTTTCTTACCATGTTGACATTTGTCCTCATAGTGGAAATGCAGGGGTTGGGGCTAAAGCTGCAGGAGTCTTACCCCAAACTGAGGCAGGTCCCCAGACAGAGGACAGCACACTTTGTCACCATACCCAATGCAAACTAACTTGGTTAAACACCTGCCTTTGAGTACAGTCTTGAGACTATGCTGCGAGGCCACAGGAGGTAAGCCTGGGGTGCTTCTCTGCTTTCCAAGTACATCAGCTGCCTTCAGAATCAAGTGAGCTGTGCAGGAACCAACTGCTTTTTCATGAAAGACTATTTTTATTTCATGAAAGAATAATTCTCAAACTATAGTTATTCAGTCTTGGGTGTTTGGCAGACTTCTCTAGAAAATGAAAAAAGTAAGCCTGTTCATTAAAAGGAAATTGGAGATATTTGTTGCCAATGATAAAATGTGCGCTTTCAAGCAAAGACTTGGATTTTGGAAAACTTATACTCAGCACTATGAACCTGGAAGCCTCCCAAAGCATAAACGATGTTTCAGAAGGCTGATAGGCTATCCGCAAATCTGTCAGCATTTGGAAGATCCGCCCAGTTCAGTGAACCAATATTTTCTGAATGATCAATGCACAGTGTCACAAAACCACACAGGCAGAAAGATCTACTCAAAGTTCAAAATCAACTGATGAGTTTTAATGTCACAGCCCACTGACAAAGCTTCAGGTTTCACAAGGCAACTGGCCTTAGTGAGGCCACCACTTGAGTTGATACAGTGAAATAAAGCATATGCTGTTGTTAACACGTGGTAAGTTTACTGTAAGTTACATTTCTAAGTGGGTCACATAGCCACAGGTATGTGGACACAGACTCTCTGAACGTCTTAATAATTGTTGACTGTAGGGCGCCCGGGGAGCCTCTGTGCATCCATGACCTCCATGCCTCACGTCTCGGACATTACTCCTGACTTTGCTCACTACTTCCCTTCCTTCTGCCACCATCGTCATGTCCAGAAATTCCTGGTAGCTTTCAGGACTCCCTGTCCCCAACTTAGGTTATATCCCTATTTCTACCATCTCCTTGAATGTCTTCCATGTTACCCAAATACATCAATTTTAAATTATTTTTTGAAAATCCAGTTTAGCAAACCTATTCCTGATTATCCTAGCAAGCGGGCCAGGAGTGCTCGACTGCTTTCACATCTGGCTTATAGCCCATGCTATAGGCTCTTCAAGGAAAGAAATCATTTCTATCACTCTAACAAGTCCAGTGCAACGGTTGGCTTGGCTCCTAGCATTGCTGATGCCCAATGCTCAAAATCAGAAAGAGCAATTAGAGGCGCATGTCATTTCCTTCTGACCTGACAGTCGGAGTCAAAAGTGAACATCGCAGACGAAGCAGAGGAAAGACAATGTGGACAAACCAGTGGCCCTGCACTCCACACCTCAGCTATCCACTAGGCATACTACACACACACACACACACACACACACACACACACACACACACACACACATTCACGCACATACACATAATACATACATACATACATACATACATACATACATACATACAACACACACATATCTCCTTTTAACTAACATGAGTGAAAGATGCCCGCTACAAATTTAATCATGAGCCCTGTCCAGAGGCGACTACCCAGAAACTTATCCAGCTATAATGAAAGGTGAAACTATTGTTGGAGTCCCGGAACTGCCTCATAAGCCACACAAAAACGGATCTCACTCAGACAGGGATAGTTTTTCGAGCATTGCCCCAGGACTGGTTGACCAGGGTCATGGTCTAGATTCAGGGACTGAGCCACAAGTCTGAGTTAAGATCCTACAGAGTTTTCAAGCCCCAAATCCACAAACATCTGTGCCAAGTTATCTCCCCAGTCAGGATTTAGGAAGTGGTGATTCCCTTGGGGGAAATGTCTTTGTTGTACACTTATCCTGTACCCACTGGTTGGGGTATTCAACTGTGGCAGGGGACTTCCCTTATCTAATATTTCTGTCTTAACTTGCCAACTGGGATGCCAGTTACCAACATACATGTCTCTTCCTGCCAGGTAGGATGTCAGTTCTCAGGGAGGTCTTGGAACTAAACTTTACTCATCTACTACTCAAAATGGAAGTTTTCTCCAAATAGTTTTTAGACTGGTGCAGGTCTCTCCTATGTTGGGGGTCAATCCCAGGAGCAGCTTATAAAGGCAAACCCCATAAAAGTGCAAATACAGGTGCAGGAAGTGCTGCTCTGTGGTTGGTTCAGGACCAAGCTTATTGTGAGTAACTATGCAAAGCAGTTCTACTGACTTCTGTTGTGATTGATTTCCAAGGGCACAGAACATAACCGAATATGTAATCATTCTTGGCATTGGAAAGTTTCCTAGTAACAGGAGAAACATGAATGGCAGAGTAGCCAGGTAAGAGTTACCTAAGCCTTAACATTTTACCTGGGTCCTTACAACTGTGATGGTACTGCTCCTGAAGGCAGGACCTTTGTTTGCATCAGTTTAAGATATTCGGCAACCTTGGGGCCAGGTGGTGCCCTGAAACATCAGCCCAGTCATCTGTAAAGTATGGTGCTGAGGAGAGGGGAGTGGGGTACAGGATGAGATGACTTGGTTTCGCTGATTCACATTGTAAGTGGATTGTATTGGAGAACGGCTGGAGCTGTCCGATTCTTAGTAGCAAAAAAAGTAAATAAATAAAAGCCTGGCAGAGGCGCTCTCCTGTCTGGACAGCCAATCCCATGGTGCGAGTGTTTGTGGTCCTCTCCACCATTATCCATGTGCGTTGCTCTTGCTTTGACCAGGACTGCTTTGTTTAGCAAATTCTATTGTGGATTTGGTCTAACCCTTGTATTATGTTAATTGTGTCCCCAAATTTACCCAGGAATCTGCACATCTACACGCTGAGGGTCCCTGTCCCTAGTTGGTTCTGATTGGTGAATAAAGTTGCCGGTGGCCAATGGCTGGGCAGAGAGACAGAGGCAGGAAGGACAGACTGCCATGCCAGGAGAGGAGTAAAGGCCAGGCCTTAGAAGCACAGGAGAGAGAGAGAGAGAGAGAGAGAGAGAGAGAGAGAGAGAGAGAGAGAGAGAGAGAGAGATAGAGAACCACTCATGTAAGAGGCAGGGAAGAGCGGCCCCAGTCTGTCCTCCACTGGGTCTAGGGCAGCAAAGATGGAATATGGATTTTAGTAAGTAATAACTCAGGAAAATCGGAGGGGAGGTGTTAGCCATGTGGAGGTTTGGGAGTGTCCCAGTCACTAAGCTGTTTAAGGCATATTAAAACATAAGGCTGTATTTGTGTGTCTTTCATTCAGGAACCCAGAACATTGGGGTAGGTAGTAAGGAATGCCCACCACTGCCACCGCCACTGCCAGGTTGATTTGATCAGGATTCTCAACTGCCACAAAATCCTGTTCCCCATCCCTTCCCTCCCTTAGTAAACAAAGGTAAGGCATATACTTTATGGAAGGCAAAACAAAACAAAACAAAAACAAACAAACCTTCAAACTCTAGGCATCCATTTAGGTTACAATTTTTATTAACCAGCTGGAAGTTAGAGTCCACTCAAGTGTGCTAAGGCAGGGAGCGTGCAGAAATATTTTGTGTGTGGGAAGCAAACGTTAAATGACAGCTCACTGTTCTTTACTAATAATCAACCTTCCAAGCTCTACAATGGAAAGGGGGCTCAAGAGTCGACTGAAGAAAGCTGCCACGTGTGGCTAGGGACACGTGGCCTCCGCTACCCGAACACCAGAACGCACGCGTGCAGCTTCCAAATAACCAACCATTTCTCCCATGGAGAAGGCAAATGCTTCACTAAGTAAGGAAAAGTGATCATGCCACCCTCCCCAGAGGACTCATCTAGCTGGAACAGCTGGTTAATCTGTCAGGCCCAAGAAGCAGCTCTTAGCTTATCACAACAATTGAAAAAGGCGCCAGGGGGCAAAGCTAAAAAATGAGAATGTGATTTCAAGAAAGCCCCCACTGCGACAGGGAACTACTTCCCCACTGGGCGCTTAAGCGGCCCCTTTCTGACCAGCTAGGGTGACAGACTGGAGGCCTGTCCTCCAAAGGGACAAGCCATTCTCACTCAGCATCTGGCTAAAGCCCGAGGAGAACACTCCAGAGTTGGGTGAGAAAAGCTTCCCTGTAGAACAGAAGACAGAGGGGAGATTTCTGACTGACCCTCAGGTTCAAATGACAGCTACTTTGTCCCCACACCAGGGAATGACAAAGTATTTGGACTCTGACGAGTCACTTTTCTATGGAGAGATGGACTCCACAGAGTCATTTCAATTTACAAAATCTGGACTTAAAGTTATTTGGGGCGGGGGAGTGGTGGCAAATCACATTTGTAAGATTTTTGCTCATGGCAAAGAATGACTTTTCATGATAGACTCGTTTGCCATGGATGTGTTAGTCTCACCAATGGCATGGGCAGGCAGGGAATACTCAGGAAAGTCCAACCAAGACAAAGGGACCCCCTTGGTTTGTGCAAATGAGATGTGATTCTTTTACACCACAGAGGCAGCTCAGAGAGACACTATGAGGCCATGTTGAAAGATGGGGGGAAGAGTTATGAAAGGAAGGGCAGGCATAGAGACGATTGATTCCTCTCCATCATGTACACACACACCATCCCAGGACTCCTGTAACTATGATGTCAACACTCTGCTGCTGTGTATGGTATTATGATCAACATATAGTTTTCATTTAATAGGATATGCCCACTATTGGATGAGATTTTTTTATTAGTGATCTACTGTTACAAGGCTCATTTAAATTGCTTGACCTGAGGGAGTAAAATCTATAGGAACATGTTGAAATGGGACTAAAGCCTGCTAGTGTGAGTATAGAAGTGTCTTTGTGATGCTCCTTAGATCCCACATAGCAAGCTGTAATGACCATGCACCCTCAGTGACCTTTTGACTGAACATTTAGTGACCATCTACATTCTGATAAACACTGAGCTCCATGCTTTAATACATTTCCAATTTTTCTTTCTGCAATTATCTACACTAGGTGAAATGGCATCCCAGAGGGACTAGAGGACTTCAAGTCCAGCACTACTAGAAAGCTCTGGGAGTTTGTGTTCCTAAGTCCAAGGTGAAATGGCATCCCAGAGGGACTAGGGACTTCAAGTCCAGCACTACTAGAAAGCTCTGGGAGTTTGTGTTCCTAAGCACCACACATTTCCTCCCTTCCGGTCTACCAGGACAGTAGTCTGTATTTTCTGTGCTGTATGAGCTTTTCAGTGTGTTCAGGATCACATTCACTTGGTTTACAACCTCCTTGTGCTCATCAACCCCTCTGTAGTGGTTAAATGCTGAGCCTGCTTTGCTCTCATTGGCAAAGCATCATTAATTAGCTCCATTAATTAGCTCCGCTCAACCACAGCTATGGTTGACTCAGCATCATTTGCCTGCCTGCTCCGTGGCCAGTTTCACAGTCAGATAACTCAGTGTAACCGTTGCTGACTTTTATTATTGTTTGTTTGGGGCAGTTATTGTGGACTTAACCACTCAGGAGGCTGAGGCAGGATCACCAAGTTCAAGGCCAACCTGGTTGACTTAGAACTTGTTTCAAAATAAAAAGTTAAAAGAGGACTGGGGATATAGCTCAAAAATAGAATGCTGGTCTGGCATGTTTATGGCTTGTTCTAATTTTCTTTCTCTTGTGATACTGTCACCAAAACTCTTATGATACTATGACTAAAACCCTTATGATGATTAATCTTGGTTGTCAACTCAACACACTTAGAAGGGGACCCTCAGCTGAGAAACTGCCTACACCAGATTTGTCTGTAGGGCACTTACATAGTTGCTAATGGATATAGGAAGAGCCCACTGTGGGTGGTGCCATCCCTAGGCAGGTGGGTCTTGGCTATATAATGTCTCTGCTTCTCTTTTTGCTTCAGGTTTCTGCCTTAGTTTCCTTCAGTGATAGACTGTGATCTGAAAGATGAAAGAAATATTTTCTTTCCTAACTTGCTTTTGATCATGGTATTTATCACAATAGAAAACAAATTAGAACAGGCCTTAAACATTCCAGATCCGGTCTAATTTTTGAGCCGTATCTCCAGCCCTCTTTCAACTTTTTATTTTGAGATAAGTCCTAAGTTGAGCATGTTGACCTTGAACCTGCCTCAGTGGTCCTCCTGCCTCAGCCTTGAAAGTAAATGGGATAAGAGGCCTATGCCACCAGGTCTAGTTTATTTTCCCAAAGCAAATTGGGATCAGAAAGATTCCAAAGAGCTGGGCAGTGGTGGCGCACGCCTTTAATCCCAGCACTTGGGAGGCAGAGGCAGGTGGATTTCGGGGTTCGAGGCCAGCCTGGTCTACAAAGTGAGTTCCAGGACAGCCAGAGCTACAGAGAAACCCTGTCTCGAAAAAAACAAACAAACAAACAAACAAACAAACAACAA
>NC_034598.1:7430187-7440871 GCF_900095145.1 Mus pahari
ATTTCAGTTTACCATTCTACATCACAGTTAGTCACCCAGGAGAGCAGAGCAAGTTCCCGAACAGTTAGGGCTACACAGAGAAACCCTGTCTCAAAAAAAAAAAAAAAAAAAAAAAAAAGAAAGATTACAAAGACAATCACGTTTCTAGATCTTTAGGGAACTTAGGATAAAGCTTCTCCTTATCATTATTAGGTGAACCTCCAGCAGCCAAATAAATGCTAGGAAATGAAGATTCATGTCTGATTTATAACTGGTAGCCGAGCAGCAGTCCAGATTTTTCTGTGACTTGGGGAGAGTCACTAGGGAACCCACACAGCACAACAAGCTATTAGGCAGAGATGCAAACTGCACCAAGACAGAATCCCTCTTCCTTTGTCATTCTCTAATCTTATTTCATGATGGTGTCAATCAAAAATGTCTGCTAAATGGGGCTTCAAATTTATCTGCCATGTGAGACCACCCAAGAATCCCAGGGTGCCAGACTTGCTGTCACTCTCCTTCTTGGGCTAGATGGTTTAGTTCTCTTCTCTGCTACGTATGGGAATAGGGGCTTTCTGGAAACTGAGACCTATGAAATGGCATCAAACCCTTGTGGAAACACACAGTTGCCATATTAGTGTCTGACTATGTAAAGTACTAACCAGATGTGCCCATCACCTGTCTGAGTTCTAAATGTCAAATATGTCACACAACTCTGCACCACAAAGTTGTTTAGAACAACCACTAAATAATTATGTTTTAAAATGATGTGTGTGAGTGGGGTGGAGGTGCGTTTGTGCAGGTGCTGACGGAGTCCAGAAGCTGTCAGGTCTCTTAGAGCTGGAGTTACAGCTGGCTGTGAGCTGCCAACGGGCGCCTAGAACTGAGCTGAGGTTCTCTGTAAGAGCCTTATGGCCTCCATCAATGGCCCACCTCTCCAGGCACTCGGATGGCTAGTTTTAATGTTTTCTTTTTATGTAATTTTCAGTTACAGAGTTCTCAGAATAGAGGAAATAAGTTTGTCTCTCCTCAGATTCGTCAGTTATTAATGGTGTTCTCTACATGCTCTGTAGCACGCTGCTTGTCCTGAACTCTGTTTAGGATGATACTTTGTGGAGATCTGGTCTCTTTTTCCATAGACACATCAGAGTATATTTCCTAAGGACACAGCTTTCTGAGTAAGAAAGTATTTTTTTTTCCATCAAAATGAGAAATTAACATATAAACCAAGCAGAATAAATTTAAAATGGCAAGAATAAAGAAAAGTACATTGCTTATTCCTTCCAAGAGGAGACACTCTGGGCTCTTTTGTTACCAGGCTATCCCTAGACGTTGACATAACTCCTGATACATAGGGGATGCTCACACAAGCCTATTAACTTCGTAAAGCAAAATTCCACGGGACGTTTCATAATGTGAATTTTTCCTAAAATAAGTCAAAAGCAAAACCAGCAAGAGAGGCAGCCATTTCTTTACCACCTGCAATTAGTAATTTGCATGTTACAGAGAGGTGGAAAGTTTCAGGTACACGATTTGGATGGATTGATTTTTAAAGATTTTACTTTTATTATTTCTACTGTGTGTGTGTGTGCACATACATGTGTGTGTGTGCACGCCTGTGCACGTGTGTGCATACACACAGGCACCTACTTGAGTATAGGTGCCTACAAAATCTGGAAGACCACACTGGATTCCTTGTAGCTGAGTCACCGGAGTCACCAGGGGCTGTGACACGGGCACTGCGGAGTCCTTTACCAATGAGCTGCATCTCAGGATCTGGGGCACTCCTTCTCACAGAGGACAACCGTCGCTATAAGTAGCGGTTTCGGACGTACTCGCGGTACATGGCGGTGTCCTCCTTGCCAAGGGGCTGCATGACTCCTTGGCTAGCTTGGATATGGGCCTGGAAGATCTCTGTGGACTTCCTGTCGACTCTTGGGGGCTGAACTTCATAAATGTTGTCCTGCGAGAAAGCTGAGATGGGAGTTCTGTAAAAGAGGAAAGGCAGGACCGTGTTACAGAACTTCTCACCCCAACATGGGCTTCACCAACCAAGGGCAACCCCTGCAGTTGTCACTGCCTGGGAGGCCGAGGGACAGACGCTGTCTCTGACACCCCGGCAGGGCAAAGGTCCTGTCCCTTATAGCATGTCAGTCAGCTCTATAGTTGCGTGTCCACGGGAAGAAGCTAAGTTTCGTTCCTTGTCCTTGCAGGCCCCTGTTTGTTTGTAAGAATGAATAAGTAGAAATCAATGTTATGGGAGACTGATAATTCTGGCCAATGAGTTAATAACAGTAAAATGTCTGCTCAGTGCCGTGCCTGTCCCAATACAAGCACTCAGTAAACAGGATCACGGTTTAGGTATAATTCCTTACTGAAGTTCCAAAATTCTAAAAGCTTTGACAACCAAAAGCTATACTTCCTCAGACACCCAGCCCACCTAAAACACCCTGTTCTCAGTTCTTCCCCATTCTATGACATGCAGATGTTAACATGCCATGCATCAGACATGGCCTCAGATCTTACTGGGGAGATTAGTATGAGGTGACTATATCTTGGGGTGCTAGTGCCCACTTTTAAAATTCTACAGCATATCTGGCCTCTGTTTTTAAGGTAAGGAACTGTGGATCTGTGACAGACAGTCCCCTCCTTTCTGAAGCACCCGAGAATAAGCCCCCAGCCTTGCACCAGGACAGCAGCACAAAGGAGCTGGCCCTGGAAATGTGGGTGTGGTGAGCAGGCCCCACGAGCATGAGAACAGGAGAGCTGGCCCTGCCTCCCGCCAGTGGCAGCATCCGGTGGTCTAGCCTGAGCAGTGCTGGAGAGCTTGCTCTGGTGATGCAGACAAGGGAAAGCTAGCATGCTAGCCAGCTCAGCTACCTGGCAGGCCCAGATCCAGGGCTAGAGCTGGTCCATCCCAAACCTGTATCATCTGCAAACCGCTGGGATGTGTGAAAGGGCCAGTGCTGCGGATCCAGAGCTGCAGCATCTCCATGACACAGGGCAACAACGGGATAAACTGGAGGAGGCCAGGGGAGGATCCAATATTGATGGAGTCACAGAAGCCAGAGGCCTGGAGCCAGACCAATGGCTCATTGCAAGGAACATCTGCAAGTGAAGATGTGTGGACAGAGGGAGATACTGTGTGGATGGAGGGAGACACTGTGGGATGCACTGTGACACACTACAACCTCCATGATGAGATGTTTGCTACGCTTTATTATTTTTGGTTGTTGTTGTTGGTGGTGGTGGTGGTGGTGTGTGTAGACACACGTACACACATGTGTGTCTTACGAGGGGGTGTTGCAAAGGCAAAGGGGGATATGAAGGGGTGGGGAGATAATTGAGACTGGGCTGCATGATATAAAACTCACAAAGCATAAATAAAAAGTTTTTAAATTTTTAAAAAAGAATTCTAATCCATTCCTTGAGGAAGGCTCTGTCTCCAGAAAGGCCTTGTCAGAATTCATCATAGTGGTGTCTGACACATGCTCCATCTACAGCCATTTGAACACCCACAGGTTACCACGTCCTTAGCTGGGGGAGGCAGGCCATTGGGGATGAGCTGACTGAAAATTCAGAACTGATACAGATACGTGTGTGTGGTATGTGCTGCTCATGTGTGTGCTCAGAAGGTCAAGGAGAGGCCACGAGTGAGGACGGATGGAAAACTAAAGATACGGTGAGGTCATGGACATAGGTCGACAGACTCCAGCATGTGACCATCCTCCAAGACGGTCTTCATACTCGGGCAACAGACAACATTCTGGTGGGCTGGGGACTCAGCCTTGCTCCTCTGGATCTGGGAAGAGTCACAGAGGAACGGGCTACTTGCTTAGCTGGGACTCGGGAGCTGGGGGAGGGATCTGTGGTTAGCAGTGGACACCAGAAGCGGCTGGAATGTTAGCATTCTTCTGGAAATTGGGCAGTGTGCTAACATGAAGGACAGGAGAGACTGGTCAAGAGCTCTGTCTTCATAGCATGTGCTGCACTTAGATGTGGACTTTTCCTCTAGAACGCCAGCCAGGCGTAGACTATGGAGATGGATGGCTCGGTAGGGAAAATGCTGGCTCTGCAAGCAAGAAGGCCACAGGTCAGAGCCCTAGAACTCACATAAGTTGAGTTCTAGGTGAGCATGGACACATAGTTCTAGCTTTGGAAGGAAAAGACAAGGGCCCCTCCTCCCCCAAGCACACTGGCTGGGCTGTAGCACTGAGCTCTGGTTTTGGTTGTGAGCTCCTACCTCAAAGAATAAGGTTGAAGAGTGGTCAGGGAAGATTCCTGATCCCAACTGCAGGCTTCCACATATATGTGCACATGTGTATGTGCATACTTGCACATACACATGTGCCCCCACACATGCAAACATGCATATACATAAGCTTCTATACTGAAGGAAGGAAGGAAGGAAGGAAGGAAGGAAGGAAGGAAGGAAGGAAGGAAGGAAGGAAGAAAAAGAAAGAGGGCTGAAGAGATGGCTCAGCGGTTAAGAGCACAGACTGTTCTTCCAGAGGTCCTGAGTTCAATTCCCAGCAACCACAAGGTGGCTCACAACCATCTGTAATGAGATCTGATGCCCTCTTCTGGTGTGTCTGAAGAGAGCAATGGTATACATATACATAAAATAAATAAATAAGTCTTTAAAAAAAAACAAAAGAAGGGAGGGAGGGAGGAAGGAAGGAAGGAAGGAAGGAAGGAAGGAAGGAAGGAAGGAAGGAAGACAGGCAGGCAATCGAGGTGGGTCACTGAACTTTACCTTTGTGTACAACACACACCATCCCATGATGGCTGGACTTTATAGGACATCTCATTGAAATAAAATAAAATTGGAAGGGACGAGTCATTCAAGAAACTAAGGTTTTTGGGTTTTGTTTCTTTTTTCACTTCAGGATAATGTGTTTCAATTCAAATTTAGCATACAGTTTATGACACACATGTACTCTAATTTTAAAAGCATCCTAATGATTTCACATAATCTTAGACAAATCCTTACCAAAGTAATAAAACTCTAGTATAGAGTGGTTCATTTAAGGCTAAAATAATAAAGGTGGGCTGGGGAGATGGCTCAGTCAGTGAAGTGCTTGTCATACAAGCACAATGGCCTGAGTTTAAAGCTTCAGTTAAAGTTGGACGTGGTGACGTGTAACCCCAGCCTGGTACACAGCCTGGTACACAGCCTGGTACACAGCCTGGTACACAGCCTGGTACACAGCCTGGTACACAGCCTGGTACACAGCCAGGGTTGAGACAGTGGTTACAATCCAGGGATCTGCCTGGAGCTAACTGGCCAGCCAATGGCTGAGCCCCAGGAAAAGCGAGGTGCAGAACAACTGAAGAAGACTCTCCATGCCAACCTCTGGCCTTACATACATGTGCAAACATCTGTCTCTGTGTCTGTCTGTCTGTCTGTCTGTCTGTCTGTCTCTCTCTCTCTCTCTCTCTCACACACACACACACACACACACACACACAGAGAGGGGGGGGTAAGAGGGGGATGAAAGGCAGGAGGGAAGAAAGAAAAAGAGCCAAGTTAAAGGAATTTGGAGACAGCTAAATCTCATTGTATGCCAGCTTGCAGGACTGTGTTTCACAAGACAGATGCAGGGCTACTGAATGTCTGTGCTTAACACATTATCATGGTGGGTGGTTGAGATAATACACAAATCTATTCATAGTTTTGCCTCAGAACAATACTGGAACTCTACAGTTAATTTAACTCAAGACGAGCAGTAAGGATTCTTTAATGGCTGGTGGTATTCAGTGCCAAACCATTTTAAGCAGGCCCTTCTATAACGGGGCTCCACTGTCTTCAGAGATGGCCATCAAGTCAGCTACCAAAGCATCCCTTGGACTCCGCCGGCAACGCACGGCCTACATTAGACCAGTGTCTGCTTCTCTCGGAGCTCTTGCACGTATGTCCTAATAGTTAGCTTTCACGTCTGCTGTGGAGGAGGGAAGCACAGTTTTACACACTCGCTCTATCGGTCAGATGCGCTAGCCATTTGTAAAGCTGAACCGATGGTCCCTGTTCTCTCTTTGACCCTTGACCTTTGCATAGAACCGCATGTGCATAGCATTCCTGGCAAGAATAAGCAGACATCCAATGGCTGTTCAAAGACACCGCCTGGGAACTAAAACCTTAGACCAGCAGAGGAAGAGACCCTGCCGTCCCAGGGGTGGTAGGGCCAGGGCAACACAAACAGAACCACGCTCTCCACCCAAAAACTTGAACTTCTTATCAAGAAACAAACTGGGAGTCGGAGTCCTCCCTCTGCTTCTCAGAACCTGATTCACTGAAAGCAGACTCACAGAAAGAATGACAAACTCCACGGACAGGACATGCCAACCCCAGCTGGCATGGCTTTATCAAGCAGCAGGTAGGTCCTCCCGTGATACCAGTGCTACATTGAATAATAAATCTGTGATGTTGACATAGTCCCTGCTGCATCTGAGTCAGAATAATGCTCAAGATATTCCCAGGACTGCTGGGGTAACAGGGGGCAGGAAGAAATGGATTCACAAAGAACCACTGTTTACTGATCCAGTCACAGGGAGCCCCTCATAGACCTAAGCTGGAGTTCAGTGTGGCCCGAAGATTCTTGGCTCCTACTGCAGACTAAGTCAGAGCGTCTGAGGGTGAGGGCAGCTGCTGAGCCCGGGACGGTTCTAACGCCTGGGAACGCTTGCCAGCTTCTGGTCTATCGTGGCCACCATCAGTTACATAGATGAGACATGTAGAATGCTAAATATGAGCTTGCTTGAATTCTTACGGTGATGGGAGTCAAACCAAGGGCCCTGGACACCTTAGGCAAACATACTACCACTCAGCCATACTCTAACTACTTAACTAGTTTTTTCTTTTAACTTTTTTTTTTTTAGATTTATTTATTTATTATATGTAAGTACACTGTAGCTGTCTTCAGACACTTCAGAAGAGGGAGTCAGATCTTGTTATGGATGGTTGTGAGCCACCATGTGGTTGCTGGGATTTGAACTCTGCACCTTTGGAAGAGCAGTCGGGTGCTCTTACCCACAGAGCCATCTCACTAGCCCTCTTTTAACTTTTTATTGCTTCAGTTTCACATTGTGTAACTGAATCCCACTCACCTCTCCATTCCTTCTTATCCACCCTTGCAACCTTCCCACAAAAGAAAAAAAAATAAACAAAACATAAAAACCATCTCGTCAAGGGAGTTGTAGTGTGTCGCGTGTGTTCCACAGTATACACTTCTGTCCACACGTCTTTAATTGCAAACATTCATTGCCATGAGTCATTGGTCTGGCTTCTGCTACACTATCAGGACCTTCACTATCAGTTCTTTCACTCGCTCCAGCAATGCATAGATGGGGTAGATGTTGGTGTGGGTCAACTCTAAGACCAGGATCTGGGCCTGGGTGGTAGCTGAGTTGGTCAGCCCACCAGCTGTCCTGCACCCACACCACCAGGGTGAACTCTCCTGCACTGCCTGGCTGGCTCACCCAATGCTGTAGCCGGCAGGGGGCAGGGCCAGCTCTTCTGCTTTCATACCCTCAGGGGTGGCTCAACCACACCCATGCCACCTCATGTGGCAGGGACAACTCTCCCATGCTCACCCATGCTCCCACCACCAGGGCCAGGTCTACTGTGCCACTCAAGTAAGGTGCAGGGCCCTGCTCTCCCAAGGGCCAGAGCCAGTGAGGGACAGGGACAGCTCTTCCCAGCCCTTAGACATCAACCTGGTCCCAGACCATGGGCAACTCAGACCAGGGACTTTCATAGGGTCTTTAGTTGGTACTCTGAGCCATGGACATGGCTCTTAGTGGCACTGCAGGCAGAGACTTCACCATGGCCTCGGGTGGCAGCTCAGGCTACTCACAACTCTCTCCACCCTCCCCTCCCAGTTCCACTCCTCTTCATAGAGCTCAAACCACTCCACTCCTCTTTCTCTCCCCTCTGTCCATCACACACTTGCACACTGTAATGGCACCTGCTGTGGGCAGGGCACACAGCTGATGGGAACCTGGGTGTCTTCTGCTCACACATACTGTGGGTGGGCCTCTGGGTGTCCACTAAACACTCATATCTTGTGGCAGCAGGCTGGCCAATCTTATTATGTAGCCCAGGCTAGCCTCAGATGTCTGAATGCTGGAATTACAGGGGCATACCACCATGTCTGACTCAGACTAGCAAACTTCTGATCCTTACCCCTGCTGTGTCCCAGGTGTTAGGAGCATAGAACATGAAGTTTCTTTTAAGTGACAAAATACCACTAGCCCCACACTGGAGGGCACAGGTTAATGCTTAATTATAAAAACATGAGCAGCAGTAATAGATTCCGCTCTGATTTTCTAATGAGATTTTATTTATTTATTTATTTTTACTTCTCAAGTGACATATGCATTTCTGAGGTGGGAAAGAAAACAAAATCCATATCACTCAGAGGCTGTTGGACAGAGACGGGGTGAAGTTAAAGACCAGCATGGACACACAGAAGGTCTCTTATCACAGTGGTAGCACGGGTGCCAGATTAAAACAAAACAAAACAAAACAAACCCATCAAAGCCAGCATTTAAATACCACACTGTAGAAACTGTGAGACGAATTTCTTTTATGGATTCCAGTAGAGAGACCTAGCTTATTAGTGTACTTTGATGACAAAAAGTAAATAAAAATTTTTTAAAAAAATCAACACTTGTCTCCTGGGCATGAGCAGAGGGAATTTAGCTTTAAGCTCCTCACAGCCTCAAAGGGAGATCTATTGCCCCTCACTCAAATGCCAGTTGTATTTTTGGACATAAAATATTATAATTATATTGCAGATGCTAGCGGGGTGTTCTGCATTTCCCCCCAAGGAATGATGCAGTCTTATTTAGAATAATATATTTACCCATTCATTTACAGGCTGTTTAACACACATCGCTCAGTGAGCATGGATGACATTCACCCTTAGTTGCGGCTCTCACAGCAGAAGAGAAACACTCCAGGCAGAAATTCATCAGACACACCAAATGGTTTTAAGGAAGTCCCTCACTGGTGCCCTTTAATGCTCTTTGTTCAATGGGGCTGCTTTTAATACAGCCATTTCTGATAAAAGAAAAAACCCTCCACCTTATACTCGAATGCGGAGCTAACATTTGAGCCCTTTAGAGTTTAATCCCCGCTAAGATGACTTTTCTGGCTTGCATAGATTGAATAACCAGTAAATGTTCACTGGCTTGGGGCTGAGATGTTTTCGGAATTCGGTGACATCATGAGGACTCATGGTTAGCAGTTAAACTACTAGACAAGATTTGGTGGTTAAAGTATTAGACAACACTTACATAATTTTAAGAATTGCATTATGTGATTCTTTTTGGTAGGTTAAGATCTTATGCTCTTGCTTTGATCAGTATTTTGGCACACTTCAAACCTCATATAGCATTTTCAGAATATCTAGTAAGAGTTTGATTCATAAGATCCATTTCCCGGGGCTGGTGAGATGGCTCAGTGGGTAAGAGCACCCGACTGCTCTTCCAAAGGTCCGGAGTTCAAATCCCAGCAACCACATGGTGGCTCATAACCATCCGTAACAAGATCGGACTCCCTCTTCTGGAGTGTCTGGAGACAGCTACAGTGTACTTATATATAATAAATAAATAAATCTTTAAAAAAACAAATAAATAAATAAAAAAAAAAGATCCATTTCCCTTCCCAGTGCTCGCTCTGTTGCTACTAAAACTTTCAGTATCTCCCACAAAGCTCATCCTCCTCCTCCTCCTCTTCCTTCTCCACCTCATCATCACCATCATTGTCTCATCAAATGCTTCCTTGTTGACCACATCTTAGCCAGAGGACCGAGATATTACGCTGAGGACCAGAAGGTGGTTTTGCCTCATTCTTTCTGGGAGAAAGCCCTCATCAGGTCAAAACTATAATTTGGGTCTACTAAGACACGTAAGACACATCTGCTATAATGAAGCAAGACTCTGGCAAGCACCTTAGTGATCCATCTTTGCTGTGAGCTCTGCCTTCTTTCACAGTCTCCATCAGGAGCTAAGGGCTCTTATCATCTAACTGCTGATGCTGTGCGATGGCAAACACTTCCAATCAGAGCTTTTCCCTGTCCTCAGCATCCTCAGGGATGCCAACCTTTGGTTTGTGGAAACTGTTCACACATTTTCCATGATATCAATTGCATCTCTCCAGCTCTTTCATCAAAGTGTTGTATCTTTCCAACAAGGCATTCACACTGTGCAGCCTAATCTTGAGTCTACCAAGGTGATATAGTAAAAATATGTTCGGTTCTCAAAAAAAAAAAAAGTTTCTGCATCTGGCTCACATTCTAAGGGCCAGAACATAGACACCTTGATCCAAAATGCAGCTCTCAAGGTGCCCTTGTATAATATGGCAGCAATTAGCCATGTGACAATTTAAATTTACCAAAAATTGATTTAAACTAAGTATACTTAAGATGGTTTTCCATATCATTTGCCACTTGACAAGTGCATGATGGCCACAGGCCTCTGTGTAAGGAAGTGTAGAAGTGTCCTGGTGTTACTGTAGGGTGCTATGTGTGGTGTGAAGTGTTCCAGTGTTACTGTAGGACACTATTTGTGGTGTAAAGTGTTCCAGTGTTACTGTAGGACACTGTGTGGTGTGAAGTGTTCCAGTGTTACTGCAGGACACTGTGTGGTGTGAAGTGTTCCAGTGTACTGTAGGACACTGTGTGGTGTGAAGTGTTCCAGT
>NC_034598.1:7440906-7454075 GCF_900095145.1 Mus pahari
GTGTGAAGTGTTCTAGTGTTACTGTAGGACACTGCGTGGTGTGAAGTGTTCCAGTGTTACTGCAGGACACTGTGTGGTGTGAAGTGTTCCAGTGTTACTGTAGGACACTATGTGTGGTGTGAAGTGTTCCAGTGTTACTGTAGGACACTGTGTGGTGTGAAGTGTTCCAGTGTTACTGCAGGACACTATGTGTGGTATGAAGATTCCGGTGTTACTGTAGGGCGCTATGTGTGGTGTGAAGTGTTCCAGTGTTACTGTAGGGTGCTATGTGTGGTGTGAAGTGTTCCAGTGTTACTGTAGGACACTGTGTGTGGGGTGCTGTTCTAGCATGTCTCTATGGTTCTGTTTCTCCTAGAAACTCCTGGTTGGTACTTTTGTCTCAGTAAGCTGTCATCCTCATATAAATGTGAATCACAGGGCAGTAATGCCACTCAGTCCCTAATACACTGCTTCCCTGCTCCCCTCTGCTCCCTCAGTGCTACAGTTCACAGAACTGTAATGCTCTGCTCTCCTTGTCACATCACCAGATGAATCCCTGTCCCCTTTCAGAGTGACACTCTTAAAACCTTACAAGCACACAGCCTTAAGCTGCAGCTGTCATTCTTACAGGGTCCATGTTGGCCTGTCCTTGTCCAGTGGGGACTTCTTCAGGCTCACCTAATCCTTCTTAAGGACCCCACTTTTCTCCAAGAGCTTTATTGCCATCTGGATCAATGACAAGTTTCAGTTTTATTGTGTATGTGTCCCAACATGGGCCCAGAGTCAGCAACTTTTTCCAGGAGCCTGGGTTCCTCTTAGTGGGAAACTGACATTCTAAGACTACAATGTAAGTTTAGAAATTCTCATTATCAAGCCTGTGTCTGTGTGTGCATGTGCGTGCATATGTATGTACATGTATGGTTACATGGGTGATCATGTGTGTGCTTGTGCACACGAGTGTGCATGGGTGTATATACGTGCATATTTATGTATATGCATATGTGTGCATGTGTGCACATGTGGATACTTGTGTGAATGTGTGCATGTGTTTGTGGGTGTGTGAGTATGTGTATACATGAGTGCATTTGTTTGTGAGTACATGGGTGCATGTGTGTGCATTCGAGTATGTATGTGTTCATGCACATGTGTATATTTGTGTATGTGCATGTATGTGTTTACATTTATGTGAGTGTGAGGGGTGTGAGTGTGTGCATGGGTGTGTGTCATTATGTGTGTGTGTGTGTGTGTGATGTCAAGGATAATGAACAAAAGAGGATGGTAGAATTTATAAATATTCATGATTTCTTTGGTTTATCTCATAGTAAACACACAAGAGCCTCAGAATAACACTGCTAATGGAATCCATATTATATGTTCCCTGAGAACAGATTTCATGCATGCTCTTCCTGTCTCAGCTTGTTCAGAGCTGCAGTACATACAGTAAGGCACACTATTTCACCACAGAGCTATGGCGTCTTAGCCTCTCCCTTTAGCCCTTTATTTTGTCTCTGTAGAGAACCGTGGTTTATTTTATATCAGTGTTTATGCTAATCAGCTTCCTGTCACTGTGACAAAATAATTGGGATAATCAGCTTAAAATGAGAGGAAGGTTTACTTTGGTTCAAAAATTTGAAGGTATTAATCCATGGTCTCTTGGTCCTTTGGGCCTACAGTGAGGAGTATGTCCTGGTAGGAGCAAATGGTGGGAGCAGCTATGATGCAGAGAGGAAGAGGAGAGGGGAGAGCCATGCTTTTGATGACCTAACTTCCTTACGCTCGGCCACTCCTTTACGGGCACCACTGCCTCTCCATACTGCCACCAGCTGGACCTTAAAACATGGGCTTTGGGGGTCACCTGTCTTAGCCACAGGAATGTTTCTAGTCATGTTGTCTAAAGCCCATCTCTACTACGCCCATGCAAACAGTACTCCATGGGCTCCTACTGACGATGAGATCTAGTTTTACACTAAAAGCTTAAGCTATTAATGGCTCATGCATTCTTTTCTTGAGCATTAGAAACACATTACTTTTTTTTTTTCCTGGTATGAAGTACTATGTCCACTACACCTTGCAACAACCTAATCTTTCCATAAGAAGTCTTTCTGTATAGATGCCTAAAGGGTATTTTCCCCTTATGGTTATACTGCATCTGGTTCTAGCCAGTACAGGCCATACTCTCAGGTCACTGGTGTGCTTTTACCACACTCAAGGAAAGTTGCAGTCCAAGAGAGACTTTTCTTTCGATGCCTGTTTATCCACATTAAACCTTTGTCTGTTGTCAGCATTTAACACTTTCTGTAGGGTAGCCTCTGATGCACTCTGCGAGCTCCCCTGAGCCCACAGTGGGAGGGGGGAGACTTCACTAACTCCACAGGACTCCCTTTTCTTGTTTCATCAATATGTACTAAGGCATGCCAGCTTGCCCTCTGAGACTTCCTTTGTGCTTAAATTCTTGCATCTTTTGATTTCTTTTTGGTTTTTGAGGGAAGGGTCTCATGTAGCCCAGGCTAGCCTTGAACTTGCTATGTAGCCTTGAATGCTCAATTCTTCTGCTTTTACCCCAAGTGTTGGGATGGCAGGCATGTGTCTCTGCCTGGCTCCCTCATCTTTGCTGCCAGTGTCCTGCTCAGTGTCGACACAGCAACAATTTCTCCTTAAACTGTCAGCTATCGAGGAGAGGAGCTGTGGTTATTTGGTTTCAAGAGTTTAAGTGATCTGCTCAGCTTCAACCCCTCTGAGAACTCCTCAAGGGCAATGGACAATCTGGTACTGAGTTGGCTGAGCCCCTCCCTAAATGAGCAGCCACACTCAATGTCTTAGTTGGGATTTTCCTGCTGTGAGCAGACACCATGACCAAGGCAACTCTTATAAGGAAGCATTTAATTGAGGCGGTCTTACAGTTCAGAGGGTTAGCCCAGGGACATCATGGTGGGAAGCATGGTGACATGGTGCTGGAGGAGCTGAGAATGCTACATCCAGATCAGCAGGCAGCAACAAGAGAGACCCTCCTGTGGCTTGAGCATCTGAAACCTCAAAGCCCACACCCGGAAACACACTCCTTCCAACAAGGCCACACCTCCTACTAGTATCACTCCCCATGGGCCTATGGTGGCCATTGTCATGAGCGCCACCACACTCACATCACACGCTGACTTCCAGTAGGTACCTGTACTCTTAGATCCTCCTCCTCTGAGTTCATCAGAGTCCCCAGTGCTCTGCACAAACCTTGGCATTGCACTGTCTGCCTGGGTTCTGAGATTTGTAGAACACCCTGCTGTGTAGCTCTGAGGTGAGTGCTGGCCATGGGTGGTGCCATTTGGGTGTTAAAAGGCTTTGGGGAGGTGACCATATCACGAGGGCTCTGACATAATCTCTGTCTGACCCACTGATAGATTCGTCATAATTTGGTGACATTACCGGAAAGAAGCAGAATGCAGGGGATGTAGCCCAACTGGAGGAAGCTTCTGAGGGGCAGGTCTTGTCCTGGGCTCATCCCCTGCTACTTCTGCCTCCTGCCTGCTGTAAGAACAGCCTCACCCCACTTGGTTTGCAACGACCAAGAAATAATGGAACCAGCCACACATGGACTAATAATGCTGAAAGTGTGACCCCCAAATCGATCTATCCTTCTCCTGAATGGTTTCCATCAGATATGTGTTACAGAAATCACTAGTGACAAATATCACAACTTTTGCTACCCTACTATTTCCACTTTTGTGTGAAGATTTGGAGATAAGGTTTTTAAATTATTGTATTTGTGCTCGCAAGATGGCTCAGTGAGTAAAGGTGTGGGTTGCGAAGCCTGACAGCCTGGATTTGATCCCTACAATTGCCATGGTGGGAGAGGGCTGACGCCCCAAGCTGTCCACCTTCACACAAGCATAGTGGTATGCACGCACGCGCACACATGCACAAACAGACAGACAGACAGACAGACAGACAGACAGACAGACACACACACACACACACACACACACACACACACCAAATAAACAGAAAACAAAAACTTGTATTCTTCCCAGAACCTATCAGACATATTTATCTTAAAAGTATATTTATCACTCATATTCCAAACGGACAGCTAAATACAACACTTGTGCCTATGTGGCTCTGCCCGCCTCACTGCTGACTGGCACTGCCATGCCCTCTCTGCTCTGGCAGTCCTTGTTCTCCTTGGGGATGGGGCAGCCACCACAGGCGTTCAGATGGGGCAGCCCTTATCTGCCTTCCTGATGGCGGCGTTTACTCTCCCTGCCACCGCAGTGTCTGGAAGCAGCCCGACAGGCCCTGTTAGTGGGCTACAAGTAGCCAGAAGAGTAGAGCTGTGCGTGCTCAGAGGACTGGTGCTTTTTATGTTCTACCCTAACAAAGAGTGGGGAGCTAGCAGGTTAGAGGGACAGACTGACAGCACAGATTAGATTCTTCAGTATTGACTCTTCCAGCATACCAAGGTCACTGAAAAGGAAAAACAAAAACAAACAAAAAAACTAAAAGCCAACCATCCCCAGACTCCCTTGGAATTTGATTTCAAAATGTGACCATGGTACTTTTACCAAGGCATTCGCGCGCTGCTCTGATTTCTAACTGAGTCACATGGACAGAACTTTCTACTTTGTAGATGGAGGCAAAGGCAGCTGCATTCTTGACTTGGCCAGAGCTGCAGTGACTTTCTGAAGACCGTGGGGGCAGTTGGTTTTGGAGCCAGCAGCTGCTGTGACACCTAGCTTCCTGACCAAGACCTGCCGTATGGTTCAGGGAATGATTCCTGGACGTCTGGTTTACAGTCTGTTTCTGCTGCCCTGCCATGATCTGGAGAACCCCAAGCTAAGTCACTCTGCTCACCCTGCCTAGAGCAGATCACCACACTGTCTGTGACTGACTCCTGTCCATCAGAGCCAGCAAGATGATAAAGTACACCCAGCCACACCCTACCCCAGGCCTCTTATCTCAGCTGTAGCAGGTACCAAGATGTGGGTGACTCCCATCTTGAGGTAGACACATGTGTTTGTTCTCCAAGGAGACAGAAGGGACAGTCTACTTCTGGCACGCATACAAACAGCAGTGGCAATACTTCTTATGTTCAAGCCACAGCCACTGGTATTTTTGATACTCTTTTTATATTTTCCTGGAGAACTCTAAAATTAAAATGTCATTTGTATTCTTTTACAGAACTAGTGTCAGAGAAATGAGGCATGATAATTGTTTTCTGACCTGAAGCAGGTAAAATGCTTCCAACTTAGGATGCAGTTCGTGAATAGCATGGCTTCCCTCCCATTAGCTGGACATATTATCTACCAAATGTGAACGAGCAAGCTGCTCTGCCTCAGCCATGCCTGTGTAAACGCTGGGAAAGCAGCAGTGAGAGTTGGTTGGGTCATTTTGAGGGTTCTAACTAGAAGATTCAACAGCTATTTAATGAGAAAGTGCTTGGCTGTGAGCCCTGCAGGCAACAGGGGTTGGTCATCTTGCACAGGGCTGGTCTGTTCAAAGGAGTCACTTCTGACAGCAAAGGGCAGGTGGCACCAAGCATAGACAGGTGTTTCCAAAGGGTAAAGTGTGTGACTGCTCCTATATGGGGCTGGGTTCTCCCTCAACAGGTCACCTCTGAGAGGCAGGCCATTAGGACTTGTGTCTCCTATGTCCTTGCATTTCCTGGAACAGCAGCAGGTGTGGCTTTCTCACTCCTAGAAATGCAATCCAGTGTGTGCAGAAACAGCCATGTGTCTTGCCTCTCACGTGCAGGTGACAGGACCCTGCTTGTTTCCTTGACACCAATTCCAATAATCAGCAGTAGGACAGTGATTAAGATACCATGAGACTTCAGTCTAACCAGATATTCTGGAACCCAAGAACTGGGACAAATTAAATTGTGGTGAACAGGGTGCTCTTTCAGTGTTGAAGCTTATTACAAAATGATAGAGCCACACTCCTGCACCCCTCCTACTTGAACCAGCACAAAAGCCATCCATCCCATGGACAGACATCTGCATACTGAGGCAGTCTTTGGCAGCCTGGGGATGCCAGAACCCAAGCAGCATAAGGGTGCACACGCACAGGGGCAGCATAAGGGTGCACACGCACTGGGGCAGCTGGGGTGAGTTCTGAGCACGCTTAAGATGAGGCAGGCATCCTTGAGGTCGGTGACACTATCAAGGAATCACAGCCTGAATTGGAGACTGCATTGGAGACAATCCTGGATGAGGGGTGATGGGAGATTAATTACATATGAAGACAAACCAAATAAGCAGTAACAGGAGTCAAATTCTCCCTGTTGGAGAACTCTAGAATAAACACCAGATAATTAAGAATCATTACCAACCTACAGATGCAAATGTATTTTGTTTGTAACTATAAAGATATTGGATTTTTATATTACAAAATTTAAATAATATATAATAATAGACACATATGTATTCCTATATAGAGATATATATAGTATAGATATCTGTGCATGTCAACATGGCATGCTATTTGAGTTGGCCTGGGATTCGTGACCCTGCAGTGGCAATAGGTACACCTAGTGCCCAGATCTTGGCTTTAATATGATTTTTCCACTAAAAAGAATCAGAGACCCTTGGAGAAATGACTGATTTCACGGCTAGAACAGGCAAGGAACACGATGAGCTCAAAGCATCTTGTGCTAGAAAAGGGGGAAGATGAGGACATGTTCAAAGGACACGGGGTAGGCTGAAGGGACTCTGGTAGAATTGGGGACAATTTGAGTATCAAAATGAATAATGACCATGATGAATTATATCTCACTGAATATAATAAGTAAAGACTTATAGTGAGAAAAATAAACATAATGACAAAAAGGATGGCTTGATGAATAAAGGCTATTTCTATAATTTCAAAGCACCTCCCTAAAATATTCATTAAGTAAAGGAGCAATTTCACAGTAGAAGAGTTCAGGACATGCAACGTTAGTCAAGAAATTGAAATAAGCAATTTGAACTTTTATGTCATCTGATGCAATCACGTGTATAGTATTTCTGCCTGTATTCATGATGTATCTATCCTAAGGCAACAGACATTTACTCTGTCTTAGTATATGGCTACTCATAGGGAACTAGTCAGGAGCATGGGAAGGGCCTAACTTGGTTATGGCTCAAGGTCTGTCACAGGGCTGCCACCAGCTCCCTGGGTACAGCTGTCATCAACTCAAGACTTGCCTGGCGTTGGGCACCTGATAACCTAAGCTCATTCATTGGTTGATGTAATGGTAAGATGCTCTAGTGTTTTCTGTGTCTGTGCACAGGGCTGCTCCAGTGTGAAAGCTTGCTTTCCCCAAACCTCACAGATCACTTTAGAACCCGGCCATTTCTCCTCTATGCACTTGGCTAATAATCTGAATTTTAAATCACCCAAAAGGGTTATGTTTCAGGCCTAGGTTACCACCTTGGATTCCCTCATAGGAGATGACAGAACCTTGAAGAAAGTTGGATGTACAGCAGGGACTATACAACCCCTTCCTCTTGAAGCAGGCCTGCCTGCCACACTCCCTTGTCACCTTGTTCTGATTCGCTGATGGATCATGAACTGAAGCTTTCAGACTGTGAGCCTAAGAAACTTTTCTCTTTACAGGTTAATTGTCTTAGGTATTCTGCTATAGTGATAGAAGGTTTGGCTAAAACACTCCTGGCCAAAGAAACAACCTGGTACAAAGTGGTAGGGATGATACTAGGGTGTGGATAAATACAAGTAGGGCCAATTTGAAGGCCAGCCACTGAGCTTGGGACAAACTAAACCCATGGCCAGTCTACAAAACAACTGACTGTATTCTTCAAAGTGTGAGTGTCGAGGACACAAAAATCAAGGAAGGGTGGTGGCATGTTCAGAATAAAGGAGACTTTAACAACTAAATGCAGTGTGAGGTTCTAGGCCAGACCTTCTCCCAGGTAAGGATGTTACCAGAACAAGTGTGAGCTCTGAATGAAAGAGCAGCCACCAGCTCACACCTAAGCTACTGTAGCAATCTACTGTGATCTGCCCACTCAACCTCACCCTACTCCAGAGCCCTTCAGCTGTGGTTCTCACCACCTTCTGCTTGTGTCTTGGATGTGCCAAGCTGGCTCCTGCCTGCTCCTCAGTGTATGCTCTCTGCCCTGAACATGTTCTAGTTATCTCATAACAGACTTCTTTCAGGTCAGATCTCAGGTTAGCTCCTCCAAGAGATCAGCTTTGTTCATACTCAAATAATCCCAGCATTTGAGAGGCAGAGGCAGGCAGAGCTCTGTAAGTTCTAGGCCAGTCAAGGCCATATAGTGAGATCCTGTCTCAAACAAACACACAAAAATACAAAACCCCAAACTAAACAAACAAACAAACATAAACAAATGACCTAAAATAGTGTTGGGCTCCTGCCCCAACCAATCTCTCCTATTTCTTTGGTTTTCGAGTCTTCAAGGCATTTGTTCCAAGATGGAGTTGTCTTCTGTATGGTGTTACTGATTCGTCCTGTCTGCATGCCCCAGGTCAGAAGGATGCTGAAGAACTCAGATGGTCTTGACCTTTACCATCTGCCCAGTGACAGAACAGTGCCTGACATTGTGTAAATACTTAATACATATCTAGTGCATTAATGAACCGCCCACTCTCTGCTTCAAGCTATTTATAATCCCAGCTAGACTTGTGGCTGTGATCATGACAATTATACAGTTTTAGAAATTACTTTTATTTCAGATCACTTTGCCCAACCTCAGACCAAATGAAGAGATGCTGCAACATTGCCACAAACAACACAGCTTTCACTTACATACTCTGGGTAATGCAAGAACATGGGACTCTCATTGCGCCATGGACAGTGCTAACCACTGCAAAGATCTTCTTTTCAGGAATCTTAAATCTTCATCCTGACAGGTACCACTTACTGGTCTCTAAATCAACATAAAAACCCCGCTTCTCCTCACAGTGATTGGGCGTCACTCAAGGAAATGATCACATGACTTCTAATCCTCTTTTCTGAGATAAGCCCCCTGGGCTATCTCAATATGAAAAATTAACAAGCTGTGAGCATGAGAAAGGGCTGAAAAACTCCAGTAGCCTGGTTTGAAAGAAAAAAATAAAACCTTCCTGGGCATCTTATCTGAGAGCCACAGGATGCACACCCTTGGGCTTTCAGAGAACATGGTCTCATTTCTCAGCCTGTCTTTTGCTCCCTGGAACAGCCTGCTTCTCTGCCTCATGCTCTTTCTGATACTGAGCGAGCTAAAACATTCACAGCCAGTCCGGCTCGTAAGCACCCTCCTGGAGACTTATCATTTTCCAAACACATTTGTGGCTTTATATTTTCTCTGCTGAACACATTTTATATTCTAATAAGAAGAGAGAAAACCCATGTGATGTAATGGTTCGCTAAAGAGCTTTGTGGCAGGGGCTCTTTGCTGAGGGAATTAAACAATTTATTTCATGACTGTCCTATGAGGAAAAAGCCACTTTTCATTGTCCTCTCCTTTGGACTTTCACTGTGTTCGTGGCACAGTAGGATAGACTGCTCCTGTGGTTCCACAGAGAATATTTTAGTGACCACCAGCACCCTCCAGTGCATCTTGCATAAGAGAGAAAGCCATCCATCAGTGGGTATTATTGAACAAGCGAGGGCTGAGTGAGTAAAGAATGCACCAGGAGCCACGCCTCACAGAGCTGATGTTCTAGGCCAAGCCATCACCTCAGACAGGCAGGGATTCAGTTAGCAATGGCAGTCCAGGCCAGAACCCAGAGTCCTGACCCCAGAATCACGCAGCATTTCTTACAGACGCTTGGGCAACAAACTGCAGTCACCTGGCCACACCTGGAGGACTCTGTTTGTTTTAATGTGTTTCATAACTAACTCACCGTGGTGGTGTTGCTATATGCACACACTGTAAATAACAACTTTAAGCCAATGACAGTAAATCATGCAGTAACAGGGGTTGGCATGTGACCCATCCCTGGGCACTGGGACTCCTTGTTCCTGGGCAGGAGAACGAAACTCACTCCTTCTGAGGCTGCAGGAGCTGTGACAGCACCCCAAAAACACACAAAGCTCCTGAACCCACTCTGCTGGGGCCCTGTCTGTACCGTTCAGGGAAGACAATAACTGACTTTACTGTTTGAACCGGACGACTTAGGTGCTCTGGTGACTGAGTCTAAAAGCATTCTAAAAAGCCCAGGGAACTTTGCGAGAAGCTTTATAAACAGAACATTTGCTTCCTTTGCTTTGTAAACAGAAAGAAAATTTATGCATAGGAAATAAACAAACATTTTTACAGTCAGCAGGGATGCCATTTACTAGAAGGAGCTATCTTAAGGGCCTTGCAGATAATTCTGGATATATAGAATCTAACAAGTGTTTTAAAGGTTTGCAAAGTGGAACTGAAACTATATGAACTGACAAACTATCCACACTCTTATCTAAAACCCACTGTCTGTCTTAAACTTGGGACTTTTATTTTTCACCTACACATGATTTCTTTTTCTTTTCTTTTTTTTTTTTTTTTTTTCGATCTTTTTGAGTCAGGGTTTCTGTGTAGCCCTGGCTGTCCTGGAACTCACTCTGTAGACCAGGCTGGCCTCAAACTAAGAAATCCGCCTGCCTCTGCCTCCTGAGTACTGGGATTAAAGGCGTGCGCCACCACGCCCGGCTCTACATGTGATTTTTTAACAGTCTGCATTAAAACCACTGAGCTTTGATGATCTTTCTAGCCCAGGGATCTTTTGATCCCTGCCTCTCTGAGCCGTGGCTCCCTCTGTGAGGTGATGGCTTGGGCAGATAACAGATTTTATTTTAATAGTATTACTTTTAAAAATCATATTTTGGACTTGAGAGGTGGCTCAAGGGTTAAGAGCACTGACTGCTCTTCCAGAGGTCTTGAGTTCAATTCCTAGCAACCACACAGTAGCTCACAACCATCTGTAATGGGATCTGATGCCCTCCTCTGATGTGTCTGAGGACAGCAACAATGTACTCACAAAATAAACAAATATTTTTTAAAAATCATATTTGTTAAAATCACTTCTAATCTCATCACATATATAAAATAAATAAATCTTAAAAATCATATTTGTTAAAATCACTTCTAATCTTATCAGGAAAATCTGTATACATTATGTGTGATACTACATGCATACTTTCAAAAATCTGTTTTCACTTGAAAATTCTAATGCTGTTATTGGTAATAAATACTGCAGACTGTTTTCCTTAAAATGACAGTCTTGCTTGATCATTTTTGTGGAAATGCCTGCCAAATACTTAAGCCTGGAGAACCACAGTCCTGTCAGTCATTCTGGTTCTGGGAGGGAAGTGTGGCATTCTCTCACAACTGAGACAACTGAAGAAGCCCCTTCCCTCAGAGTCACAGGACTGAGCAGCAGCCAAGAAACCCTATACATATGCATGTCACAGTCCCCAGATGACACATCCATCAACTGACTTAAGCATACAAGGTGTTTCTCCTTGTCGTTTTCATCCATGCCCCCTCCTCCTGCATCCAACCCTCCTCTAGAGTCAAGGGAGGGACACTCACCTCTAGGGCTTGGTGGCCCTGCTTTAATCTCACAGCTCACTGAATAGGCCTTGGTGCCCCAGGGATCTGCAGACCACTTTTGAAGGACAAATGCTTTAGGTTGCCCCTTTTGTTCCTCTGGTGACAAACTCCACCATTTCTATAGCCACATGCCACTGTCTGTGTGTCCTGTAGGCACCCCCTCTGTTCAGAAGCACTTACCATAGCACACAAGCTGGGTTCTACCCACATGGCTCCCATGTCAGAAAAATGGATTTCAGGCTCAGTTTCACCACTCAAAACTCCTGTATCTCTGGGTGAGCTACAGGCCCTCTCTAAGCTGCTTATCTTAGAAAATTAGGGGACTCAACTTGATAATCTCCAGATATTTTCTGGTTCTCATTTTTTATGGTCCTAGACACAAACACTCATGTACACACACACACACACACACACACACACACACACACAGAGCGCACATATTGAAGTACATCCTGAAAATGCCATCTTGGAGTCCTCCCTAAGCCTGGTTGTATTGTGAAGCCCTAGGTGTCATCCTTGAAGGCTTTGGACAGAAATCAGTATGTGAGGTATTTACATGATGCTAAGAGACATTTTATGAGACCATTGAGAAATATCCAAGGTTGCTGATGTGAGACAAAAACTAGACTAAAGGCCAAAAGAAAGCAAGAACTAACTCAATAAACAACATCTCTAACAATCCTAGGTTTGGAAGAACCCATCTTACTGCTCACAGGACCACATAGACTTGGGGACAGAAAAAGCTTCTTACTCATGCCCTGAGATGCTTCAGGTATAATTTTGTGTATATTTCCTAAAAAGACACCTTAAATACAGCTTTCCCTCTTTCTACTAGATATTTCCTGGTGCTTTCACGCTCATTAGATCCATTTTCTTAGCTCTATTTTATTATAAAAAATAAAATTCAGTTGAGCACATTAACTTAATTAGCTAATTTACTTTCTATTTGCTAACTATATGACACAGGAATGGTTTAGCCATTTATCTTCTGAAATAAGCTTCAACATTATATTTTCAAAGAAAGAATACATTATTCTGAAGTATGATGTCAAAAAAGCATTAATTTATTTTATTTCCACATTAAGTAATGTGTTTCTAACATAATTATAAAACATGAAATGGTTAAGAAAGTCATGGACCCCACCCCTAGACAAAGAACCACAGGCAACCAGGGAGTACTGAGAGTGAAAATAAGTATTCTGTAGAGAGGATCCCCTAACTAATAATCCAGCGCCAAGTGGTCAATCCTGAGACCACAGCCACAGCCACACTGATGCAACATGCTATATTCATATGGTTATGTGCATAGATATGTATATACTCAATATATATATGCATATGCTCAATATATATGTTGAAGAAAAAGAGGACCCATGAGTTTGATGAGGGATAACAAGAAAAGGGGCTAGAGAGAGTATGAGAAAGGGGGTGACTGATGTAATTAAATTATAATTTTAAATGATATTAAAAAAGAAAGCCGCAATCCCCTTTTCTTTATGGGTAAAGACAGGATGCATCTATTGGGATGTTTGGGGTTTGTACTGGATATCTTTGTGTCAACTTGACACAGCTGGAGTTATCACAGAGAAAGGAACTTCAGCTGGGGAAATGCCTCCATGAGATCCAGCTGTAAGGCATTTTCTCAATTAGTGATCAAGGGGGGAG
>NC_034598.1:7454260-7458635 GCF_900095145.1 Mus pahari
ATCAACAGCAGTTTGGAAATGAAAGCCAAATAAACCCTTTCCTCCCCAACTTGCTTCTTGGTCATGATGTTTGTGCAGGAATAGAAACCCTGACTAAGACAAGGTTTAATCAGCATTTGGTTACCTCTCATATACAGAGTACAAACTGTGGCTATAAACTGGCTCAGCTAACACTAGAGAAGAGAATGCAGTTTTGAGAGGGAGGATTTAACCTCCACATCTCCACTCTCTCACACTCTTTTAAACTCTAAGGTAAATGTGATCGTGCTCTGCATACCTGAGAACAAAGGCAAATGCAAAATGGGAAATTATGGTTCTGTTCTATGCAGGTTACTCACATGATTTTAAGAACTGGTTACAATACGGAAAAGAATTCTCCCATTAAGAGCCTCAACGCTTCTTAAGCTTTCTCTTCTTGGTTTTATTTAGCTGTTTTTCTGTGTAAGGAAACATAAACTTAAGGTGGTGGGAATGATGAAGACAATCCAAGCAAGAACAACATTTAGTGAGGAGATAGAAACACTGAGGACTCAGGCTGAGATACAGATGGAAATATAAAACCTAAGAGACCAACTAGAAAACTAAAAGAAAGCCTTCCAACTAGAATGAGTAAAAGAGAAGATAGAATATCAGCTCTAGATAAAATAGAGGATCTAGATCAAATAAGCAAGGGACATGAAAAAATGGAAAAGAGAATGTAGAAAAAAAAAAAGAGCCTCAACAATTTGGTAGTAGTAGGTAATAAAAACATCAGGCAATCTGTGGCCCATTTTACCCCATCTCACTAATGTATAGGTTAGCTAACAACAGTATCCATTGAGAACAATCATGAGATACTCACTAAGCTCTGAGTTGCTAAATCTAAAATGGAAAACAAACCACAATAAAATAAAAGTTTACAAATGTGGTTGTCTTACCATACATTTCAATCTATTTGTCTTGGCATTTCTCTCTCACATTTGATTAATGTATAATATTCCTAAAAGAGGGAAAACTACTGATTGTCATTATTCAGATTGAAAGTAACACTATGTATCAGGTACCACCCTAAAGATTGGGGTTATAAACCAGATGAACTAACTCTCAAACAACTTAATCTTTCTAACTTGTTTTAGAATCAACCTGCGACACAGTAGCGTCAATTTGCTAAGGACTGTCTGTCCTTATGCAAATGAGAGGGTTACCTAGAAGCAGGTTTACCTATGTAAGCATGTAACTAGCTTTAGTGGTTTCTGATGTTCTGCCACAGGAGAACAATAACATCCAAATATTAAACATGGGGAACTGCAGAATAAGAAGAGATTTTCTGGTGAATTTTAAATATAAGTAAGTAATGTCAGGAAGGCACAGCACAGCAACACAGCATAAAACCACCATCACTCCCCGTGCCCCAAATCACCCCACCCACCCACCACACACAAAACTCACGGTTATCCATCCAGCTAGCAAGAGAGCAAAAGGCTAAATCATTACAGACATGGTTCTTATATACAATGCTATACATGCCCTGCCCAACAGGAATATCCCTTAGGTGGTCTTTTCAGATGCCTGACTCCTTCCTCCCCGTGCACAGGTAAAGACATTGGCCCAAATATATTCTAACACTATAATAAAGTCTTCAGATTTTTTTTTTCACTTTAATGTGTTCACAGATCCCTAGGCGGGGGAATTAAAAACATGCATCCATTTACCCCAAATGAATTAAAGAAAATCAAGAAATGATTTTTAAAGCCAAGTATAGAAAAGTCTCCTAAATTCCTAAGTCTCTTTAATCTAGACCTTTTAGGGGTACAAGCATGTCTTTTGGATATCCTGTAACTGTCTGAGACTCACCAATTTAGCTCCCAGATCTGCACTGGGCCCTGGCTATTCTGGCAACACATGGCTTTATCTAGTCAACTGTGCTATGAAACTCTTGGCTGCCTGAGCTAGGTAGGATGGCAGACACCTGTAATCCCAGCGTTTGGGGGTCTGACACAGAAAGATCACAAGTGCCCCTTGGTCTTAGAGCACGACAGAAAAGCGCCCCACCTTGACAACAGCCCCGGCTCTCATTATAGTTTGTGTTTTGAGACAGGGTCTCTCTAGGTTACATGGACTGGCCCTGATCCCACTGTAGCTCAGGCTGGCCCTGAGCTTGTAATTCTCTTGCCTCAGCCTCTCTAGTCCCCAGGGTTACTGGCCTGTACCACCAGGCCCTGCTCCCCTTCTCTAAGTGAAGTGCCAATATCTGACTGCACTGCTTTTCTTGTCCTGATGTAGCCAGTAGATATGCTCTTTATCCTTGATTTAAATCCATTCTCCACACCATTTCCAAACTGACCTTTCTAAATGCAAATACAAGCACACGGCTCTCGATTACAATGCAGCTTTGAAATGAAGCGTCTGGTTGCCTCACCAGTCTCTTCCAGCCTTGTTCCCACCTGTGCATGCCTCCTGCCCCCACTACCTTCTTAAACTGGACGCATCACTTCTGGGTCTTCCTATGGTTTGGATGTGATTTGACCCCTGCCCCTCGATGGCTCACACACTGGGTGGAGCCTGACTCCCTGGTGTGGTGCTAGCCAGAATTCCCAACGTGGTATTGAGGTGGTGAACATTTTAGGGGTGGGGCCCAGTGTAGGGATGGTAAGATATTTAGGCAGGAAGAATGATGTTTTAGTGAGTTTTAATAGAGAGTGAGGCTGGTCTTGCCCTTGTCTCTTGGTTCCTGTGTCCTGTGTTACCATGTGAACTCTCTCACTTCCTATCACTGTGATGTCTGACATGAGCCCATCTCCAGAATTGAACAGTTATGATGCCATGGTCTTAAGTCTTCGGAACTGTGAGCTAAACAATCCACTTTCCTTTAAAGTGCGCTGCCTCGACTACTTCGTTACACTAGTCCCAGGACCGATCTAAGGCAGACCTCTAAAGGGAGTGTACCGATGAGAGTTCGGGGTCACACATCCATTCTAAGGATCACCTGGGACCTCATATAAGATATATGGCATATCTTATTCCTCAAAGAAGACAGACAACACACAAAAATTAAAGTATCAGGCATTTCACATCCCTTAAAAGTTAGTGACAGCAATATCTACAATTACATTTATTGTTCACTATGCTAGGGACACTTCAGGATAGCCCTCCTCTGAATAGCAGATCCATCTTGACTTTCCCTAGAGGCACTGCAGATGTGGCTGCTGTGTCACCTGTGCATCAGTAGGTGGCAGAGAGGAGAGACACTCTGTCTACACTCAGTGTTCTGCCCTGTGAGCCTCTGAATGATTGGCAGCCTAACACTCCCTGACAAACATGAGCTTGAGACACAGGGGGCCCGGACAGGGACCTAGCCTGAGAAGACCAGACAAGTGTGGCTGAGCTCCCAAGATGGGGAGTGAGCTGGAGACTAGAAGAACCCCCCCCCCTTGTGATATGGGTGCCAAGGGCAAGTGAGCCTGAGATAGACGACCCTTGCATGGGGCCACTCAGGCAGTCCCGGGTAAGGAGCTAGCCTCAGATGATGACCAGACAGGTACCACAAGGACCAGACAGGGAACTCATGCCCAGGATGGCCCTTGCCTGGCACCATAATGCACAGGCAGGGCACAGCACTCCTGAGATGACCCCAGACACCCAGAGAGCCTGGTCACTACTAAGAAGAGCAAGTAAGTAGTGGGGAAATGGAAGAGAAAAAAAAACCCAAATGGATGTGGGCAGCATGAAGAGGCAGAACTGGAGACTCAAGGGTAGAGAGGTGCAGTGTGATGTGAGCACCTGGTGCTGCCACCTGGGACCATGGTGGGGTCCTGGCCGGTGCTGTCACCTGGGACCATGGTGGGGTCCTGGCCTGTGCTATCACCTGGGACCATGGTGGGGTTCTGGCCTGTGCTGTCACCTGGGACCATGGTGGGGTCCTGGTCTGTGCTGTCACCGGGGACCATGATGGGGTTCTGGCCTGTGCTGTCACCGGGGACCATGGTGGGGTTCTGGCTGGTGCTGTCACCGGGGACCATGGTGGGGTCCTGGCCTGTGCTGCCGCCTGGGACCATGTTGGGGTCCTGGCCGGTGCTGTCACCTGGGACCATGGTTGGGTTCTGGCCTGTGCTGTCACCTGGGACCATGGTGGGGTTCTGGCCTGTGCTGTCACCAGAGACCATGGTGGGGTTCTGGCCTGTGCTGTCACCTGGGAACATGGTGAGGTCCTGGCCTGTGCTGTCACCTGGGGCCATGGTGGGGTCCTGGCCTGGGCTGTCACCTGGGACCATGGTGAGGTCCTGGCCTGTGCTGTCACCAGAGACCATGATGGGGTTCTGGCCTGTGCTGTCACCTGGGACCATGGTGAGGTCCTGGCCTGTGCTGTCACCTGGGGCCATGGTGGGGTCCTGGCCTG
>NC_034598.1:7459480-7468255 GCF_900095145.1 Mus pahari
CACCTGGACCATGGTGGGGTTCTGGCCTGTGCTGCCACCTGGGACCATGGTGGGGTCCTGGCCTGTGCTATCACCTGGGCCATGGTGGGGTCCTGGCCTGTGCTATCACCTGGACCATGGTGGGGTCCTGGCCTGTGCTATCACCTGGACCATGGTGGGGTTCTGGCCTGTGCTGTCACCTGGGACCATGGTGGGGTCCTGGCCTGTGCTATCACCTGGGACCATGGTGGGGTCCTGGCCTGTGCTATCACCTGGACCATGGTGGGGTCCTGGCCTGTGCTATCACCGGAGACCATGGTGGGGTCCTGGCCTGTGCTATCACCTTGGACCATGGTGGGGTTCTGGCCTGTGCTGTCACCTGGGACCATGGTGGGGTCCTGGCCTGTGCTGTCACCTGGACCATGGTGGGGTCCTGGCCTGTGCTGTCACCGGGGCCCATGTCTAGGTCCATGTCCCTGCAACTGCAGGGTCTATTACCACCAAAGGCCAGGCAGACTTCCCTGGCCTGGCATGATACCTAGATGGACACGATGATGTCTGAGAAATGTGTAGAACTGGCTCCACCCCTCATCTGGGCATTGTGGGAGAGCTGGCCTTGGGAGCATGAGACCTGCCCCTGCCCCTGCCCCTACCCCTGCATTACTTGGGAGAATGGCCCACACATTGTGGGAATTGCGGTTAAGCCAATCCCAAGGATGTAAGTATGGGAGAGCTGGCCCTGTCACTCATCTCCCAGATGGTAGTGTGGACAAGGAAGAGAAACCCTGTTTCCACTGCCCTCCCTCCCCCCCCCATCCTTCACCAGTAGATGGGAGACCTAACCCTGGGGTCATGAGACCAAGGAGAGCTGTCCCTGGTGGTGGAGGCACAGGCAGGCTGGCACAGGCAAGGCAGCCCGCCCTAAGGATGTAAGGATGTGAGCTGATCCCACCACTTGTCTGTGTTCAGTGACATGGGTGACTGAGAGATGTTTCCCTCCCAGGAAAGCTGGCCCCAAGGTCATCAGCACATGAGAGCTGCCCTGCATAGCACAGCTGGCCCTGGATGTGGGGCTTGTGGGTGAGCCTGCTGGAGGGTGTGAGAGTGGGAGGGCAGGGGCTGACCAGCTCAGCCACCTCTCAGGCTGAGTTGGCCCATCCCAACATCTATCCCATCAATGAACTACTGGAGTGCACAAAGGGGTTGGTCCTACAGATTCAAAACCAGAGCTCTCCATGACACAGGGCTGCAGCAGGATGTCAGGGAGGAGACCCGGTGAGGATCCAGCATTAACAGAGGAGTGGAAGCCAGATGCCTGGACCAGACCAAGTCACTTCAAAGAACATTTGGAAGTAAAGAAGTGTGGACAAAGGGTGCACTGAGGGTCATGCTGTGACACACTGCAGCTTCCACAATAAGATCCTTTGTTTTTCTCTGTTGGGGGCAGGTTGCAAAGACGGAGGGTGGATATGAGGGGATAGGGAGATGAGTGGGCTTGGGGTACATGATACGAAATTCACGAAGAACCAATAGAAAGAAAAATAAATTTACCTTGTTTTGATAAATCTGACCTGCTAAACAGTAGCAGGCGCTCTTGCTTCCTAATGGACATAGGAAGGCAGACTCTGCCCCTGGCCCTCTCCTGCTCACCTCCTGGCATTTCCATTTCCACTTTAATTTATCTTCTGCTCAAGTCCCATCCCTGCCCCAGTGCCAATTCCTGGGATAGAACAGGAGTATTGCCCAAAGCTTCCAATTGTTGTATCTGTGAATCTACCATGATTTATTTTGTTCTTAAATGCTGGAAACAGAGCTAATTTCTTTAATTCACAAAGTTCAGCGGGTATGAAGGCTTGTACCTATAACCCCAGCACCTGACATGTAGAGACTGGAGGACTGTTTTGAGTTTAAGGCCACTTTAGCCCACATACTGACTTCCCAGAGAGCTTAGGCTATAGAGTAAGACTGTCTCAAAAAAGACACCTACTTACACACACACACACACACACACACACACACACACACGAGAGAGAGAGAGAGAGAGAGAGAGAGGGGGGCACTGGGAAAAAACAAAGGCGGCATACTTTCTTTAAATATTAACAAAAGTCAAGAGCAACACAGTGTTGACATAGAAAGGTGCCTACAGTCCCAGGTCAGGCGACAAGACCAAAGTGTGTGTTGTGAATGGCACGGAGCCTCCATTTCTACTCAAGTGGTTTAAAAGGCAGCCGCCAAGCCTAGGTGTCTGTAGGTCCCAGGTAGACAGCAGGGGTACCAGAAGCAAGCAGTCGGGGCTTGGCTCTGCATCCTCTGCCTGTCGGCTGCTTGAACCTGGGCAAATGACATCAACTGTGTACTTACTTCAGTTTTCCACCTCTGTAGAGAGGACATGATAAAAGCTACTTCTCCATAATGTCTTTGGGAATTGAGTTAACACAGGAAATATAGGTTAAAGTACACAGGACAGAGGCCACCACACACTGAATGCATAATAAATGACGGGTGATGTCATTCTACCTGGTGTGAACCAGAAAGCTGTCACACTTGGATCAAACACAGCTTTGGGTGTTTGTGCTGGCAACAGACAACTGTGTTGGATCCAGAGCAGGGTGGCTTTAGCATGAACCTCTAGGCAATGGTCTGCAAGGTCCTGGGTAGCAGGGTCTAGATCCCACATCCAGGTTTCTGTACCTACAAAATAGGAAACCTCCATCCTGTGGGCTTCTTGGGAGTTTTATTAGTGAGAATACATGTAAGAATTTATATTATTCTCTCCAGTTTGGAAAAGGAGAGCTGGTAAGCCTCAGAATTTTAGAAAAACCTGGGAGATGATGAAGTCGCAGAGATGAGCCAGCACAGAGGCATGTGAACTTACAAGAGTCTCATCATTTTAAATGCACTGGAACCTAAGCTGCAGACAAGGAGGCTTCGAGGGCCTTGCACGAGTCTAGTTTCTGTTGCTTTGGACATAGCTCTAGAGAACTAAAAATGATAGCTGGCATTTAAAGAACCTGGTTACAGAGTTCTAGTTTAAAGGGCACACACACAACCCTCTCAAAACACGCTTGGCAGTTGCCATGACAGCATAAGGCAGCCCTCACCAAGCTCTTTGTTATCCTGCTAAGGGATGATGTACAAAAACATGCTCATGATAGACTCTTCACTAATGAAGTGGGAAAGGTTAAGATACAGTTCTAGATCCACATGGGTTTCGCCTGCAGCAGGGCTCGGGAGAGCAAATGTTGAAATGTGAAGGAGTAAGAACCAAGTAAGAAACAAATACCATATCCAAGATTGAAACAGGAGGACACTTTTATTCCTTTCCTCTCATCATTACCATCTCCTAATGAGCTGCACCTTCCTATTTTAATGGAAGGGTCGGTTTGCATCACATGATCTAGCTCTCTGGTCTCTCTCATTAACATCATAACACTTTTGCTCTTTGTCTCATCAATGTCAACTCCATGCGTTAAGAAGCCATAGTGAAGAGAACGGTTTCTAAATCAGTGAGCTAAGGTGCTTCCCTGCCTCCAGAGTAAAGAGTAAGGAAAGAACAGATGCTGACAGGAGGGGAGAAGGGAGGAAGGGACCTCCAGGCTGTGACAGCACAACTTCATGCTCCTCCATCCTCACTAACAACCACACTCGGTGCAGAAACCCAGCACCTAGCACCTACCAATTATGCGTGCACTGACGGCACTGACCGAGTGCCAGCAGTGCCAGACCCTGCCTAGACACCTCCGGTAGACCCAGCTGAACCTCCACTATGCCTCCCTCTACTGAAGGAGTGGAACAGACTGTGGACTGGCACCTCTCCTTGTCACCTCCATGCTTTGTCCTGACAAACAGACATTATGAGGCATAGAAAGATGATGAGCATGATGGTGGCTTAGTATGCACTCGCTCCAGACACTCTGCACAGTATACTGGCTTCCTTCATGCCACCCTCGTCTGCAGCCGGTGCTGTGGTGACAGCCACACTAAGTGTGAGTTGTTTGTTCAAGGTAACAACCCAGAAAGTGGTGTAATTTGAACATAGTTCTGTTTAGCTAAGAATTTACTCCTAGCAGGGCGTGGTGGCGCACGCCTTTAATCCCAGCACTCGGGAGGCAGAGGCAGGCGGATTTCTGAGTTCGAGGCCAGCCTGGTCTACAGAGTGAGTTCCAGGACAGCAAGGGCTATACAGAGAAACCCTATCTCAAAAAACCAAAAAAAAAAAAATAATAATAATTTACTCCTGTTTAACGTCCACCACGTCACTAGCACTCATAGGGTCACGGAGCAGGAAGAGACTAAGCCAGCCGCACTCTGAAGTACAATTTTCAGTCTGTGCTTTGTAACCCCTCTGGGGGTCAAATGGCCCTCTCATGGGGATCCCATATCAGATATTTACAATATGATTCATAACAGTAGCAAAATTATAGTCATGAAGGGGTAACAAAATAATTGTATGATTGGGGTTATGGCCACAACATGGTGGAACTGTATTGAGGGGTCACAGTTAGGAAGTCAACGTTGAGAGCCCCTCCTCTGAAGGCTCTTCTGATAGCCCTGAAGTCTCTCTGGCACTGAAATTGCTTCAACGTCCCCTCTCTGCCCAAGTCAGGGCAGAGTTCATGGAGGAAAGCCAAGGGTGCAGTTTAAGTTTCGACCTCTTCTCCACCCCCACCCCCTGTTCTCCCAAGACAGTTTTCAGTAAAGAAAGTAGCAGGAAGAATGCTTCTGTGTATCAAATTATACTAAGTTGGTGACTAAGAATGGTGACAATACTTCCCCTAACAAATCACAAGACACTCCACGATTGGCATGCATAGTGAGATTTAAAAAAAAAAAAAAAGATTAACTATAAGGCCAGCAAGACAATTCTGTGGGTAAAGGGGCTTGCCACCGAGCCTGATGGCCTGAGTTCATTCCCTGGAACCCACATGGTAGAAGGAGAAAGTTGACTACTCAAATTGTCCTCTGACCTCCACATGTGTGTTGTGGTGCATATATGCACGCACACACACACACACACACACACACACACAAACACACACTAAACAAATAAATGAAATAAAAAATTTTCAAAGTGGTATCGCATACTTACAGTTTTATAACTCCATCTGAGCAGCGGGAACACAGCTGCTGGCTACCTCGGTCCTGTTTATGCTGACTTTGCCCCAGCTGAACAAACCTATGGATGACAAAGGACGAGGATAAGTTAAAGACAGGAGGACCTGGGATGAGTCCAGAGGCTCACACCAACCAGGGTGTACTTGCACAACCACGGTGATACAAGAGAAGTCACTTCTGCATCTCCATTATCAGCACAGAGTATAGGAAGCATGGGGTCGGTCAGGTGCTTGCAATGCCAGAGGAGCACAGAGAGGGATTAGGCCAGAGACCGGCCCTGAGGCAGGGAAGCTGCTAAGAGTCCACAGCATTGACTCAGCTTCCTCAGGACCTAACAATCCTCTATTCTCTCATTCTCCAGCCTCACTTCCAAGTGCACTCCAGCTACTCCTAGGGAAACTGTTGTCAATCAAATAGAGGAAGGCAGCTGATGAGCCGCTGCGGCATCACCCCTCTCTAGGGAAGACTGTATGGCACTAACCCAAGCATTACCTCAGAGCCAAAGAGGACAGCCATACTCCTGCCTGCAAGGTGGTTGATACCATGCACACCCCATTCCCCCCTCAGAGATGCAGTCTGTTCTCCTGAGGTGACAGGGCAGCATCAGGAAGCTGATTTCCTTCCTGTTTGTCTCCCTCTTAAAACATTTTCCTCGATGACTATGGATAGCCTTGCCATTCATTTTTCATAAGCTTTTCTGAGGTCAAGTGCTTCAGGAGCAACAACTGAGAGATTCTTATGGTGCTGCTGACAAACTCTCTAGGGTTTGCTTTAAACTAAGACAAGTGACCAACTGTGTCCAGTTTAGGGATGGAGAAATTATGTAACACTAGGTAGACACATTTAAAATTTCTCAGATGAAGTGTACAATCACTATCACAATAAAAAACATTGGGGGTGCGGGGAAGAAGCCTCGTGGTTAGAGCACTGCCTGGGTTCCAGAGGACCCAGGGTCCATTCCCAGCACCCACACGGCAGCTCGCAACCCCCTATAGCTTCAGTATCAGGGGATCTCAGTGCCCTCTTCTGGCTTCCCTGTTCTGTTCCTGGCAGGAAGGAAGAAGGGAGACACATACACACACGCAGGGAAAGCATACACATAAAAGTTAAATTTAATTAATAAAGCAAAACCATTGTGACCTCTGTATGAGGCTTCATGGAATAGAAAGCTTTCAGGTGTGTTTAAGATAGCAAACTAAAGTCACCGGAAAGGTGGAAAATGAAGAAGAAGAGCGGGGCTCCGAGGTCAGAACAAACCACAAAACTGAGGAATCCTGATGGTTGCAGATCCATGCAAGAAAAGCAGGTGGGAGAAAGAGAGGCAGAACAGGCTACAGGGCAGGGCCAGTGGTGAGCTTCCTCCTAGGGCTCTGTAGCCCTGAGTCAGCTGTGCCCTCTCCTTCCCAGTGTTCGGTGGCCCGAGTCACTTGGTGTACAAGCTATCACCATGTGTACAAACTCCAGTGGGCACCAGTTTATTGGGTGCACTCACCTGGGGATGGGAAGGCTAAATTGTAGTTTAACTACATGGGCTCTTTCCTGGCTCTCTTGATCCAAGGAGGCACCTAGCTAGGACAAGTGTGGAGCCAGGCAGTCCCTGAGCATGGCTGGGTCACCCCTGGCCTTGCTACCCCATACAAACTTCTGTAGTCTGGAGTGAATGCCTCCCACCAAGGGTTCATGCATGAAAATTTGCTCTTAGAACAGGGCCACTGGTAAGTAAGTGGTGGAAACCTTAAGACATGGGGCCTAGTCAGAGGTTTTGACATCAGATGGAGCTGGGGACCCTGGTTTTCTCTGACATGTTTGTGTCCCAGCCATGAGATAACAATTTTGCTTCAGAATGCGCTTCCCACCCTGATGTTCTGCCTCGCCATCGGTCCAAAGGCAACAAGATCAACTGACCACAGACTGCAATCTGCAAATTGGTGTGTCACAAAAACCCTTCTTCCCTATAAGTTGATTATCTCAAGTATCATTGTTAGAGCAGCGGAGAGCTGACTAGCAGAGGGAGGGAATGGCCGGTGTCCCCACCCTTCCCACACTCACTGTAAGCATCAGCAGCTGCGGGGAGCAAGAGAACCAAGAAGCATAAGTTGTCTAAGTTACACGATTCCCAGGAAGTGTAGGATACATACTCTGCAGTAGTCACTGAACTTTAGACTTGACAGAGGCTGGTAATCTCTTTTTAAATCAACCACAGAGGTGTTTAGAGAACGAGCAAAACACCACAAGCCGTATATGAACCAAGGGCCATAAGAATGACTTATTCCAGGGTGGGTGTCTCCCTGCAGCCATCCCTTCTGTGCACGCTGGCTGTTCCAGGGACGCTGAGACTGATAACCCCTGGATCTCACTCAAGTGGACCTCATAGTCCGAGCCAGTAAGACATCAGACATCAGTGGAAGTCATGTCTGAGGCACAACACGTTTCTTTTGGTTTCAGGCGAGCCCACCCCTTCAGTCCTCGCCACACAGACTCATACTCAGCTACTGCCCCCGCCAGCTGTCCTTCCAGACCATGCTGCTCACAGGTCACCACATCACAGCTCAGTTACAGAGCTCGAAAGGGCGGGCAAGTGAGGAACTGTGCTCATGTGCCCAGAGTGAGCACACGTGGCTCCACTCTAAATGACTTGGCTCTCAGACAGTGATGCAGGTTTATAACGTGCCAAGTTACGAAGGCTTATTTTATAGTCAGGATATGCCACATATTTTATGTTGCTGTTGTTGTTTTTCAAGACAGGGTTTCTCTGTGTAGCCCTGGCTGTCCTGGAACTCACTCTGTAGACCAGGCTGGCCTCAAACTCAGAAATCTGCCTGTCTCTGCTTCCCGAGTGCTGGGATTAAAGGTGTGCACCACCACGCCCAGTGTCACATATTTTGTTTCATGCTCCGTGGACTAGATCTTAGTTTGAGATGAAAACTGGCGTCCTTCAGGTCAGTTCATACTGACAGGAAAGGCCCTCCTTGAAAATAAACTGAGCATTCGCTCTTATAAGTCAGACGTGAATAACTCAGTGGGGCTACGTCCCCATGGGATACACAGTCGTCTGAAGGTTGTACTGGGCTCACGGGGTGCTTATGGTGGTCCTGCCAAGTTCTTTACGTTTCCAGAGGAAACGACAATCGATCCCTTAGGGGTTCTTAGAAGTCTCACTCACCTAATTTGGCACCATTTCAGGAAAGCCTTTTGTGGCACCCTCCTTTCAGTGTAGTCTGGCTTATCACACATTCTGAACTGGTGCCCTCCCTCTGGCACCCTTAACCACCCCAGATAGAAAGTGAACGCAAGGTTCAGGATTCAGTTTCTGAGAAGGGACATTGATCGTGAGAGCTGGGGAGCAGAGCTGTGCTTCAGCACAGACTTGGGCAGCATTGATACCTAAGTGCCCCGTGATCCCTCCCACTGAGGCAGCATCTGAAGCACAGGCCAGTGGTTCAGATTCTGACATTTAAAGGCCCTGGTGCTCCACACAGAACCTGCTGCCTTCTGCATCACTGTTTTGACTTTCTGGTCAGTTTTCTGTCATGACATAAGCTGGAGTCATCTGAGAAGAAGGAGCTTCAGGTAAGGGACTGCCTCCATCAGCCTGGGGGACTGCCTCCATCAGTCTGGGGACTGCCTCCATCAGTCTGGGGGACTGCCTCCATCAGCCTGGGGGACTGCCTCCATCAGCCT
>NC_034598.1:7468435-7501565 GCF_900095145.1 Mus pahari
CAGCCTAGGGGACTGCCTCTATCAGCCTGGGGGACTGCCTCCATCAGTCTGGGGGACTGCCTCCATCAGCCTGGGGGACTGCCTCCATCAGTCTGGGGACTGCCTCCATCAGTCTGGGGACTGCCTCCATCAGCCTGGGGGACTGCCTCCATCAGTCTGGGGACTGCCTCCATCAGCCTGGGGAACTGCCTCCATCAGTCTGGGGACTGCCTCCATCAGCCTGGGGGACTGCCTCCATCAGCCTGGGGGACTGCCTCCATCAGCCTGGGGGACTGCCTCCATCAGCCTGGGGACTGCCTCCATCAGTCTGGGGACTGCCTCCATCAGTCTGGGGACTGCCTCCATCAGTCTGGGGGACTGCCTCCANCTCCATCAGTCTGGGGGACTGCCTCCATCAGCCTGGGGGACTGCCTCCATCAGTCTGGGGACTGCCTCCATCAGTCTGGGGGACTATCTCCATCAGTCTGGGGGACTATCTCCATCAGTCTGGTCAGAGGGCACGGTCTTAAGTGCTACTGGAAGTGGAAGGCCCAGCTTTATGTGCCTGGTGCCATTCTGGGCAGCAAGCCTAGCCTATGTAAGAAAAGGAGTGGAGCAAGCCACTGAGAAGTGCCCCTCCGTGGGTCCTGCCTGAGTTCCTGCCCTGACTTCCCCAGGGATGGACTGTGTGTGACCTGTAACCAGATAAACCATCTCCTCCTCTATTCAGTTTTGCTCAATATTTATCACAGCGACAGAAAGTTACAGTGTATGTCACAATAATCTTTATCTTTCCTTCCTACACTTTGGTCTCTTACCTGGCATAAATGGAGTGATCCTCCTCCGACAGGCTACTGGAGAGACTGACTCCGTACACTTCCTTCATGGGCTGGACCGCAGTCTAGAGTTTTAAGCACAAGAACTGGTTAGAGTCGTCAGATATTCCCCATGCTAATATCCCCAGACATAAGGAAAATGAGTCTAAGAATTTTTCCATAAAAGCAATAGTACATTTTTTTTTCATATTTCTCATCAAGCTTCAGTTGATGGCTTTCAAAAACTCAGTTTGTTGGGTTCAGTGGCTCATGCCTATAATCCTGGGAGTTGAAAGGCTGAGGCAGGAGGATTGGAGTAAATCTGAGGTTCATCTGAATTACATAGTAAGTTCTAGCACAGCTAGAGGCACAGTGATGTAGCGTGCGACCCTGCCTCCAAACAAAACAATAAAAAGTACACCCCCAAACAAATACAGACCCCAAGAAAACTATGATTCTTGTTTCTTACTAAAATGGCTTAGTTTAAGGCTTTTTATAAATGTGCTAAATAAACATGGCTGCTGTATATAATGTAGGAGTTGGCAATTTATTTTTTATTTTTTCTGTCAAAGGCCAGACAGTAAATAGTCTAAGCATGTTGGGTTACACAGCTTCTGCTGCTGCTACTCAACTCTGCCATAGAGTGTGAGCCACCATATGCAACATGAGTAGGCAGGGCTGGTTTCCAAAATAACTTGATTTTCACAAACATCAAGTGGGCTAGATTTGGCCAATGTCACTCCACCAACTCCTCAATTAGCAGGATGACTTCTTACGGCATTGTGACCTTTAGCTATTTCTAGAAAGCAACTGTTTCTGTCCACTTGTTTTCCTTACTAGATTAGTACATGGATTTGGACAGGGCTCATTCCCACCAGGGCTATCAGGACTGTGGGGGAGCCAGGTCCAAGCCTGCATGCCAAGTGTCCAGTGGGGGATAACAGGCACCGAGTGGGTGGGATGCTCAAGGAAGGATGGGCCTCTCTTAAAGCTTCCCACGTGGTAAGAAACTTACCACAACAAAGAGGGGGTCTACACACAATGCAGCCATCCTATGCCTCACCCAGGGCACTGCACTAAAGCAGTGTGAGTTGCGTAACATGACATTTTCCTGCTCTCAGCCTTTTAAGCAAAAGCAGAATTTTAAAGATCATTTTCCAGAGCCTCAGGCTAGATCACACATGCTTCCCTGCCCCCGCACCTCAGTCACTTTGGCACTGTCTCCAGTATCCGTCATCTTTACAGGAGTGGATCGCTGAGAGATGGAGCCTTCATCTTCCCGGTCGGTGCCAGAGTCATCCTCGGAGCTGCTGGACACGGCCTCCTCGCTCGGGGGTGGCGGGGCGCTGGCTGCCGTCTTCCGCTGGAGGACAGCCTCCTCTCTGGTGTTTTTGTTCCTTTGAGGAGATGGATATGAGTGTGAAGCATCAAGCTGAACCTTTAACCATCACTGCGGATGGCTGTGGCCCGAGCCAAAGTCCAAGCAAGCACAAGGCTATTCGAGAAGCTAGTGTCAAGTCACATTTAAGAGGAAAGCACAGTATTTATCTACACATAACAAAATTGCTGTAATTAAAAAATATGCCAGGCTGGAGAGATGGCTCAGCAGTTAAAAGCACTGACTGCTCTTCCAGAGGTCCTGAGTTCAAATCCCAGCAACCACATGGTGGCTCACAACCATTTGTAATGGGCTCTGATGCTGTCTTATGGTGTGTCTGAAGACAGCAACAGTATATCCACATACATGAAATAAATAAATAAATCTTTTTTTTAAAAAAAAGCCAACCATGGTAGGAGAGGGGCAGAAGCTCTCTCACCACTGGCTCCCGTAGCATCTTCTGGGAACTGAAAATGGGATTGTCTACATTTCTAATTCAGAAAGAGGACTATGGTTGAGATCTTACAGCTTGTGATGTGGGAGCTGGGGTTGGAACTCAGAGACCACTTGCAGAACAGGGGTTTTACTGACTGAGCTGTCTCCCCATGCCCTGCCCCCTACTGTTAAAATAGTTCACTATATGTTACTAAAACCATAGCAATACATAGAAAAATCTCAGGAAAGAAAAAAAGGCAATTTATCTCACCAGAGTTAGATATTATAAAAAAACAAACAACAACAACAACACCATTCTGACCTTCTCCACCTAAAACCTAATCTGACAGTATCTCTGTGCTGAGCTCCCATCCAGCTGTCCAGATGTTTATCTGTCCCAGGATCACCTTGGGTTTAAACTCCTCAACATTTTCTTTCTTTCTTTTAAACTCTTAGCATCTGCTCAGGGCTTAATGTGAAACTCCTGAAAGGTCATGGGTTTAAGGCACAGAAACGATGCATCTGGAAAATATTTGTACATGACCCCATGTGTAAATTACACGCAACTAAAATCCAGTTGGGTTTACAATCCTAAATACAGGTGGGATACTGTATCTACAGTCTTGCCATGATTCCCACTCCAAGTTAAGGAGCAATGTTACCACTGTAACAGGCAGGTCATAGGCAAATGATAGTCTTTGATCGGAACACTACACATTTCACTCCAGTCTCTCAGTGGGAAGATGCAAACACGGGAGGGGGGATCCCTTCATGTGATTAGATATAGAAATGTTCTTCCTGCAAACAATGTTATAGTTCTCAGCTATAGTACGCTTGCTTTTACATTCAACTAAAATCAATACAATAAATAAAATAAGCACAGATTTTAATTATTTTATTCTGAGAAACAAAGAAAGCTGGGTTAGTTATAGAACATCTACTCCTCATCTTTATACCACATGTTATGCTAAAAATTTAAATGAATAGAACATACCATGTTGCTGAGATTACAGTAAGTTCTGTTTCCAACAGTGAGCATCTCTCTGACCCCAGTGCTAGAAATGAGCTACCAATATAGATACGACAGACAGACTGTAATGATGCGACTTGACATTGTCAGTTCTGGATGGAAATATTACTGCAAGTACTATTTTACATGACTCTCTAAATTTTCATTCTATATGCAAATCTTACCCCAGTACAGATTTTCCAGTTTCATCTGGTTTTCGCACGGTAAATGGACTTGGATCAATACCAACAGTTTTAGGCATAAAATCACTAGAAAAAGATGAAGATGTTAAAATACTGCATAACTCACTGTCTATGTAGATGATCCTGGCTCGCTGTTTTCTGCTAACCTTGCCTCTGTGGCTATACATATTCTAACACAAGTACTCATGAGCACTTCAGCTGATGGGGCTCCCAAAGCTCATGAACTAATAGCTCTGGGTGATGTCCTTGTGACTATGGTGACTTCTCTCATAGAGGAGCTGAGAAGTTTTGAACATAGAGCTGTGTTTGCTGGAAAGCGATGATATCCCAGGCGTGCCAAGGATGCAAACCATCTGGCTCGGCACCACAGTTAGTTCTCAGGTGCACAGACCAGTGGCCAGAGCTGCTCAGGTCTGTGCACTTAACTTTAAGCCAGACCACTGGAGGATGTAGATGTAATGATTCAAAGAACAGGGGCATGCATGAAAAGGGCAGCAGCTACCTCATTAAAGCAGGGTTCACTCACATACCACTGTGGGACGCTTCACAGAGAAGCTGACCTAATGGCCACTCATTGAGCTAAGCCCAAGTCCCTTCCTTAGCATCAAGGTCTATCTTCCTGTCACCGTAGAAGCCAGGCACATCACAACTGGGCCAACAGGGCAAGAGTTCTGTGAGTTCTGCTAAGATCCCTGGCTTTTGGTATTTCTCCCACACTGTGCCCAGGTGCTACTCCCCAAGCCCCTGGAAAGAAATAATCTTGGGTCTGCTTTAAAATGTCTATCAAATTTTATCTTATTATTATTCTGTTTTGTTTTCCCAAGACAAGGTCTTACTGCATAGACAAAGCTGGCTTTGAGCTCACTCCATATCCCAGAGTGGCTGTGAACACACAATGTCCTTGCTTCTCCCTCCCAAATGCTGAGTTGACCGACTTGGGCCACCTCACCAAATGTCTATTGAATAGTCTGGAAATGTCTTGGCAATGCAATTGCATTTTTCTTTGTTTCTAAATATATAGAGAGGATGAACAGGAGGGGAGGAAATGAAGATGAAGAAGGAAAAGATGAAGAAGGAGGAGAAGAAGGAGGAGGAGGAGAAGGAGGAGGAGAAGGAGAAGAAGGAGAAGGTATCCGCACATTCCATGAGTGTGAATTTGCTTACTCACTAAAACCTATGTGTAGCCCACACTCTGCTGCTGTTACAGGCACTCCCAGGCACATGTCTGTAGGGAGCAGCGCAAGCCTGAGCAACCCAGTTCACAGGTTCCAGAAGAGGTTCAGCAGGCCTGAACGTGGGCTCCGTCTTGCTATCACTGAAAATGAATGTCTATTCAGGGCTACGTTTTCATATCTGTGTGTCTTTTCTGTTGGGCATCTTTCTGTTTAAAACTGTCCCTGAGCACAAGGCTATGGCTATATAGTGTTTCTAACAATAAGAAACCTGTGGTGAGCCTTGTGGAGAAAACGGGCATTAGATAAGCTACACTGCCTTAGCTATTAACACAGTGCCGGGAGGAAGGGAGGGGAGAGAGAGAAGAGGAAGGGGAGGGAAAAGGAGAGGAGGGGAGGGGAGGGGAGGGAAAAATTCTGAGTTGATGACAAATTACATCTAGCACGGGAGAGATTTCAACTTATCAAATAAGAACAATTAACCCAGTTAGTAATGAGGAATTTGAGGTGACGGGCTCCCCATCACAGGAGACATTCTGACTTCTCAAGGCCCCATCTCTGAGCAGCTTGCAGAACAGAAATACCTCTATGAACTAGAGAAATGTGAGTTTCTAGTGCTTGCAGTTCTGAGGTACCCACGACATACCGTGCTGAACTTGTCATGGCCAAGCAAAAGGTGTCATCAAAACTACTCAGCTCATACGGCCGGAAGAACTCATTGTGAATATCAATCTCTTCTTCCCATCTGTGAAATTTCTTCACCATCAACTTCTTTAAGTTTGCAGCACAGATAACTGAGAAATACAACTTCCTGTTACTAAATCACTAGTAGAGTACCTCCAGCACACGTGTGCAATACCATCAGTGCTCACGGAAGGCCTTGTCACAGCCTGTACTGGACACAGCTTTGACCCAGTTTTCTCAGCTCCAGTTCCTAGTAATTACTCAGGAAAGAGACTCCTGCACAAAAAACAACTCAGATCTGCCTGTAGCAGCTCTAAGAGGAGTCCTGGGAAGCCCAAGGCAGGAACAGAATCACTTCAGAAAGTTAATGACTCTTTCCCTTAAGTCCATTCTACTCTTCAGTCCTTCCCTTATACAGTCTACCTTAGTCAAGCAAACAGTAGCTCTTCACTAAGTTTCTGCTGCCATTCACATTCTATTAATAGTCATTGGTAAAGTCCTGTCTGGGCCAGGTTGGTGGCTCTGTAGGTAAAGGTGCTTTACAGTCAAGTCTAACGATGTGCACTCCATCTGGGAACCCTCATGATAGATTCCATGATTTCCACACACCTTCCATGACACACCTCCCCATACATGTGCGTGGCCACACAAACATAAAATAAAGCGCTTTCCTTTCTCTAAAACAACCAACCTACCTTAGCAATATTATTAGTGATTCTGTCCAGAGTTTCAAGGTGCATACTTGGGAGATGAATTAATAATTTAATAACCTTGGGAACCTGTTCTGAACTTCTCCAAAGTTCAGAAGCATAGATCAAGTAGACTCGCCACCTGCTACACTTTTTCAAGTGGTAAATTGGTTGCCCAAAATCAAAATAGTAAATTACCAAGATAGTCACAGGATGGGGACCTCACTCTCTCGATCTACTTAAACTTGGAAACACTGTTCTAATGCACAGTACATTTTAGTGTATTCCTTTATATAATTTCTCCTGCCTTTCTTACACATTAATAAAATTTAGTTTCAATGTGATTAGGATACATATATAAAAATATATGTCCTCCTTATAAGTGTGCCCTTACTTCCTCTTCATCTCTCTAAAACACCATAGAAAAATTTAATATTTAATATAATGAGTCCTAATTGAAAATGAATCATTATGTCAACCAAACGTTTGCACAGCTTATCTAATAAGTATAAGCCACAGCACACGGGGTGGGGCCTGCTCAGAAAAAAGAAGATGCTAAGAGATCTATGGTCCCCTAACAAAACAGCAACATAGTAACTGGTCAGCTTCTTTTACAATATAGCGCATCAAATGCTTTGATNCTTTCAGCCATAGTTTCAAAATATGTGGCAGAAAATGTGAAAGAGAGGCAGGTACTCACCTTCATCATAAGGCAGCGGCAGATGCTTCACCACCTCTGGCGTCCACCAGTAAGTATAACTGCAAAAGCCAAAGGGACAAGGGGACCAAACATAAATGCTGGCTTTCTACAAGCCACCAAATAAAACCCTCGGCTTTCTCCTTCAAAGGTCCTTTTTCCTCCTGTGATAGCACGTTTGGAGAGCTGTTGACTTAGTAGGTCTTCATACTTAGTAGGTCTTCATACTTAGTAGGTCTTCATACTCTGAACTGCTTCTCATGCCTTTCATCTCTACCAGAGATTTACAAAATGCCAACATACTCTGCTCTTGCTTAGTCTTAGCTAAAAACAGATTCTCCTAAGCTATGCAGGTTGCTCCTCTAGAGACACCGGCACCTGGCAAACAGTGAGGCCATGACCCAAGTCTTGTCACTGAGCGCTAAGGCTGCGTTTCCATATGGGGTAGTTAATGAAGCCGTTCAATGAAGACATCAGGGAATAGATGGATAGAAAAAAAATTTTTTTTTAAAGTTCCCTTAGGGCACAACCTGAGTGCTGTTCATTTTAGCTGAGAACATGGACCGCTTATGAGCAGAGGCCAGATTCAGGGTAGGGAACTTCAACTGTCTGGCCTTTTCTGGGAGATTCATCTCTGACATACTGAGAGAACTGGAACAAGTCCTGAGACCCAGAATTTAATTGTATATCAGATTCTAATGAAATAGAGATTCTAGTAGAAGAAAGAGCTCTGTCTGAATTTTTATGCACTAGAAAGTAAATTAATATACACAAATGTAAAAGAAAGTCAGATTTCCAATTGTTTAAAAATAAAGCCTATGGCCCAAAAATACTACAAAGAAAAATTAGTATGATGGGTTTTAAAAGATAAAAATGCTGAGATTATGATCTTGAGTATTCCTAATTATGAAAAAAGTGGAGGAACACCCAAATGCTACAGGCAGGGATCTCCCGGAGACGGCAAGCTGAACCCACTGGGAGGGACAGGCAAAGGAGCAGGGAGCTGGGAAGCTGGGGTGGGAGTGTGCTGTCAGAGGAAAAGCCTTCCTGGAGGCTGATCGGGTTTTTGTCCAAATCCTCTGAGCCCAGTTATTCCTTGGCCTTCCTACAAATCAGATCTGAGTCAGAAGACCGGCCTGGGAGCCCTAAGGCTTTTACAAGCCACCAGGGGCACTGAAGAAGGTTTCCAAGCTGCCTCCTCAACAGCAAGGCCCGGGGACACGAAAAGAACAGAGAAGAGATAAGCCTGCTGCCTGTAGGGACTTAATCCAATTGCTCAACATTCATCGATCACTTACACTGTATCAGACCCTGACCTAAGCATTCAAAGAGCCATGCTGAAAATAACAGCAGCACACAGGGTAAGAGGGAGCGTGTACAGTGGAAGGGGAGGGAAGCAGTGGACCAGCTCTAGTCAATGTCCTGGGGCGGGTGAGATCTGAACCTTACTCCGTCAGAAGTGGTTAAGCTCATTCCTGATGCCCCAGAGTGAGAGGAATCCAGACCCCAGCAACCAAGTCAGCCAAGGAGACCTCAATCCCAGCTAAACTAAAGAATCACATTTTCCATAGAAATCGGTTGTGAGAAACCTAAAAAGGTAAATTCACATTCAAATAAGCTACATTCATACCAATTTCATTTACTTTTTTGGGCAGAGAATTAGGTCAGAGAAAGGCACAGACGAACTGTCAGAGGGTGGGGTCTGCAGGGGCCCACATGCACATAAGGCAGAGTAGGTGTATCGTCTATTCCCTGATGACCTAGCCCAGGCAAAGGAAGCCGAGAGAAGGTATCATACAATCCAGAAGGAACTCACTAAACCTATGTTGCTTACAGTTTGTATGCTTAGGAAAAAGAAGCAAACATTTCCTAAGGAATGAGTCTTAATGTAGAACACACTACACAGACGTGGTGCTTTGGATGGGAATGGTCCCATAGGCTCACATATTTGAATGCTTGGTTTCCGGTTGGCGGACTGATTTAGGAATCATTACAAGTGGCCTTGTAGGAGGAGGTATGTCACTGTGGGACAGTTTTGAGGTTTCAAAAGCCCAGGACAGGCCCAGTCGCCCCCCTCTTCCTCTCTTTCTCCCCCTCTCTCCCTCCCTCCCTTCCTCCTTCCCCCTCTCTACCTCTGTCTGTCTGTCTCCCTGTCTCTGTCTCTCTCTGTCTGTCTCTCTCTGTCTCTGTCTCTTCCCCTCCCTCCCTCTCTCCCTCTCCCTCCTTCCCTTTCTCCCCCCACCTCTCTCTCTGCCTCCTGCTGTCAATCAGATGTAAGCTCTCAGCTACTGCTCTGATGCTCTGCCTGCCTGCCTGCCTGCTTGCCACCATGCTCCTTGCCATGATGGTCACAGACTCACCTTCTGAAATTGTAAGCAAGCCCCCCAATTAAACAATTTATTTTATTTTATATGTTGCCTTGATCATAATGTCTCTTTACAGTGACAGAAAAGCTAACTGAGACAGATAGACAACTAGAATTAAGAAATACCTTTGTCTCAGTGAGTTGAGACCAGGCCACAGGTTTAAAACCATATTATTAGAGTGCATTTCCTTAAGTAATATAAAATGATTTTAAGAATATTTTCTAAAAAGCCTAAGTCCTGGGTGTGTCTCAGAAATAAAGAAGCCCATGAGAAAGACAAGTCCTGGAGAGGTTGGACTGAGACAGAGAGGATGAGAGGACCAAACAAAGGACAAGGACAATCTCATACCTCCAACTGCCACCAGGCATATTTGCTCACAGATAAGATGTCTGCACAGGGTATGAAACTGCCTTGGGGCAAGGGGTCACAGAACAGGAGACTGAATATTGGAGAACTTCTTCCATTGTGTACAATACCTCATAAGTCATTCTTTTCTTTTCAGTCCCTCATACTGAGAGTGCTGAATTCCACTGGGTTACTTCCATCAAAGGAAAATTTAAGATGGATAGTCCCTAACATTCCTCATTACCTGAGATTTCCTATAAACAAGATATATGAACATCAACAAAGAAGCCAATGTCTGTGAGCAAGGCAGAGAACCATGGACAGGGTAACAGCATCCTTAAGACTGACAACTGCTAACCAATCCCAATCAAGAAGTACCACATAGTGTTAGATGGATGGAGTTGTAAGATGGCACACCACAACTTTTACTCAGCACTCTTCATACAAGATGAGATGAAGATGGCCAGCTGATTAAATCTGAAGAAGTATTTTATAGACTTAATATGATAGGAGTATTTAGCTAATAAAAAGGATGCACTTAATGACTTTTTCTTTCTTGAGGAAGCAGGCAAAGTGTATACCACTGCATGACCAGAATGATGACCATATGACTGCGTGATGTAGTTAAGGATGCAGTGCTTCTGGCGGGTAGGGAGCGATGCTGAGAACAGCTACAGTGAGTAAGTAGTCTTATACTTAATGGTGAACAAAGACTACAGACACCGAGTGGTGTCCGCAGTGGTCTCAGTCACCGACAAAAATCAAGCCAACCTGTAACCTCGACCAGAGACATGGCCACAAGCTTCGCATACACTTTAATGTCAACTGGAACACACAGGGCATGGTGGGCTGAGGAAGGTCAGCATGTAAGATTTCAGTGAAGCAGATCTCCATGCAAGGTGAGAAACAATTGTGCAAATGATAGTGTCAACAACCAGCTCCTTACAGGGGGCACATTCTAACCACAAACCTAGACCTGACAAACATAGGAGAGATGGCAACTCTGGATAGACAGGAAACTCACATACCAGACTGTGAGCAGGGCCAGAAAATCTCCCAACTCTAAAAATAAATGAAGTAATTAATGTGTAATATCTAAAAAACAGGCTGGGGACTATATAAACACTTCACTGGCATCTGAAGTCATATATCACATGTTGACCAGGCTTTAAGCCAAGGTTCAGTGAATGGTTTGAGCACTTCAAACACATATGGGGTTCAGAGTCACAGAGTGGGCTCTATGTCCCTCCCCCTGTTAGCAGTAAAAACATGACATCATTGGTAAACACAGTATAAGAACAGATGAATACATAACCAACCAATCATTGCTATTGCATCATATAAATGATGAAACAGTGCCCCAGTTTCCAGATTTTATGGGCATCCTGTATGGTTTTTAGTAAATACTTAAAAGTAGGGAATGTTTCCCGAGTGAGCGAGAGCAATACGAACAGCACCAGGAGTCACTGTGTGCTAAGGTGTGAAATGGCCTCATCCGATGCCCAGGGCAGCCGTTTTCCAGATCAGGAAGCAGAATCAGAGCAGAGGACTGACTGTCAACCACCAGGTGTGCCAGGGCCCTGGTCCTTCACGTTTGTGTTTCTCACTTATGCGTTGTGGCCATCTCCCGTAACCAGACAAGGCTTTCTGTGGAGGGACTGGGACACCAACCCAGCCACAGAACTTTCAACCTACAATGTGTCCTGTCTGAAAGGTGTGCTGAGGTAAGGGTGGCACAGAAGTGTGCCAATGACTGGTCCAACTTGAGACCCATGCCATGAGAAGGAGTCCACACCTCACACTGCCTGGGAGGAAGGGCTGTAGGAGCTAGAGGAGCCAAGAACCCCACAAGAACATGGCCCACAGAATTAACTCAGCAAGGTTCAGAGGGCCTCAAAAGACTAAAGCAGCAATCAATCTGTACTGTCTGACCTACTAGGCCCTCTACATACATGTAATGGCTGTGTAGCTTCATCTTCGTGTGGGAGTCCTAACATGGGAGTACAGGTGTCTCGGACTCTTTTTCTCCTGCTGGGGTACCTCGTCTGGCCTTAATATGAGGGCAGGGGCCTAGTGTTATTGCAACTTGCTATGCATGTTCAGTGGATATCCCTGGGAGACCTGCCCTTTCTGGAAGGGAAATGAGGAAGAGAGGATCTGTAGGAGGGGGGAGGGGAGAGACTGGGAGGATAGGAGGGAGGGGAAACTGTGGTCGGATGTAATAGATGAGAGAATAATTAGGTAAGTAAGTAAAAGCCTTGTGGGATCTACTGCCACCCATCTCCTTTCCACTGATGGAAAAGCCGGGTCTCAGGGGTAAGTAACCATATCCACGCCTGTTCTCAAGATCAGACTCGGCACCGTGTGAGCTAGGCTGAGCCCCGCACGCTTGCCTGATACTGCCTCTGGTTCAACTGTTCATTTATGTTGGGAATTATCCCGATGTAACAGTCATCAAAATACAGCTGGGTGACACTAAAAAAAAAAAAAAACCCAACCCAAATACTAACGGCATCTTAAAGTAACAAGCTCTGTTTCCGAGCAGTGTCAACTGGTGATTTAAACCAAGCAGGCTCCGTCTGCTACTGCAGAGGATAAAGAAGTACAGTAGAGTAACTGCTGGAGCCCTATTGTCTACCGTGATCAAACAATGTTTTCTGGGTCAGAAACTACTGCGTGTAACACTCCGGCTGAATAGTCTCAGCCACCACACATGCTCCCTGTACCTTAGTTCCCTATCTGAGGATATGGGCTGTAACACCGGCTTCCTTTTGCCCCCACACATAGGCCCCCAAAACCACCTGCTTCAATTATGTAACCAAAGGCAAGCGAGCCACTTCACACCTGTAAATATGTAGATCATTCCTGCAGCAGAGAATGAGTGCTGGTTGTTTCCATGTCGGATATTAATTGTTTCAGTACTGGGTAATTGCAGCATTTCAGAAAACCAACCACACTGACCCCTGGTCAGTTACCAGCAAAGCTAAGAGCAAGTGTTAAACACACTTCATTAAACATAATCAATTCAAAAGTTTTGTCAATAAGGTTGGTAATAATCATTTATTAACAATAACTATAATTTTAAAATGCACAGAGCTTCATTTATAGAGAAAAATCATGAATTAAGGTATTTATTCTAATATGAGCCAATGAACAAAAGTGCAAAGCCTGAGGCTTTGTTAACATTTTGAATATTCTTGTAGCAGCAGACACTTGCAACTACTCTAGTGGTTTTGATTGTCTGTGGTCTGAGCTCACAATGAGCAGCTTTGCTGTGTCTACCAGAGGCTGTGAGAAGGCACTGAGGGAGAGCTGACGTCACTACGTGCTTTCAGGGAAAAGGAGCATGTTCCAACTCCTTATATGTTTCTCAAGAGGCACCACTCATCATATCAGCACAGAACTCCTCACTTAAAACACGAAGGAGCCTGGTAGCTAAGTTCTCATGACAATCTGTGGGGTGTGCACCCAGCCATTCACATCTTGCACATGAGGAAAATGAGGGTCAGAGAGGTCACAGAAATCGTCTAACACCACACACCTATAGATACTCCAACTCAAATTCACACAATGTGTAAGTTCACATTACCTGACACCGTATTAAGCTGCTCTGGGGAAACTGTTCTTTTCAGAATGGTCTTATGGGCTAAAGGTGAACACACGCCCACTATGGAGGCCCGGCTGGCCTAAGCTTGCAGCAATCCCACCACCTTAGTCATCTCAGTGCTAAGATTAGAGCCAAGTACTACCATGCACGGCTCTTCTGAAAGTATCATCACTGATTTAACCGTAACCAAATGGCCTGCACTGGTGAATGCCGCCAGATGGCCAGATTGGCAGGAGCGGTTATCTGCCATAGTCTCTGCTTTAGGTTCCTGTTTGGACTATTAACCCAGAGCTATTTACGTTGGAAGAAAGAACATTGGAAAACATTTTGCGGCTTTAATGTAACAACGTAAGCACTGCTCAGCTCCCACACTCCAAGATGGGCTCCTTGAATCTTGGATTTCTTTCTTGCTTGCTTTAGAGGCTCTGCACCACACCCCACATCCAGATACATCTGGGAGATTTATCTGGATTTCAGGGACCATGCAGAACAACAAGCTACCAGTCATCATTTGCCAGAAATCACCAAGCCGAAAGCCACAGCACACATGCTAAGACTCATAGCTTTATGCTATGCACTCATGTCACACAACAGTTATTCAATACGGCGGCCACTGTGAGTTTACATGGTCGTCTAGGGGGACCGATACTCACCTCCTTCTGGGGGGTAAAAGGCTCATCGTGTTTTTGTGATGGAGGTAAAAGTCTGTGGGGAGTTCCCAGAGATGAGGTTTCCCTTCTGTGGGGTGGAAAACACCCAAAAACAGGTTGATGGAATCTTGTCTATCAGCATCTAAAAAGCAAAAAACATAGATTTCAGAAAACCCATTACTGACGCAGCCTCCCCAGGAGGACAGCACAGATGACATGGACCCAACTGTGCTTCCTACAGCAGAGCTCGAAAGAAGACACATTTATACTTCCAATTTCATACACACGTACACAAACCCAGTCATGCAAGATCTGCTTCTGAATGATGCTTCCCTCTCTCCTGATGCCTCTCTTAACACATGGGGCAGGGGAGAGACACTGCTTCTGGAATGTTAGCTTAGAAGTCACACAGTATTTAGAGTGGTCTTTTAAAATAAAAACTCACCTCAGGATTTATTAACTTATCTCAAGCAAGCCTGACACTTTGTTCTAAAGACAAGCAGGGCTATGGGGGAAATGACCCAATTCCTACAGAAATCTGCTGCGTGACCTTGACCAAGGCAGCTGCTCAGCTGCCACTCCAAACGCCCTTCCTCCAGCAGAGACTGTGTTTACAGCACTGCTGCCCTCAGCTGTAGGACTGGCCTCCTCTGTGACAATGACAACAGCAGCAGCACATGAAGAGCAGCCTCATCCCACTCTTCACCCACCTCAACACTGTCCTCCCACCGTGCTGTCAAGTGACAACCCTGCCTGGCACGTGCCCTCCGCACTTCTCCTCCTTATGCTTGGCAGTAAACAAGCACACTGAAATACTCTTCAGCCCGCCCTTTCGAGTTCACACCTTCCCCTCCCCGCTCCCTTTATCCCTTCCCCTCGTTTCCTTCTTGCTTTCTTGCCCCAGAGGCCTCAATAGCCAAGTGTTCCATGGATATTCATAACAGCCTCCTTCTGAAACAGTGGAGGACAAAGAAGGAAGCGGGAGTGCCCGCTGCAGGACCAGGACAATGAAGTGTATTTTCTTCTAACAGCTACAGTGAATATATACACCCGAAATCAGTTTTGAGTTATCTTATTTTCGAAAAAGCAAATGAAATGTCAAATATGTATGCCTATGATTAATATTTTGGCAGGAAGCATTCCATTAAACAGCACTTAGCCTTTTAGCCCAAAGTAATATGGAAAAGGGATGTGTTTGTATGCCGAGTGTCTTTGGGGCCTTCTCTTGATTTGCTGAGGGAAAACGAGTGTCACATGACACATGCAGCACCACCCCAATTTTTGCCTCAGCACACAGCACTGAAGCAAACACACTGTTCTTGTAGGAACTGTATCCTCTGTGCTTCTTGAAGAGACTTATGGCGCTTGATAATTCATTTCCTACAGTACCCCAGAATAGCTAATGTCACCTAAAGCAGCTTTTCGTTTTCCAGCCATGTTTTTGACGAGTCCCTCTCACCTTTTAAATGGCATCTTCCTTAAAACGTTAGTGAGTACAGTCAACACAGAGTAGGTGACAGAGGCACCGCATGCTCATGGGTAACCCTTCACAGATCACTGGGAGGTCCTGAAGCTGCCGCTGCTGGTGTCACAACAGTGTCTCTATGGTGGCAGTCACTTGAGCTTGGGCTACAAGGCCACCCTACAAGACTGAGCACTTGCTGAGCACTTCTTGTTGTTGTTTTTTCCTTATGATTTATTTATTTTATGTTTATGAGTGTTTTGTCTGCACATACATCTGCACACCAGAAGAGTGCATCCAGTCTCATGGAATTACACTTCAGACAGCTGTACACTGCCATGGAGTTGCTGGGAATTAAACTCAGGACCTCTGAAGAACACCCAGTGCTCTGAGCCATCTCTTCAGCCCGACTGGTTTTTTGTTTGTTTGTTTGGTTTTTTTTTTTTTTTCCTGGCTTTTTGAGACAGGGGTCTCACTATGTCATCCTGGCTATCCTGGAACTCACTATGTAGACCATTTTGCCCTTGAATTGCCAGCCTCCCAGGTGCTGGGATCAAAGGCCTGCACAGCTCTGGCCAGTTTGCCTGGGCGCCTTAAACTGTAAAATGAAGTAGCTTTTTCCTGCGAGGTGGAGCCTTTGGCCATGGTCCTCTGTCAGCGGCCAGTATGAAGACAAGTGAGTGCCTGCTTTTATACTCAATCACACTCTAAAAGCAGAACACCTAGAAGCTATTCAAATGCCATTAAGGACTAACAAGTTTTATTACTAATTATATTTAAATGACACAGACTGGATATAATAATTTTAAATTAATCCCCCACCCCACCCCCAAAAATTTGGAACTAAATTCTCTGTTATTCTAGTATTAAGTTTGTGATGAATAGCCTCTTTTACCAGTAACATAAATAATACTTATTTATCAGTTTAATAAATAGTATTTTGAACTGTTAGGGAGAAAAAAGAAAGAAATTAGACATCCATCTTGTACCACTTAATGAGAGAAATACTACTGGAATCTAAGAATGGCCCAGATCAACACGGATTAGAAGCAAGGCCAGCAACCCTGAAAGACAGCGGCAGAACCAATGAATACACAGAAATCTAGCTTCGCTATTTATCCACAAATTTTGGGCTAAACCACTTCTACCAAAGTGGTAAAGACTTCCAAGCTGAGTGTTCTCAGACTGTGCTGAAGGGAACATTAGCTGGTCAATCCTTTCTGAGGAAATCCGTCTGTGATGGGTTGAATGGGAGAAGCCCCCATAGACTCCTGTGTTTGAATGTGTGGCCCATAGGGAATGCCACTATTAGGAAGTGTGGCCTTGTTGGAGGAAGTGTGTCACTGTGGGGGCGGGCTTTGAGGTCTCCTGTGCTCAAGCTACACTCAGTGTGACACAGTCTCTTTTTGCTGCCTGCAGATCGAGATGTAGAACTCTCCAGCGCCATGCCTGCATGCATGCCTCCGTGTTCTCTGCCATGGTGATAATGGACGACACCTCTGAACCTGTAAGCCAGCCCCAATCCTGTGTCTCTTCACAGCAATGAAACTGAAACGATGACACCATGCCTGTGGGTGGCCTTGACTGTCAACCTGACTGGACGGAGAGGCTCCTAGATTAGTGAGGTACACCTGAGTTGGTCTGTGAGGGTCTTCCAAAGACTAGGCATCACTCGTGGTGGTAAAAAGTAGGCAGTAGGATTATTAGCAGGAGCAGGTCACTGGGGACACGTTCTTGGGAACTGTCCTGCCTGTCCGCATCCTGTCTCCTCCTCTGCTTAGATGGGAAAGTGCACCCTGACTAGACTGTTACTTTACCAAAGCACACAGGGCCAAACAAACACAGACAAACCCTACAAAGAGATGGACTACAGGAAATCTTTCATGCTTAGGCTTCTGTCATGCGTTTTGTCAGTGGTGAGACTCCTGCAGTAAGACCCTGAAAGGCATTTCTACCTCTGACCTAGAAATGTGCTTCTAAACTTCACACAAGCAAAGGTACAAGGGGAGCAAAAGGCTGGGTTCAAAGACCTTTGCTCTGGAGCATCCTGGACACACAATCACAATAACTAACTAACAGCACCATAATGCTACTAAGAAGCACATATAGAAGAACAGTTAACATCATAAAGCTTATTCACATTGTCACAAAGGGTATGAGCAGACTATAAATCACGTGCACAACAGGAGAAGTACAGTCACGCTGACCTAAACATGAGCTTGGAGATCATGATTGAAACTGACACATAATATGTTTAATTGAAAAGAAAGCAATCATTCTAGAACCTTCCATGTTCTTTATCGTAGATACAAGGTTAACAAGAACCTGGCTGTTGGGGTTTTACAATTTAGTAAGAAGCAGATTTGTGTGTGTGTGTGTGTGTGTGTGTGTGTGTGTGTGTGTGTGTGTGTGTGTGATGGGAGGAGCCAGGGGACAAGGTGGAGTAGTTAGGGAGGGGAGGAGGTTGTGGTCTACAGACCTAACTGCAAAGACCTGAAGGGAACCAAGCTGAGCAAAACCAGAGCAGGGTGAAGCCCAGGGAGGGCAGAGTGGTGGCAGCGGAAGAGCCAAGGATTACAGACAGATGGAACCACAGCCCGTGTTCCCAGGTCATAGGGAGAAATTTGATTTTAAAAGTAATGAAAACCCCAGGAAGTGTCTTTGTTTTTGTTTGTTTTGAAGAGAAGAGTGATAAGACTGATTTAACTTTATTTTTTAATCATTTTTAATTTTTTAAATATTTTATTGGCTCTGAATTCCACAGCATGGCCTCCAGTTCCACTCATCCTTCTGTCCCTTCATATCTACCCTCTGCCCTTGTGGCCTCCCAACAGAAGAACATGAAAAAACAAGACAACTCTTGTTATGGAAGCTGTGGTGTGTCAGTGTGTCACACAGTACACCCTTCTTTCTGTCTACACAGCTTTACTGCAAACGCTCATGGTCGAGAGTCATTGGTCTGGTTCGAGGCCACTGGCTTCTGCTACACTATCAACAGTAAACTTCACTGGGACTCCTCTCAGATACCCTGCTGTTGCCCTGTGTCACGGGGACCCTGCAGCTCTAGATCTGCAGGACCCACCCCTTCGTGTGCTGCAGCAGTGCATAGATGGGGTGGATGTTAGGGTGGGCCAGTTCAGAGCCCTGAATCTGGGTCTGTGTGGGTAGCTGCCTCGGTCAGCTTTCCCGTACTGACTTGACTTTAGAACATAGAAGTCAGGCTGGCTGCGAGGCACACGTGCCCGCATGTGGTGTGGGTGAGCAGGACAATGCTGAGTTAAGTGTGTGGTGGAGAGAGGAGAGGGAAGGGAAGCAGAACTAGGAACTGGAGGCCTGAGTAGTCTACACTGCCACCTGAGGCCACAGTGATGTCCTGGCCTGTGCCAACACGGAGGCCCATGTCAGGGTCCACGGCCGTGCAGGAGTGGGGTCTGTGTTAATATCCATGGGCCATGGTACCACCAAAGGCCGTTCAGACACCCCTGGCCTGGGGTGCCACATTGATGTCTAAGGGCTGTGCAGAGCTGTCTGTGACCCTCACCTGCAGTGTAGGAGAGCTGGCCCTGATCATGTGAGCATGGGAGAGCCAGCCCCACCCTCACCAGCTGCAGCACTCAGGAGAGCTGGCCCTACCCCTGTCCAGGACAGTGCCAGAGAGCTGGCCCTGATTACATGAGCAGGAGAGAACTGGTCTATCTTGCTGGCTGCTGCAGACAGGAGAGCTGGCTCTCATGGCTCAGCTGCAGGATAGCTGCCACCCAAGCCCAGATCCAAGGCTTTTGAGTTGGCCCTCCCCCAACATTTACCCCACCTATGAACTGCCAAAGCACATGAAGGGACAGGTCCTGCAGAACAAAGCTGCAGGGTCCCTATGATGCAGGACAACAGCAGGAGATCTGAGAGGAGTCCCACTGAGGCCTCAGTGTAGGCGGCCACGGCCCCTCCCCTGGGCTACCCGAAGCCGAACCTTAAAAGATGGCACCTATTGGCTATGGAGCTTGTGGTAAACAGGTGACGTGGCCTGCCGAGATTGAAATGGATGAGAGTATAAAAGGGCTTGTACCCCAGGGCTCGGGGGGCGATGAAGAGGGAGATGAAGGGGGAGATGAAGAAAGAAGCTTGCTGAATAAACTGCTGATTGAAGAACTGGTGGTTGCGTCTTTCTTGCTGGTCGAGAGCAGACGCGACACCCCAGTATTGATAGTGTAGCAGAAGCCAAAAGCCTGAACCAGACCAATGACTCATTGCAATGATCTTTTCAAGTAAAGATGTTTGGGCAAAGCGTATATTGTATGACACACTGGCTACATTGTCCAAAGCAAGATCTTTCTTTCTTTCCTTTTTGTTTTATTTATTTATTTATTTATTTATTTATTTATTTATTTATTTATATTTTTTGTTCTCTTTCGGGGGAGGTGGCAAGGGCAGAGGGCAGATATAAAGGGATGAGAAGGTGAGTAGGTTTAAGGTACATGGTGTGAAATTTAGAAAGAATCAATAGACAAGAAACCATGCTCAGCATAAGCAGTTCCTCTGGGGAAAATAAATAAACCAGACTGCCTACGACCAAGCAGCAGGGAGCGATAGTAAACTTAGAGATGAGTCAGAGCCACCGTAGCTTCTGAGAGGTTCGTTGCACAGACTGTCTGCTGTGGAGAGGGCTCAGGGTACAGCTCAGAAGCAAAATACTTACTTGGCACGTAAAAGCCCTGGGTTTGATCCCACTGTGAAAGGCAGGGAAGGGAGAAAGGGGGAGGGGAAGGCAGAAGAGAGGAGAAGATGGGAGGGGAGGGGGCAAGAAATAACAGAAGGCTCCCATTTGTATGTAGGACATAGAGTCAACAAGATTTTCTAACATAGGAGACTGTGGTAAGATGGCTGATAAGGAACCTGAAGGATTTAAGGATGGTTCTTAGATATGAGGTGGAAAAAAAATGAGTGGAGAAACAGGTTAAAGATAATTAAGAGTTTCTGGCTCAGAAATGGTAAATTTGAATGCGTGTGGTTGCTATGTGTGTGCATGAGCGTGTGGCGGGTATGTGATAGGTATGTTGTATGTGTGTGGTAGGTATGTATGGGGTGGGGGGGGTGATATGTGGTGGATATGTGTGGTATGTGTGTGTTGTTTAGGAGTCAAATCCAGGGCCTTATGCATGCTGGGCAAGGGCTCTACCAGTAAACCAAATCTCTAGCTTTTGTTTCTGTGAGTCAGGGTCTCACTGTGTAGCTTAACCTGGCTTTAAACTTGAACTCAAGACCACCCTGCCTTAGCATCCCAAGTGCTGTGATTACAGCACACCTCACCAAGCACAGCTACTCTGAGATTCATATATTAGAGAAATATGGTAGGAAAAGTATATATAACCTGGACCTAACACCTTTGTTCCCTAGTGTCTTACCTAGGAATATTTTACTTTGCATTGTAAAAGTTATTTTGCAAATATAACTGAATTACTCATAACAACTTCAAGATAACAGAAAATTTCTGAATTATCTGTAGTTGTGTGAAGCCTCTGAAGGCAGAAGAGGGAGGCAGAGGGGATCATATAGTAATCTGAAAGACAAAATAGATTCAGGGTGTCAACGAGGGCTATAAAACAGAGCGAGTCACGGGTAACCTCTGGGGTCATGAGAACATGGGGCCTCAGCCCTACAGCTGCATGGACTTCTGCCACCAGCTGGAAAGAGGCAGGAAGCCTGCACATCACTGCAGGCTAGCTGACGTGAGGGCTTTAGCCAGCTTTTGCGGCTTTCTCAGTAGAGAACACAGTTAGTCAACAGGAGGACGAGGCAGGCATGCAGATGGGTCGGATCATCAAATATATGAGGAGGCCCCAAGGGTAAAGGTGCAGAAGGGGAAGAGAGGGTAAAGGTTTAGACATAGAACAGCCACCCAGAGTCTGGGGAAAGAAGAAGTGTTGGCCCAGACCAAAGTTGAATGGGTAAGAGAGACAGAGAAGGAGCCAAGGAACACGGCAACATGGAGACTGCTGGCAATCCTGATATAGGTACAAGAGTCTGCTCAGGCCAGCAGAGAGCTGGGGCTGTAGCAGGAGTGGGATGTGGGGCTAGAGAGAGACGGGAGGTTGGACAGAAAACACTCCTGGGCTCTCGTTAACAGACGGGATGCAGAAGACAGGGAGAAACTGTGTGCAACAAGGATATACTATAGGAATGCAAGAGCAGGTTGCAACTTGGAACAGAGCAGAGGGCAGAGACACAGCATAAGGCAGGCTCTGTGCAGATACGCACGCTCTCTGCAGTTGGCAGGGAAGGGAAGTTCCCTTCCATGACTCTGAGTGGCTGGGCTTCAGGGTCACAGAGGAGAGGACAAGGCATGGAGCAGCCATTCTGGGGAGCTGGAGAAAGGGAACAGTGTCCTGAGACTGCCCCGCTGTCTGCAGTGTGCTCCCTCCAGCCTGAACTGAGAGAGACAACTTAGAACTTCCCCATCATGTCTAACTGCTGTGCTGGCACAAGGGGTGAAGAGACTTGGCTTTATCAGTTATCAATGGCTTTCCAGATGCTATGAGGACATTTTTTTGCAATTGTTTCTTTCTGCTATGGCCAAAGAATAGGGTTTACTCATTAAACTCTGTGTCATGTCAATGGCCTCGGAAGGTCGTCTCACTACCTGTGATAAGCTGAAGTGTTCTCCATGCATTCCCCCGCATGTTCCCTTTCAGAAATAAGCCAAAAAGGGAAATTGAGGGGTACCCGAAGAGCTCCTCCTGGCACTGGGGAAATCAGCTCAGTACTGCCTGTGAGTGAGCATGGCAGTCTTCACTTGGTGAGCATGCATTTTATTCTTCGAAATATGTTTGAAAAGAATATGGTCCACTTCTATGCATTTACTACACTTAAATTATACATATGCATTTTGTGTGTGTGTGCATGTGTGCTTATGTGTGTGCATGTGTGTATGTGTGTGTGTTCTATTATTAAGTACAGTACGCAGTCTGTTTTTTCCCCTTATAATAGGATTTAAAATCAAGATGCTGAAGCAAGAAACTACAAGCTTGGCAAATTTTAAATATTAAAAAGGGGGTGGGGGGACAGTTCCCCAGGGAATTAAAGGTCCTTCCTAGCATCTAAGGGAGATGCCTAGGCAGCTGTGCTTTTCCAGTAAGGCACCTTCCACACGCCTGGGAAAGCTGTCAGGCTGGAAATCAGCAGATGCTCTCTAGAGACAAAACCCTGAGCACACTGACATGTGACCTCGAGAACTGTTGCATGTGCATGCATGCGTGTGCATGTGTGTATTTGAGGTAGACCAGGCTATGTTTCCTAGGCTACATCCAAACTCATAGGTTGGACTGTCCTCCACCTCAGCTACCCCACTGGGGCCACCGGCCTGAAAAACAGCGTCTACCTGAAGCACAATTTTTAGAATGGGTCCTATTAGAGGTCCAAAGAGCAGTTCACACAGCAGCCATCTGTCTATACAAACTTAATTTCAATACTTCAGTGTCTTAATTCTGAATATCTTCCTGCTCGGCCCAGAGGCATCACGTAGGACTGACTGAAAGAAAACCTTTCTATACTCAGCATTATGTAATACTCAGTTATGACAATGTAAGGTGCACACCCCAGAGTCACCATGCTTCTTAAAATAAAGACGTGCTACAGCCGCGTTACTCATAGAGCCTTTCATAACATCTCACCCTCCAGTTTGCATAACTTGGCTGTACCGTTCTATCTGTACACACTGATCTCCACACCAGTGTTACCCTCTAAGTTGTGCCTGTCTTTCTAAGTCGTCTATATACCTACACTCACTTCTGTCTTCCAGTCTGGCTAAGCAGCCTTGGTCCTTACCTGTCAATCAGGATCCCCTTTGCAAGGGCAACGGAGACAGGAGAGGGCGGGAGGGTGGATGGGCGCTGCTTCTCGAAGAGCAGTCCTAAACCTTTATCACGGAAGCACACACCCAGGAGTCTGACCCTGCCGCTTACACTTGTAGCCTTCTGTCTTCTGTCTCCACAGAGATCTGGAAGCCTGGCCTCCACAATGCCAGGGAGTGTGACCATACTCAGAAACCGCATCTTTGTAGATATAATCCAATTAAGATGCAATCACACTGGGGTACGGCAGGCTCTGATCCAGTAAGGCTAGCTGGCGTCCCCACAAGAAAAGGAAAGGGATACACAGAAGAGAACGTCACGAAGACTAACCTCTCAACACAAGGAGTGAAGCGTGTGAGATGGCTGGAGGCAGAGGCTATAGGAGGGCCACTGGGCCAGTCAGCAGCCACCAAGGTCTGCCAGCCACCAGCAGACAGAAGCAAGGGCAGATTCTCCTCCATAGTTTTCAGTGGGAACTGCCCTGTAAGACCTCAGGCATCCACAGCTAGAAGACAGTGTCTGCTGGTTATGACAGCAGTTTAGTTATGTGCACAGGACGTGTGGTTTGCCTCTGACGAGTGGGCTCTGGCATGCAGTAAGATGTCCTTCTCAGGATTAAGTAACCTATGGGAAACTGTCCTTTCCATAGCCATTTGTGAAGCAGCAAGTGTCCTGTGCCCTCAGGACAAAAATGGAATCTGTCAACAAACACAAGGGCTTGGAGACGGCTCCTTCCCTAGCTAGGACTTCAAATGAGATGGCCCAATCACCATCCCAACTGCAGCCTTCTTACTCTAATACCCCAGCCCCACCCCCAACCGTGCCTGGCCCACTGACCCACAGAGACTGGAGACGATAGCGCGCTGCGTTACCTTGCTGTGCATGGTTCTTTGTTGCAGACAAACAGCCACAGCTGACTGACTTCCATTTGCTCTGGGCCTTGTAAATTTTGAAGCCTAGGGATATGTCTCAGGCTCCTATCACTCTGGGCACTCCTGTAACTCCCTCAGTGTGAGCACATGTATCATTTTACTTGAGAGAAGGCTTCCATCTAACCCCTGATCTGTGGCTGTCAGGGCCTCTTGGTCCTCCGGGGCAACTCACTAGCTAGGGCCCAGGCCAACCCAAAGCCGTCAGCCTGCTTCCATCTGGTTCCTTTTAAACACTCCTCTTCTGTAAGGTTTCCTCTAAGTATGCAGGCAGTTCTCAGCATATAGCACTCTCCTTAGCCATCCCTCTGCTGTAGATCTGATGTATAGCCATCCGGATCTGCAGGGAACACATGGGATCCCTCCAAAGCCAGTGCCTAGAGCCCACTGAAGCCTCTCGCTCTCTTCATTTGAGGTGAAGAAGTGGGAGTGAGGCACAGGAGAGCAACAGCAGTTCATCCCAGAGAACAACTTTACCTCCTCCCACAGTCCCTGAAGGTTTTGCCCCTCTTCCCTTCAAGAAAGGAAATCTCATAGAATCATCCACTGGGCTCTTTCTGGAGGAACTGTGTAGGGAAATGTGTCTCATAATCGCTTCAGCCTGTGATATGCATTATATACATTGACGACGGCTTCTGAACGGAGACAGGAAAAGGACCCCTGGAAACCTGGACTTGAAGGACTTAGTGCTTGGAGGTCATAAAAGTGTATGATTAGGTGAGTAATTTAGTGCTAATGTCATTATTCACTTCTAGCTGACATTTTTAAATTAAGTGACACATTCATAAATAACTACTTAGATGTTAACCCCTGTTTGAAAAAAATGATTCAACACTTTCCAGTTTCTACATTCAGAAACAGTGAAGGAAAAAGACACAAGGAGGAAGAGTCTAGAAAGCCAGCCCCGTCCATCACATAACTACTGCATCCTGAGTGGCAGAGTGCAACAGTGCCCCTCCCACTTTAAAACACGCTGGCAGACTGCCCGCAGAGGCTTTTGTGTTTAATCCCCAGCGCCCTACACATCAGGCATAGAGGGGCCCTCCTGCAATCCCAGCATTCAGGAAGATCAGAAGTTTAAGGTCATCCTCTGCTACTCGGCAAGATTGAGGCCAACCAGGGATATGTAAAACCAGTCTCAAAAAGGACCTTAATATTTACTTATTCATGTACTGAACAAATAGTTTTTGAGTACCTTCTAAGTCAAAGTCCATTTTATTTAAATTTATAAATAATTAAAACCTTATTTAAGTAAAGAGCTAAAAAGAGAAGAGTCCATATACCAGAAGAAAAGTAGCTGAAGTGTGAGCGGTAGAACCTCCCACTGCCGGGACTCACCCGAGAAGGCATTGCTGTAGTACCGGGACAGCGTCTGCATGATGTCCTTGGAGTGCTGGGTCCACGGCGCTATCTTTCTGTAGGTCTTCACCCGATGAACCAGCTGAGAGCCTCCATACTGCAGGGAAAGGGTGTCTCCATGGTCTTCATAGAGCTCCTCAAACAACCTACACAGAAGGAGAGCGCACATCAGGCACCGCTGTCACCAGGTCCACAATCCCAGCTTCCAAGGAGGCTGAGCCAGGAGGATCACAAGTTCAAGGCCTACTTGAAGTCAGTGAATTCTAAGGCAGTCTGAGTAAGTTGTTAGTAAGACTCTGTCCCAGAATGTAAAATGGAGAGACAGATTGGGCAGAGCTCAGCGATGGAGCCCTGGGGACAGTCTCCATCACCAAGAAAAATTAACCCAAATGATTGTACAGCCGTCTAGAAGGCCAGACTTGGGCAGAAGTCTTTTATGTTATGAATCCTTCTGAATCTTTCATGTGGACTCTTCAACAGCTTGAAATGAGTGTAAATGTAAATTGTGTTGTTTCATACAGAAAACTCCAATGAGAAAATTAGGCAGCAAAAACGTAACTTGGCTGGACCAAGCTGTGTCTAGCCATATGAGAAGCGCTCCTATCGTCCACGGTCTGCCAGGGTAACTCACTTCCCATGACACCATGTGGCCTCTCTGAGTTGCTGTTAAATACATGGTCTTGTTACAGACAGCGCCTTGTTCTGTTTGGGCCACTGTGACGGTGTAGCATAGCCAAGGTGACTTCTAACCAAGAGCCCTTTATTTCTTGGGCTCTAGGAGCTGCAACACCTAAGGTGAACGCATCAACACTCACCATCTAGCAAAGGCCCATTGAATTCTAAGGCGGGGCCGCCTTGCTTTGCCCTGCATGAGGTAGAGGCTCACAAGCACTCCTTTGGTCACTTTTAATATGTCACTGTCACTAGCCCCAGGGATAGGGATTCTGCCCTTAGACTTAAGGATGTCCCAAAGATCCCATCCCCCTGATGCCACCACTTTGGGGGTGACTGGAACATTCTGGTCTGGACGCAGCAGACATGCAAGCCATACACTTGTTATTTCCACAGAGCCAACCATCGGCTCAGGAACAGTAATCCTGGGTGAAGAAGCTGTCTCACACGCTTTGTACCTCCAGCTCAGCATGTGTGCAGTGGCTGTACCATCTATCAGTGCCATTTGGGTTTGAGTTTAACCTACTAGTTTCTCTGTGTACTTTGTTAATGATAAGCAAACAACACACTACCCGATGGCAGTAATATACAAACACGCAGTAGAAACAGACGAAACTTGAATGCTGTCATTTAGCCATAAACCTTAGAGAAGCTAAAAGTAGAAAGGAGTCAGAAAATCCTTGTGAGTCAAGGCTGCTTTTGTCACTGCTGCCTCCCGAATGGCAGCAGATAAGGATTACCTCACTGCGTCCGTATCGAACTGCAGGTTAGGCTTGTCGATCAGCCCTAAGGAATACAGCTGGTAAGCCAGGGCACACTTGCCCACCATGAACTGCGCCGTGTTGGTGCGGTCCAAACAGTCCACGCAGTTGGTTCGAAGGATGCCGGTCTACAAAGAGCACAAAGAGTTTTTCAGGTCACAGTTCAGACACTGGACTACTTCCAAGCACAGGGAAATTCTTCCCTTGAAGTACAGAGGAAACGCTGTGGGCGCTAATCCTGAACAAGTATTAACTTTTAGTATAGTTCAGAGTTTAAAGAACAAGTAATAAAGAACAATTTGCTAATCATATTAGGTTATATTTACTGTTCACTTAATGTTGCTCTGACAGCATCATTAAACCCAATCTATATATTTGAATTTTCTTTGAAGGCTCAACAAGATAAAGCAAACATCTACTATTTTCCATATTTACTAATTAGTCAGATATGGATTTTTATCTGAAATTGCTCCTTCATCATACAAACCAACCATTTAGTGGTTAAAGCTGTGTGTAGATGTGTATTTGTGGGGTGTGTTTTGTGTGTGTGTGTGTGTGTGTGTGTGTATGTATGTATGTATGTATGTATGTATATGAGTGTGTAGTGTGTATGTGTGTGTGTGTGTGTGTGAGTGCCTGTATGTGCTAGTGCCCACAAAGGTCACAGATGGCATCAGTTTCCTGGAAGCAGAGTCACCCTGCAGAAGGGTGGTATGGGATGAGTGCTGAGAACCAAGCTTGTGTCCTTTGAAAGAGCAGAAAGCCACAAGTCATGTCATGCTTAAAGCATAGCTAACAAGTGTAATGCACGCCAGCTTGTTTTATAAAACCAATCTAACCTATTAGTTCCATATTCTTGTTGTTAATTTCCAGTAATAAAAATTTATATGTAGAAAAATGTATAGGCTGTATAGTATCAGCTATATAAATTATTAAATCTCATATGTATATAAGATTTAAACACTAGCAAGAAGGCTTTTAAAAAATCTTTCCAAGTTATCAATAATTTTACATCAAATACCTCTTCATATTTGCTAATAGAAAACATTACAAAAAGTGAATTGGGTATGTATGGCAGCAGACATCTGCGATCCCAGCACCTGGTAAGCAAAAGCAGGTAGGTTCTCTGTGAGCTCTAGGAAAGCCTGATCTACAGAGTGAGTATCTGGCTAGCCTGGGCTGCAGAGTGAGACCCTGTCTTAAACAAAACAAAACAAAACAAAAGCCAAGTCCTAAACCCCCCAAACATTACCGCCATGGACACAGATTATGAATATAACATTGCTCATACCTGGAGCCGGCCAGTGGGGATCACATGACCTCCTAGTTCATTCCACCTGTGCGCAAAAACAGATGCTTTACATTCCACTATCGTCCAGCCCTGGGCTCCCCGAGTACTTGCACTAAGACTAAGCCACACCCCAATCCTGTTTTCTATTTTCAAAAGGGGCGGGGATTACATAATATATATCTGTAGATTCTAAGAGCTACAGCAACAGAAGGGAAGATGACATTAGATACTTCTGCTCTCTTGCTCTGGTAGGTGCGAATAACTGAGGCAGGCAGTCACCACACTGAAGGAAAGCTTGGGATGGAGGCATCATAAGGTGCCCATGTCCCTCCTGGGCACCCTCTCTGTGTTCTACCAGACTGCCTTGGCTTCCCTTCAAGCCCATGGTTTGTCTCTGTAACCATGCACAACTGCAGGCGCCTCCCTAGGAAAGCCTTCCACAGCTTTGTCTTCTCCATGTACCTTAAGATTCCCTGAAATGCAAACCTTGCAGACGATAGCAGAAGGCTTATTGCAAACGTAGACACTATGTTTGATTCGGGATTCCCCATTCCACCACCATAGGTAACTATGTTGAGAATCAAATGCTGGAAGTACATGGTATTGGTTCCTTTACATATAAATAAGGAATGCATCCTTTTCAGGAGCCACCAGCAAACAAGCTGTGAGCAATCACTATGGCAGGCTGCCAGACTCTACTTCCATGAAAGCATCCACTGTCAGTCAGAAAGACTTCCCTGGTCTACTAAATAGTAAACAATGAATTCACTACAGACAAGTTTACTTTATGCACATTTTATGTCATGTTTCTTCTACACAGAGGATGATATGACTCTCGTGCCATCTGAAGGTACATAACCACTGCAGGAGTTTCCAAGCACACTGGGAATGTTCCAAACACTGTCCATCCATTCATTCATCCATCCATCCATCCATCCATCCTCTAGTTAGCACAGACTTCTTGTACTCATGATATTTTATTTTTGAGTGTGTGCATGTGCACACCTGTGTATGTGTGCATGCAGCCATGTGCACACTCACGAGCTGCAAGCATGTGGAAGTGACTCTCTGCTTCCGAGTGCTGGAGTTATAGGCACACACAGCCATGCTTAGGTTCTCACATGGGTACTGGCCATTCACAAGCAGGACCTATGCTTGCAAGGGCAAGGCTGTAAGTCCTCTCCTTAACCCCTACAGTATTTGCACATAAACAAATACCTTGACTTACGTTTTCTTTGTGTATGTGATAATAGTGTGCTGAGTGGGGCATTTGTGTTCCTCATGGTACCCAATACGAAGGTCAAAGGGCAACATTCGGGAGTCATTTCCTAATATATGGGGACCAGGATGCAGGCTAGGTGGAAGAAGCCTTTAACTGCTGAGCCATTGTGCCCCGGGCATCTGCCTCCCTCTGCTCCCGCCCCCACCTCCAAGCTGGGATGGCAAACACATGCCACCCTGGCTTGGTGGTATGGCTCTAGGGGCTGAACTCGGGTGATCACGCTTGTATAGCAAATGTTCCACGCCCCCATCTCTCACGTAAGATTTTAAAGTATCATACACACTTTTCATCTGGCCGTAAAATGCTGCAGTAAGAATCAGGGCGGTTTACAAAGAATCCTGTCTTCTTTACCACGCTTTCCGCAATCACGTTGAGCCGATCGAGAACGTTACACAGCTTACTGAGGGGAAAGCACGAGAGTGAGAACTTAGGTGTTAATAAATATTTACTTTTCCATGTAAAGCAAACAACGTCAACAGTTACAACGTTCGGGGACTTAGTTGTTTTAATCTTGTGGTTTATGAAACAGAACATGGAAAAATTAAGCTGGAAATATAATATGTGCTCAATAACTAACAAGCCAATAACATATCAAACACTGGCCTATTCCTCACTCTTGGCAGCCAGCGTTCCTGTGAGCCTCCCCTCCTCGGTAGCTGTCAGTCAAATCCCTACATAACCAGGCAATGACTATACACAGTGCAGCAGCAGGGGAAGAAAAATGGGAACATACGCTAATATGACGGCTTCAAACTATTTAACTAACATGCTCCAAGAAGTGGGTGCATGTGTGCATGCCTGCAACACTAACTCTATAAAAAGATTCAGCGGGGGGTGGGGGGAGGAACCACAATACATACAAAACAATACGGAGATGAAGAGGTCAGTTCAGGACCTATGGAAAATTCCACCAGACCCCTCCCCTCCTGGAAGAGAGAGGTCATGAAGCACTTAGGCACCCCTCCCCTCCGGAAGGGAGAGCCTAATTACATGCCTCAGACCACTGGGGGGGGGGGGGAACTGACCATCGGCCACCTGTGGGTGGGGGAGGCGCAGAGCACGTAGCCACATTTTGCACAGCAGACTGACCATTAACCATCTACAGATAAGGGAAGTCCTTGCCACTTCATTCCCTAAAGACCAATCAACTTAAAAGTCGCACTGTTCTGCCAATCACATCGTGCCTAGTGGCTGCTGCTCTGAAAACTGTTTTAAAAGTTGCTGTGTGGGGCTGTTATCTCTCTCCTTCCTGTACAGGGTGATCCCAGGATGCTGGAACAATAAAATCCCTCTTGCTTTTGCATCGGTCCCCAACTCCACACTGTTCACTCAGGGGGTCTCCGGGAAGTTAAGTCGCCAGAGTCTTACAGTGACAGTAAATATCGCTGGAGCTTCTACGATGCATGGCACACTCAGAAGGCCGTGCAAGGCTCCGTGGGAAAGGCTCCTAGAAGAGGTTGGTTTTGAACCAAATCTTGGATGTTAGGAGAGGAAGCATGGACAGGGCAGCCGTGGAGGTGGGTGGCAGGCAGCAGGACCACCCTGGGGGTACTAGTCGTAGGCAATAAAGACCAGGCTTTCTCAAACAGATCAGCCCTGAGTAAGTTTAAGTTACAGCTTCCAGAACCAGGCAGCTGATGGGGCTGGACGCACACAGTGAGGAGCTCGGAATTCCCACCAATAGAGTCACTGCTCAGTCACCAGGAGAGAAGTGACCCGAGAGCAAAGGAGAAACACAAAATGGCGGCACTGGTGCCCATCAGGAACAGAAGGGAGGAGGTGACAGGCCGTGCAGGGGCACCCTGACACCTGATGGAGGCACAACATCCTCACCCAAGTCTCACCAAGGACACCGAAGGAGCTGTGTCCCCGGGGAGCTCAGCTAGGCTCTGCTCTCACTCACCTCTTGGTGTACTTGGCCATGTCCCAGGGGATGTAGACAATGGTGTGCTCCGGCGGCAGGAACTGGTTCAGGTAAGTGACTGCAGCCACCAGCTCTTCACTCAGAATCCTTTCATGCTTTCTCTTCTCCCTCTCCTTTATTAAAAACATTTGAAATACTTTTTATATTTCAGGTCCTAAATGTGGGGCTAGAGAGTTGGCTCCGTAGTTAAGAGCACATATTACTTTTGTAGAGGACGCAGGTTCAATTCCTAGCACCCACAGGATGGTTCATAACCATGCATAACTCCAGTTCCAGGGGAGTCTGATGCCCTCTTCTGACCTCTTTAGGAACTACATAGACACAGTGCACAGACACACATGCAGGTAAAACACACATAAAATCAATAAATCTATTCTTAAAAATGGTAAGTGTTACTAAAATGAAAACAATATAAATTCACATTAAGACATCTTCACTGACTGAGGGCAGCAGCTCTGAAGAGCCACGGAGGTTGGATTTCTCTCTGTTGATCTGTCAGCATCTCCAGTATGCTCCATACAGCCTGGCCCACACATCCACAGCCTACTCTGGTAGCAAGGCTCATTTTCCAGGACCAGAAGAGGACCCACCACTGCAACCAGACGGTTGCTGGGCACAGAGAGAAATCAGCATGGGCAGGGCAGGAAACCCCTACACAGAGGACTACAGTGCTTTTTCAAATCCGACCCACAAAGCAACCATGAAGTAGCAGGACAGGCGCTTCTCCCACTTCACAGAGGTAAAAGGACCTGTGGCTAGAAGGCACTCATGGACCAGAGCTCTGCCCTGTCTCCCTGCCAGCCACACCTCCTAGGTTACCACACAGCCTCTCACTAATGAAGACTATGCTACTGTGCAGCTCCAAGCTACTGCCCAGGACCCTTCAGCAAGGCTAACACACTTCCTTGTGCTAACAGCAGTATATCCCCCACATTTGTAATGTGGGGTTTAAATGCAACCAAGTATTAGAAGTTCATAGCAGAGTCTTCAGAAAAATTAGCTATTACTGTTACCTTCATTGGGCCTTTACTTAAAACAAAGAAAAACTGTAGCAGAGACTTAAGTGACATATAGCACTACTTCTGGTATCAAAGTACTCCTGTGCTGGGGCTGGAGAGATGGCTCAGCGGTTAAGAGCACTGGCTGCTCTTCCGGAGGTCCTGAGTTCAAATCCCAGCAACTACATGGTGGCTCACAACCATCTGTAATGAGATCGGATGCCCTCTTCTGATGTGTCTGAAGACAGCTACAATGTGCTTAGAAAGTAATAAATAAATACATCTTTAAAAGAAAAGAAAGTACTCCTGTGCTGTTTCCAATCATGGTGACTGCTTTCCATGTCACCAACTGGAAAATAACCATTGTGGAAACAAACACGGGTATTTTTTTTTTTTTTTTGCACAGCTGAATAAAACAAATAGAGAAATTATATAAGATATAAGAACAGAGAATTAAGAATCATCCTGTGCTCATCCGGTGCCTTTCCCGTCCAAGGAGGGGTGTCTGCCTGTGAGCAGTCTCGGGGCCTGAACCGGTGCACTGCCAGAGAGAGGGTGGCCTGCAGAAGTGACATAGCT
>NC_034598.1:7501576-7537446 GCF_900095145.1 Mus pahari
TAAATAAAGAAAATAATAATAATAATAATAATAATGAAAAAAGTATATTGCAAAAAAAAAAAAAATCATGTGCATCAGCGGGCCCCAGAGAGGGGGTGCCCACAGAAGGAGGGGTTCACAAGGCAGATGGGCAACCTCACACAGTAGCCATGTGAGAAGCAGACACGGACATTCTTGGATGATTTAACCACAGCTAACCAAGACCTTCCTCCAAGTGAAAAGGAGCAGCGCCTGCTTTATCCTGTTCACAAAGTGGCTCATGACAGACAGGGCTCATGACAGACAGGGCTGAGGGGGAGCCAGTGGTTGGGCTCTTGCCAGGCATGTGAGAGGTCCTAGGTTTGAGCCTCATTATTAGCCAATCAAATGGAACCTTATCATTCTAAGAGGTGCACACACGCTGCAAGCATGTGCTATCACAGAGAATCTCTTACTTGCCTGTCACCCTGTCTCAGTCCGCGCTCTTAGGTTCACATTAAAAATCTTCATTTTCTTAATAAATTCTCATGTTGCTTCATTATTTTTTTAAAAGTCACATATGAAAAGGCTTTCCTGTTCTATGAAACAGCAACTTAATCTTTAATTACTCTCTAGTTTGATCTCTGGTTGTCAGACCAATATGAAAGCAGTTTTAAATCCCCATGCTGGCCTCCATAAACATACAAAGTAAATAAGCATGAGGGAATCAGAAAGCTGGGGAGAGAAACAGCCGGTTCTCCGCTCAGCCTTCGGAGAACTGCGACAATCCTCCCGCTCAGCCTGCTGAGAACCTGGATGATCTTCCGCTCAGCCTATGGAGGACCTGGACCATCCTCAGCTCTGCCTGCCTTCTGCTCATTAGTCAACCATTTTAGAGGTCACGTGACTGAGTAGTCTCCTATGAGCACATGACATGAGTATGATGCCTCTAACCACTGGGTTGTGAGGGCAACCACAGCCCAGCTGTTTTCCAGCAACTTAGATACTGCTTCTATCCACTTCAACTGGAATCTCTGATCCGTCCTCGGGTTCGCACACGTGACCAGTGAGTATATGACACTGTTGTAACCCCCAAATCACTGATGCTAACTCTCTGTGGTAACTGTCCCGTTTCTTAAACGTCTCACCGGAGAGCCTTCAGTGTTGTGGACAGACAGTTTGACTCTGCCTTCCCCCACAGAAGCTTCCATCCTCCCTCCAGCCCCCAGCAAACACAATATGCAGGCAGCTGGTTTCTGGCTGAGTCCTCCTGCAGCAAGCCTGGGCTCCCTCCCCCTCCCTGGCCACTCCAAGGGAACCCAGCCTAGCCTTGGAATGGTACTACCTATAAAATTCCCTCTTAATGTAGACATCCTGAGGAGCCAAGCTCTAGCACAAGAAAGCCTCCCCTCCCTGCCTTTGCATCACCAGAAACCAACACTCTTCCTAATAAAAGGCTGAACTCTCCAGGTGCCTGCCCTTGAGACCTTAGAGAAATAACAAACTCTAAGGAGATTAGGGCTCTGCATTTAAATCATGGAGAAAGGTAATCAGAGGTCACCAGCCATAAACTTAGTTCCCGATAACCCTACAGCAGATACCCATTAACCCCCTCCCAGCTTCAGGTCCGTTCCACCAAATGATTACAGCCCTCCACTCCCCTTTTCTGTGAGCATTCAGGGGATTCCTAACTATGCTGTATACAAACCCAGTGCTTTCCAGACTCAGGACTGCTTGCCAGCACTCACCCTGTGAGTGCAGTGCAGGACATGTGATCCGAGTTCAAACTTGAAACAATAAAAGGCTCTTTTGCAAGTTGCAGTGACTTCGAAGTTCTTGGGCTCATCTGGGTTTCCCTTGGACTCAGGGCATAACACCACCAGGGGACCAAAATCCACCCTCAGAGTACCAGGACACTACTAAGTCCTCTGGACTCACATCCTATGAAGAGCCGTGCAATCCGACTGCATAGTGTAAAGCATCAATGTGTCCACTTCTGGTTACTTCCAATTATCCCTCCTCATGCCTTAGACCCCGCCCACCCACCCCACCCACCCCACCCACCCCCACGCCTGCCTCTTTAACCATAAATACCCTACACCTTATGCAAGAGAGGGGGCTCTGGGGCTAGCTTTCCTGTCTCTACATGCTTGGCCACCTTGTAAATAAACGTTTTTGTAAAACTCACTTCAAACTGCACTGGCAGATGATAGGGAGGCAAACCAGGCTGGGTTCAGTTACAGGCATTAAGTAGCATTGTTAATGTCCATAATTAACACAGAATTCCAAGCACTGTAGATATTCAGGGTTCTATTTACAAGAACTTTTCAATTACACTCTATAAAGCAGGAACAAGATCCACTCATCTAGAGTTAGGTATTTGTTCCACTAACAGCTCATCGCTCTCTGCTTTACTGGTAATTTGCTTCTATACTAATAATCTATACTTACTGGAAAAGCATTCATACTTATCACAGTTTGTACGACACCAGGGACTGAAACCTGGGCCTCACACATGTACACAAGTGCTCTAACACTGAGACACGGCCACCCTAGCCTCTTTTTACTTTGGGACAGGGCCTCACTAAGTTGCTCAAGGTAGACTAAAATTCACTCTGCAGCATAGGTAGGCCTTAAACTTGTGATCCCCCTGCCTCTGCTTCTTGAATAACTGGGATGATAGGCCAGCGCTACCAGGCCTAGCAGCAGATGAACAAATGTTTTCATTAAAGTTTTCCACCTTAATTTTCAAACTGTGTACATAACTGCTACTTTTCAATATTGAAATTTATAGATTATCCAGTACCAACCTACATTACCCCAAGCAGCCAGGGAACGAGACATGAATATACAACTTCTGCATTCATGAATAAGTATGTGTGGAGTTAACATCTAAAGACAGTTTGAAGCAGTCCTTGGCTGCGTGTGATCACAGAAACCAAAAGGACACAACTGCTTCGTCCTCTTCCTTATCTCCCATGGCTTGTTTGTTTGCTTGCTTACTAAGCTACATTTGCTAACCAACCTCTCAGAATAATGTCACATGCATTATATTGCTGTGTATCATGTGTATTAATATACACAATACAGTAAAGCCTTTATATTGAGGTTTTCAAGGTCTTCTTAGCCACTAGCTGAGGTGCTTTTAATTCACTTGGGTACAATGGATATAAATAAAATTTATTGGGCTCTATTGCCCTCTACTGACCTGCATGTCCAATTATGCACACACCCTGTACTAGCTGGTTTTGTGTGTCAACTTGACACAGGCTGGAGTTATCACAGAGAAAAGAGCTTCAGTTGGGGAAATGCCTTCATGAGATACAGCTGTAAGGCATTTTCTCAATTAGTGATCAAGGAGGGAGGTCCCCTTGTGGGTGGTGCCATCTCTAGTCTGGTAGTCTTGGTTCTATAAGAGAGCAGGCTGAGGGAGCCAGGGAAAGCAAGCCAGTAAAAAACATCCCCCCATGGCCTCTGCATCAGCTCCTGCTTCCTGACCTGCTTGAGTTCCAGTCCTGACTTCCTTTGGTGATGAACAGCAGTGTGGAAGTATAAGTTGAATAAACCCTTTCCTCCCCAACTTGCTTCTTGGTCATGATGTCTGTACAGGAATAGAAACCCTGACTAAGATACACCCTGTATGGACTAGTCAGTGTACTCTGATGGGAAGGTGAGAGACAATTACACCACCTTGCCTGAGCTCCTCACAAGCCCACCTGATTCTTGAACCATATTTCTGAATGAAGCCTTTTGGTCCTGTTGCTATACTGGTTTGTGGTTCTTACAGACTGTCAAGGGAGTGGGCTGTAGCAAGGTGAGGGTGCGCCCATTTGATCTGCATTCTTCTTAAGGTATGGGACTAAGGAATTTAATGTAGATCTAGTTCACACAAGCAAATCAGGAACCTAGTAGACTAAATCACGCTCTTCATTCAGAAAGATCTGGTACCAGTTCCCCAAGGCAAGCCCAGAAGTGACATGGAAGTTAAGACCAAAGAACAACTCAGACACAGCATGCTGGCACAGCAGAGCCCCCACCTTCTTCTCCCTCTGCACACCCCCGCCCCCTCTCCTTCCCTCCTTTTCCCTCTTTTCCTGAGGAAGGCAGAGCACAGCTGGTCAATGCCTTTGGTCTTCAGAAAGGCCATTAGTGTATCTGAGAAGCACAGCATACCTTCACTAAGTTCAAGATGATGATGGGGGAGCCGAACCTCTGGAGCATCTGGTCAAAGTGAAGAGCAGCCACGTGTGCAAAGGGGTCTGCCTGGTCCACTGGGGACAGAAGAGGGGAATGGCACTGTGAGGCAAAAATCAAACACTCGGGGTTTTCAAAGCACTGCAAAGAAATGCAGTTCAACTAATGTTACGCTTTCCTTCCCAGACTCTCTGAAGCAGCTCAGCGGGCTCTCCGTCAGCATTAAATCTGATGAGTCTGCCATTTCTGACGCAAAATAACACACAATTTACTAATAGTTGAAGTTAAGAATGAATTCACTGCAGAAAGGTAATAAAAGTTACTCCTCCATATAATCTTGCTCAAAGACCAACATTTCACCAAAACCCAGCCACTTATTAGAGTTCTGAGTCAGCACTCATCATCTTGAATGACAGCAGACAAAAGCAACTCCCGACAGGCTGGCCCACGCACGTGTAATGGGTGGTTTCGGCATCATAGTTGAGATGTCTTGGGACCAGAATAAGGGAACGGATCCTCTAACTTGTACGTAAGAAGAGTAACTGCCTGCGGTAAAGGACATCACAGAAGCATCCCAGAGGATCTGTTCAGTCTCCACCTCATTTGCAACATCACCCTGGAAAGACAGGCGCAATTAAACATAGCTTGTGCTCTTAGAACTTTTACATGAAAAAACTCAAGTACACAATGAAATTACAACTTGATTCATCTTAAAAGAGGTGTTTGGAGTACACACAGGAAAAGCAGAACCATTAAAACATGATAAAGAAAAGCAGAAAAACATATAAAAATTAATAGATGTGGATAATCAGTAAACTATAGAGAAGCTAAACCAAAGAGACAAAAATAAGTTCAATAAAAATTTAATACCTTTGTACTATTAGCAAATAAGATAATAAATTAATAGTCTTGTCTAAAAAAACAAAAAATAAAAGCAGAAAAAAATCAAGTTAACACAAATAGCAAACAGCGTGTGACCAGTGCAAATGGTAGGATGCCAGAGAAAAGAAAAACAATCGTGTGAAATTATGCAAGAGATAAAGAACAAAAAATCTAAAACTTTCAGTTCTGAAGACCAAGGTGAGGATCCGAGTAACACTGGTGTCGGAAGGACTCTAGGGGAGAGACTGGAGACTCTGGCAGCCACGTGACTTCCCGACGTATATACAGATAGAAGGGCTACTTCGAGAAGCAGTGAGAATCTGGCTTGGCTGTCCTTCATTATCGAAAAGCAAATAATATAGCCACAACATCTTAATTGTTCCTAAAGTACCAAATAAAACAACTGGAAGGGCTGACATAAATTTAAGCAGAGTGTTGCTACATGAAGCTCAGATCAAAGCCCGATGCCTCAATCACACTCGGGGTCTGCTGCAAAGGAGAGCACCTGGGAGCTGACGTGGAAGTAGGAGAGAGAAAGGAGCTCGGGAGAAGTCCCCATGCCATGCTGTATACCGCCTCCCCTCACACCCCCATGCCATGCTATATACGGCCTCCCCTCACACCCCCATGCCGTGCTATATACCGCCTCCCCTCACAGCCCCATGCCGTGCTGTATACCACCTTCCCGTCACACATACTCTTCCTCACTCTTCAGTAGGGGCTTGGATGTTTTGTACCTACATTTTCCAAGTATTTCAGATATGGCTCACCCTCCAAAACAATGGACATTTCAAAATTTCACTGCACAACTCTAAGAATGTTTACTGCTCAACACAATTGTAGATTGGCCCTTTTTCCTTAAGAGTTTCATATTCTGGAGAATTATTTATTCTCTTGATAATATCCCAGACTAAAAACACTCCACTTTTTAAATCCACTGATTAGGGCTGGTGAGATGGCTCGGTGGGCAAAACAGGCCCCTGCTGCCAAGCCTGGCGGTCTGATTCCATCACTAGGAGAAACATGACTGCTACAAGTTGCCCTCTGACCACCACATGCACACATATGTGCATGCGCAGACCCCTACATACATACCCATGCACATGTGCATGCACACAAATAAAATACATTGGGACGTTAAGAAGTGAGTTCCACAGCTTTGTCATCATCAGTGAACTGACATGAAAGGTTACAGCATTACAGCAACTCAGTTTGTCATCTTACCTCACAGTTTGCGCCTCTCTTGAGAAAGCGTGTCCCGGCAAACCTACTGGATCTTCTGGCTATTAGGGTCACATACACTGGTCGCCCATAGATCAAAAGCTCTTAAGAACTAAGTTAAAGTGTTTCAGCATTTGTGACTGGACAGAAAGCTACAAGAATCATTATCCTTTATGTATTTAAAATCTTATGCAATAGCCTTAAGGCACTAAAAGCTCCATGGAGAATATAAGGCACAGGGCCGGACAGTTCCAGATCTGTCCAAGTTCGATGGCAACACCCGACATCCTGAAGTGGTAATTTCTATGACTTACTGTATTATGTCTCTCCTTGTAACCAAGTAATACTGTTAGAAGTACAACTACTCCTTCCTCACTGGAGGCACGCCTCTCCACAAGGGCATGTGTCCTTTAATAGTAAGTAGAAATTAGGAAAAGAATTGTCAACACTGAGGGAAGGACTGGGTTTCAGATTGCAAAGGCGATCCAAAGCTTAAACACAGGAAGGTGTCGAAGTGAACTGCTTGGCCGATATACAGCTTATTTCCATCATCTTATTTAACTTTCTGAATTATAACCTCATCTACGGAAAAATCAATCAAAATGCAGCTATAGGCCAAACAACTATAGTCTAAAAATCAAGAATGCCTTCAAGTCTGAAACTTTTGAGTGCCACTATGACCCAACAGTGTAGAATTCTATACCTGACCATCTCTTATGGGTCAATCCAAAAAAACATAGGTACCCTAAATATAGCACATAAACACCTTCAGTCCCAAGGTATGTATGAAACATAAATTAACTTGAATTCCATCTTCAAGTTATCTAAGGTTTAGGCAAATATTCTAAATCCAAAAAAAAAAAAAAAAAAAAAATCCAAACTATGAAACACTTCTAGATGTAAGCCTGCTGGATAAAATAATCACTAATCTGTCGTACTGCTGGGCTGCTGGGAGGATAAGCTGAGGTAATTGGTGTAACATTTCTGGTGTCTGGCCTGTAGTAAATGCTTAATAAACAGCAATTACTCCTAGCAGCACACAGGCTTCCAGAGTTCATTAAATGCCTGATTACCAGCAGCCAGACTCATCAGTTAGACTAATGAGCTTTAAAATGATAATCCATGATGCTGTTTGATATTTTAAAAACAAACATTTATTATGATTACTAGATGCCAGGCCCTGAGCTAGCTCTTGGAAATACAAACCAGGCTAGAACTGCACTTTAGAAACAGTCTTGAGACGCCACAGCACATTCTCTTTGGCGGGGAAACACTGACATTCTTCCCAGGAAGACTTTACTTTTGGACAGAGGCTAAAGTGATTCAGGACAATCTCATCAGGTGGTTGAAGTGACTATGAAGTAGTGAGCCACAAGTCTCTCCAACCTCCACTTCAAAGTCCCTGTGTCTGCCACACCCTTCTCCTCCCCACACTTGGCACAGAGAAAGCAGCATGGCCAATCCTCAAGCCCCTACAAATGTCTCAGAGGTTAGAAGAAGGCACAATGATGGCCACATTGCTGATGTAATGCCCTCCCCCACCCCTATCCTTTAAAGATTTTACAATATGCTTTTTGTTATTGTTGTTGTTTGTTTTTTTGGGTTTTTTTTTTTTGAGACAAGGTTTCTCTGTGTAGCCCTGGCTGTCCTGGAACTCACTCTGTAGACCAGGCTGGCCTCGAACTCAGAAATCCGCCTGCCTCTGCCTCCCGAGTGCTGAGACAGAAAGGAAGGCATCAAGTAAACACAGAATTCACAAATGCCCTATTGTCTCAAAAAAATGGCAAGAAAACTGAAGCAGTGCTAGATAGCATGCCCCACCCTCCTCCTCCTCTTCCTCCTTCTCCTCCTCTTCCTCTTCCTCCTGACAGCTTGATGGCACCTTATTGAAAGCCTTCAGCGACATCTAGATTAGTGAGAAGTCAGCGTGCAAAGAAAAGCCAAGGCACCATCAAACTGAGCCCGGCAGCCTGACTCAAGCAAACTGAGCCCGGCAGCCTGGCTCAAGCAAACTGAGCCTGGCAGCCTGACTCAAGCAAACTGAGTCTGGCCAGCAGCCTGACTTAAGGACTTCCATCCCTTCCAATCCAGGTCTGCATTCCACTGTGCCACAACTACTACTGCAGCCTTCTCTAACTCATACACATTCCTCATCTCATTGCTACTTCATGGAGCTGGAAAATGGCTGTCGATGGGTGGGGCCACCCCTGGGCAAGTGGCCCTGGGTTCTATAAAAAAGCAGGCTGAGGAAGCCATAAAGAGCAAGCCGGTAAGCAGCACCCTCCTCCCCCATGGCCTCTGCATCGGTTCCTGCCTCCAGGTTCCTGCCCTGTGTGAGTTCCTGTCCTGACTTCCTCAGATGAACAGTGAAGGAAGTGGAAGCCAAATGAACCCATTGCTCCCAGTGTGGGTTCGGTCATGGTGTTTCACCGCAGCAATAGAAACCCTAAATAGGACAGGTAGGCAGAGTGTTAATTACAATACTATGATGCATGACCTTCCTATATGCTGGTACAGCATAATGACGTGCATCTTAAATGTTTATAAAAAGGATACTTGACTGCCCGCAGAACCCATGAATGATATACAATAGCCAGTCACGATGCACAGTGTTTTTAATAATATCCAGAAGTTCACCATTCCATACGTACTTCATGTAAGGCTCACTAGAGATCCCAAATACACCTGAAAAACAAAAGTTTGTATCAAGAACATAAGGACATTGAGTGATATCCTGCATACTGCTATGGTCTTCCACGTCTGCTTCCAAGTCAGACGCAGGTCTGGACAGCACTGCACTCCCGCGGCTGTTCCCTATGGCGGTCCACCACGGTGAGCTTCAGCGCCCAGGGACGTGTGCTGTTTCCTTCAAAGTCAAACAGGAAATGGGTTTTCCGACTTATCAGAGTTTTTAAATCAAAAGAAAGTGGGAGTCAAATGAAGGATGTATTGGCAGATGCGTGAATGAAGACAAGCGAGCCACAGAGAACTTAGTCTGAGGTTACAGTGACTGGCGCTAGGATTTCCAGCACCGTGGCAGGGAAAGTACAGAGTGCCCCATACCGCCTGGTGCCTCGCCCACATCTACCAGGCAGCACTGAGGGAATGAAATGATTAGAAAGCTCGTGAGGGTTCCCAGTAAGGCGGGCACTGCTTTCTTCCCAACTGGCATCAGCTAGTATATCAGGACTCTTTCGTGTGGAGAAATCACCAAGCATTCTGGCATATCAAGATGAATTTACTGTTAAATAGCAGTGAATATCCCAAAACCTGTATGAAGTGAAAAATAAGAAATAAGCATTTTTTTTATACTAGTGGATGAAAAGCTCTAGAGAACAGCAGGCAGGTAATCCCATTGTCTTCCCTTCAGAATGTGAGCTGGGTATTTATTGAGGCTGAATGCGTTTCAATTTAATTTATAAAATCTAGGGGCTAAAGAGATGGCTCAGTAGTTAAGAGCACTTACTTCTCTTGCACAGGACCCAGGTTTGATTCTCAGGACCCACGCGGCAGTTCACAATAATCTGGAACTCCAGTTTCAGGGGATCTAATGGCCTCTTCTGACCTCTTGGCACCAAGCCCACACATGGTGCACAGACATACCATACATAAACAAAAAGCAGACAAATAAACAAACATGGCGCCTAAAGTCCAGTGGCCTCTCAGTGCACCAAGGGGAGAATGGGTTTTATGTGCATGACATGTGTGTGTATCACAGGCTTGGGTGGGCCTCACTGCTAGTGTGCACTTGCCTAGCACGCATGAGGCCCTGGGTTTGGTCCCCAGCATAACATGAACCAGGCACCGTGGTCATGTCTGTCCCACAACTCTAATTTCGTTTTCAAGAAGAAGACAGGAGAGGGAGTTCAAAATTATCCTCTGCACTACGGCAGGTTTGAGCCAGCCTGGGCTATATGAGACCCTGAAGAGAGGAGTGAGAGAGAGATCAGGGCACACTAGGGGGTATAAGGTAGGGGATTGTTGTATCAGACACTCCCCGCTCTGTAACTTTACCCAAGTGACTTAGTCCTGACTTCGTGTCTTTCTAGACCTTCCTCAGCCTTCCACCACCCCTCTCATGGTGTAGACACCTTGGCAACAATTTTGGAACAGTCCCTGCCCTGACCATAGTCCCGACATGTTAACCACAATAAGTGATGTTGGTGCAGAATGAAGCATAAAACTAAGGTAACTAAGAGGAAGTATAAGTCAGTCAAAAATAATTGGCAAGTAGTACCTGGAAATACTGCTAGGCCCTCCAAAAGGACAGGGGCTGCTCCCACCCCCTCAAATATGGATGTAATTGTGGGTTTTGTCTTTAAAAGTGCTGTATCCCTGAGACTTTGCAGAGGTGTGGTCCCTCTCTTGGTCATTGCTAACAAAAGGACTTAAGTACTTTTAATTGGCCGATTAGTGCGGTTGCCAATAACTATCTCCATGTCTGCACTAGTTAGCCTGTAAACAGGAAGTGCTGCTGCTCGTCACAGAGGAGTCTGGACTGACATACAGTGAGACCGGAGACTTTAGCAAGCCTGCCCTTCCATCTTCTACCCTCACTCCCCATTTCTACCAGCTTCCCCAGACAGAATGACCCTGAGCCTCAGGAAATGTCTGAATCCGCGTCACCAGCACCTGGCCAGAGGTAACATTAAATGACCCGGAGAAAGAGAAGCCCATTAGGCCAACAGCCGTGAGCCCAGATTCTTGTGGCTTGTACCTAAGACCCACCGTAACCATGGCATTCTGACAAGTGAAGCAGGCCAGCAGGACACTGCTTGCTTTGAGATGGAAGGCCACAGCTGACGACAGGGATGATCCCTAGAAGATGGAAGCACAAGAACTGGTTTCCCCTCTTAAGCCTAGACCAGAATGTAGTCCTGCTTGTCCGACCTTGGCCTCTCTAGGCCTGCTCTGTGCTCTCTCCCTTTATCCTTTTCCTCTCCTATCGAGTGTTGGGGGTGTTGAAAGGTGGAAAAGGGGTGTAGAAGAGTGGAAGAAAGAAGACCCCACAACATAGCAAATGCCAGCCACAGTGATTAACGATGGCTTTAAAAGTGAATTGGTCAAGTTCATGTCTCTAAGACAACCCAAAAGGATAAAGGCCATCAAGGGATAAAGGATGAGGAATGGGAGGACTTTGATAAGACGCCACATTCTAATACACCAAATAGGCAGAATTCACCTACCACTGCCACCCTGTGTAATTAATCCTTCATCTTCAAAGATGTCGAAGCTCTCCTGGCACGCCTTGGATGTTTCTGACTTTAACATCTCCAGGGGCATTCGCAGGACGGTAAGATTATACTGAAGTGAGTGTGACAAATCATAGCTGTAACTGAGAGGAGAATTTAGACGTAAGAATTACAGAAGCACAGACATTTCACGGTCTTGGCTCCCGTGGGGATTTACAATCTGTGAGCTAAATTACTTTGCACCTGGTATTCCACTGAAGCAATGCTATTAAATAAGTATTGCAAACACAGCCGAATACAAACACGATTGGAAATTAAATGGAAACCTCACTACCCAACTTAATTATGCACACTAGAAATATACATTTATGATGTGGGTCACATCCATTCATTGATTGGAACATGCAAAGTTTTTTTGTTGTTTCATGATGAAATCAATCTCGTATCTCGTTCCAGTCACACTGTCTTATGCCCATGAATATGGTTCTATAGATAGGACACTAGAGTATAGTATCCTCATCACATGGCTTCATACCATAGTTTACACATGAGCAAAAGTAGCTGCAAGCTTCATAATGATACAGGGGTAAGGATATAATGTAAGCTCCTACAGTGACGCATGTCCTAGGAAAGTGAGAATAATATAAAAATTAACACAGTCTCTGTACAAATAACATTTATGATTCTAATTTCATAAGATCAACAGTTCTTTATTGAAAGTAGGGTTTTTTCTCACATAATAAAACCTGATTACAGTGTCCCCTCTCTCTGTTCTTCCCAGATCCCCCACACCTCCACCATCTGCATCCACCCTCTTCTGGTTTTCATTAAAAAACAAACAGACTTCTTTATGCACTAATAACATAATATAATAAACAAAACCTAACACACCAGAGTTGGACAAAACAAGCAAACAGAAGGAAAAGAGCCCAAGAAAAGGCCCAAGAACAAGACCCACAGTTCCCACACTCATGGATCCTACAAACGGGAAACCATAATACACACTCAAAGGACCTGAAGGTTAACAGAGCGGAGAAAGAATATCTAAATAAAATAATAATAATAATAATAATAATAATAATAATGGAAGATCCACGACAAGACATTATGAGGCAAGGAACCTCCAAAGACGGGCTGAGTTCATTTTCTGTGGTGGCTGCTGCTGGGCGTGAAGCCTGTCCTTAAAGCAGTTTCTTTCCCCAGTGAGACTCCCGCAGAGGAAACTACTGTCCATTTGCAAGTGGCTATCACCTGCAGATAGCTCGGGGTAGGGCATGAGACATGTGTCCACTTCTCCCTCCAGCTCTAGGGCCCCGCCCCCAGCAGGCCTGTGCATACTGCCGCGGCCTTTCTGGGTTCATATGCATGACAAAGATCAACAGTTTTTAAGTATCTCTAGTTATCCATTTTAACACAGAATTCGAGAAACTATCTTGAGGCTCAAGTACAGTATTTAAGCAATATCAGAAGCATTACAATTCTCTTGAGAGAGTCACACATTAATTATTATTTCCCCAGTTTAGTTCCATAATTTGAAATTAATTTCAGTTTTGTCTGTTACACTCAGTTTTAGCACCTTTGCTTGATAGATCCACTTAATATCACTTAGCCATGAACGAAGACAAGTTATTTCTAGTTGGCATGACACAGCTGAGATCCCAGCATATGTATTATAATTTGAGGAATGACTTGTTTAAATTTAGTACGGCCAAGAATGACTCAGGAGCCCGTTTCAAAAAGCAGCACCACCAAGCGTCAGTATTAGCTCATAACACCGTGAGCGTAAGAGGACACAGTATTAAGTAGATGAATCAGAAACACATGGAAACACATAAGCCACTAAGCACCTGTGGGTTATTAAACATCACTTCACTGAGAACGCTCTGTTCTATGGCTTAATACTTTTATCTTTACATTACATTTGTGTTCATTTTAGAAATAAATGATTAACTCTATTAAGAAAGATAGATCTTTAAAAATGCAAAGCGCTGGTCGGTTCTGTGTGCACCACCAATGCACACAAATGCTGTGCTGCAGGTCCCTTCTCAGACCCAACTCAGGTCGTTACCGGTGAACACTCTTGAGTCTACATCTCAGTTTGGACACTCCAGCAGACAGACTCCTCCGTCTATCACACCTGCGTCTGTCTGTCCGGCCTGCAGCTGCTCACAATGCTCTACCATTTGCTTGCTGCTTGTTTGTCTGCTTGCTGGCTCTGTTAAATAGATCTTCACAAATGTCAGATCTCCATAAATGTCTCTGTACCAAGAGAGATTTCTGTTTTCTCTCCCAAAACATGTTCTTAGGATATATTTTCAATCTGCTTAATGGTACATTCATTCAAGCAAAACTATTCACTTACAGGGCCACCAGCAATACATCAGTATTGAAATATGTTTTCCTATTTCTAATTAGCTTTTACTTAATTTTGCCAGATCATTTAACTGAAACTGAACCATGGCACTGTTATACCTCTGCATTAGAACTAATACAATTTCATTTTTAGGATTAAAAATTCCAAAATGAAGTTATTTCTTTAAATCATATTCATTTCTTCCTGAAAGAAAGGTGATTTTTTTTTTTTAATAGTGGCTATAAATACCTTTACACTGTTCATTTAGAATGTCGAGAATCGGGTTTTTAAAAGGAAGAAACTTACCTAAAGTAAAAATTGCTAGATAAATCCACATTTTGAAATATCCTTAGATACCTAAAAAAAAAAAAAATCATGTTATAAACATAAAATGCTATTTTCTGTGGCTTAACACACAGTCAAGAGACATCCTCACACTAGTGAGTGTGCTCACTGAGCTGAACGATCCCAGCCATCTCTGGCTTGGGTGTGCATCTGCCAAACATCGCTCAGATAGCTAGATACCTTTAACACAGCGTGCACCCCATTATGCAGTCATTGTGCTTCCCAGCCAGGCAGTGCACGGGCAGGATACGGGGGCAAGGGAGGCAGAAAGAAAACTGTTGTTGCTGTTGTTCCCAGTGAGCTTTACAAACCTTCAGCAGATGAAGAAGGGGAAGCTGCAACAGTCACCAAGACCCCATGAGTCACCGTAACTCTAAGTTGGGAGGTTTTTAGTGTGGAACTAGAAGAGGACAGGATGAAGGATACCTCAGCCGACCACTCACAAAACATCGGCTCAGTTATTCATGTGTTCACATTCACACTTAGGTAAGTGACTAAATCATAATTGTCAAAGTTAAAATTCTCTCTAGACCCACAGCCCTGTTCCCTCTCCAGAGGCAACTTTCTTTTGGGGGGGGGGGGGCACAGGGAAAAAAATTCCTGAAGGCTTGTGCTGTAAGATCGAAAATTGACAAATGGGACCTCATAAAATTGCAATGCTTCTGTAAGGCAAAAGACACTGTCAACAAGACAAAAAGGCCACCAACAGATTGGGAAAAGATCTTTACCAATCCTAAATCTGATAGGGGACTAATATCCAATATATACAAAGAACTCAAGAAGACGGACTCCAGAAAACCAAATAACCCCATTAAAAAATGGGGCACAGAACAAAACAAAGAATTCTCAACTGAGGAATATCGAATGGCTGAGAAACACCTCAAAAAATGTTCAACATCCTTAATTATCAGGGAAATGCAAATCAAAACAACCTTGAGATTCCACCTCACACCAGTAAGAATGGCTAAGATCAAAAATTCAGGTAACAGCAGATGCTGGCGAGGATGTGGAGAAAGAGGAACAGTCCTCCATTGTTGGTGGGATTGTAAGCTTGTACAACCACTCTGGAAATCAGTCTGGCAGTTCCTCAGAGAATTGGATATAGTACTACCGGAGGATCCAGCAATACCTCTCCTGGGCATATATCCAGAAGATGTTACAACTGGTAATAAGAACACATGCTCCACTATGTTCATAGCAGCCTTATTTATAATGGCCAGAAGCTGGAAAGAACTGTGATGTCCCTCAACAGAGGAATGGATACAGAAAATGTGGTACATTTACACAATGTACTACAATGAATACTACTCAGCTATTAAAAACAATGAATATATGAAATTCCTCAGCAAATGGATGGATCTGGAGGGTATCATCCTGAGTGAGGTAACCCAATCACAAAAGAACTCACATAATATGCACTCACTGACAAGTGGATATTAGCCCTGAAACCTAGAATACCTAAGATACAATTTATAAAACACATGAAACTCAAGAATAAGGAAGACCAAAATGTGGACACTTCATCCCTTCTTAGAATTGGGAACAAAACTCCCATGGAAGGGGTTACAGAGACAAAGTTTGGAGCTGAGACGAAAGGATGGACCATCCAAAAACTGCCCCACCCAGGGGTCCATCCCATAATCAGCCACCAAACGCAGAAACTATTGCATACACCAGCAAGATTTTGCTGAAAGGACCCTGATATAGCTGTCTCTTGTGAGGCTATGCCAGTGCCTGGCAAACACAGAAGTGGATGCTCACAGTCAGCTATTGGATGGAACACAGGGCCCCCAATGCAGGAGCTAGAGAAAGTACCCAAGGAACTGAAGGAGTCTGCAACCCTATAGGTGGAACAACAATATGAACTAACCAGTACCCCCCGAGCTCATGTCTCTATCTGCATATGTAGCAGAAGATGGCCTAGTCAGCCATCATTGGAAGAGAGGCCCCTTGGTCTTGCAAACTTTATATGCCCCAGTACAAGGGAACACCAGGGTCAAGAAGGGGGAGTGGGTGGGTAGGGGAGCGGGGGGGGGAGCAGGTATAGGGGACTTTGGGGATAGTATTTAAAATGTAAATGAAGTAAATACCTAATAAAAATTGATTAAAAAAAACATACTTAGTAGTTTGCATTTTATTTCCTGATACTTTTTCCAAACATTCTTACTGTATTACTAGATCATATATCTCTATAACTATATTAGGAAATATTACTTCATTCCTCCTATAACAATCTATTGATATAATTGTACTATATTGTAGATAATGTCTACATAGTACCCAGCATTAATCATGAGATAATTTTATTCTAAGATTATTAAATCAATGCATTAAACATGAAAGAACATAGCTAAATTATAAACTATTACCAGCCATAAAAATATAATTATGCCTTGGTGTCCTTTGAATTTTTATACATGACATCAACTGAAGCCTAGTTTATAGCCCATATGCTTGCTAACACTGTCCCAATAGTCCCTTATAGCTCTGTGTACGTGTGTGCACACATATGCTTGCTAACGCTGTCCCAATAGTCCCTTATAGCTCTGTGTACGTGTGTGCACACATGCCATGTCTCACTGGGAATCTAAGTGAAAGTCACAGGATGCACCGGTCTTGTCTGTTCTAAAATCTACAAGTCTATTTCTTTCCTTTGACAACTTGCACATTCGTATGGGTCTTGAAGACCACTGTTTTACAAAAGGTCCCACTCTATAGATTTGCCTGATTATTTCTGTATGTGTGAAACTTTTTGAGCAGAATTACTAAGGTGGTCTGTGTTGTTCCCATTGTTTCAAATGAAAAGGTGACATTAGGGCTGGAGAGACAACCCAATGAGTGAGACACTTAACAAGTGTGCACCAACATAAAACCCCAGCTCTGGCTGCAGGCTCCTCTAACCAGAGCTAGGAGGCAGGTAAGGAGATGGAAGCATCACTTGGGCCAATGGCAGCCATTCTAGATGGAAAAATGGCAAGCTCCAGTTCTGGTGAGAGGCCACGTCTCAAAGAAATACAGCAGAAATAACAATACAGCAGAACACCTAACACCCAGCCTCTGCATGCATGCAAACCCACACACATATGTGCACACATACAACACACACAACATAAATAAAGAGGTGACTAAGTGTCATCATTTGGCTAGATATGTCTGTCAGTCTTAATGTAAGAAAGCATTGCTCATCTCTGTGAATAATCAAAAGCTATACACTTATTTTAGCATGCTGACGCCATGTGAACCTTGTTTCCCACACCTGGCGGTTTCAGCAGTGACTGCTGATCCTCGTTGGACCATCAGAAATGACCTTTACAACCCCTAGCAGAAACTGGAATGTTGATCCAACATTCGATGTTTCTATAAAACATTTGTATTTCTTTGGTTCTGTTGCTGTCAAAAACAAATAACAAGTTGTCAATACCACTGCACACCTAGCTTCATCGGGGTGGGTAATCCGAACAGAGTCATTGGGGATATAAATCATACTTGTATCTTCAATCTTATAAATCGCATGCCCTCCAATGTCTGCCATCTTCCTCCGCTTGGTTATTAATACAATATAATAGCCTTCTAAGAACCTGACAAAACCTGTAAATAAGAAAAACAAATATAATGTCACTTAAACTTAGCAATGCAAATGATTTTAGAAACATATTTACCAAAGACTTCCTACTTTAACACTTTTATAACTTTACAGTCATATAAATTTTTGGCACGTACATAACATAAAATTATTTTGGGTGATGGCTGGAGATGTGGCTCAGTTGGTAGAGTACTTGCCTGGCACAGTCCCAGCACTGATTGAGTCAGGCACAGTGGCATGGACTTATCACTTTATCCCTTGGGATGAAAGCAGGAAGATCAGGGGTTCCAGGTCATCTTCAGCTATACAGTGGGTTTGGGGAAAGCTATAACCCAGTCCTATATATATATGATTAGACATATAGAATACCTATAGGATACACATTGTATAAGCATATACATTATACATAAAATTAAGAAGAGTTGTTTGAGGGAATACTTTCAATTCTGTATAAAGATGACCGTCTAGAAGTCTGTCAATAAAGATAAGGAACACACTGAATTGTATACTTAAGTGAGGAAGATGGAACTTTTTTTTAAAAGATTTATTTATTATATGTAAGTACATTGTAGCTGTCTTCATAGACTCCAGAAGAGGACATCAGATCTTATTACAGATGGTTGTGAGCCACCATGTGGTTGCTGGGATTTGAACTCAGGACCTTTGGAAGAGCAGTCGGTACTCTTAACTGCTGAGCCATCTCTCCAGCCCCCTAAGATGGAACATTTTATGATTTATGCCATAATTCTATTTTTACATGCACACACACACGCACACACATACACACACACGCGCGCACACATACAGTTACATGCACACTCACACAGACACACACACACAGAGTTGCATGCACACTCACACGCACATACACGCACATACACACAGTTACATGCACTCACACACACATACACACACACATGCACGCACACACACACACAGTTACATGCACACTCACACGCACATACACGCACACATACACACAGTTACATGCACACTCATGCACATACACGGACATACACACACACATGCACGCACACACACACAGTTACATGCACACTCACACAGGCAGATACAAATGAAAGAAAGAAGAGCAGTTCCTCTCTCTCTAAAGTAAAGAAGGTCACATCACTTGACTGTGACATTGGAGACACTGGGCTGAGGATGTGTGAACAGAGTTTATGGAACACGGGAGGAAGAACCAACTCCACCACCCACTGACCAGAGACAGCATCCACCCCGAGAGTTCCTATGCCAGCCTCCCTAAAAGTCTTCAGAGAACGCAGCCCTCCAACAGAGAGGTATGAAGACCCCCACAAGATACCCAGGACCTTCTCACAGCACAGCTCTTGGGGAACCAAACACCACCCCTAAAACCAAATCTCCCTGAGGCTCACGATGGCTGTAATTTTCACTGTGACCCTGCATCCTAGCCCCCATCACCCCATCTTTAATGGTGCTTTAGTTTTACCTTGGTTCATTGTATATTTTTGCCACCCCCTCCCCTCAACATACCAAGAGTTTCCTCCAAGAGGTGGCAAAGGCTAGGAAAGGACACTGAACAGAGAACTAAGTCTCAGAAGGACGGCAGACCTCCAACCATATGCTCCAGGGACAGACAGAACAAGTTTGTGACAGTGCTCATGACCTTACCTGTGGTTCCCATAATTCATGCTGGTCACTGGACAACAATGGAGCAGCTCCAGCAGAGGCACAAGTCCATAATTGAGAATGATAGCTTAGAAATGTTTGAGCCTTTGAGGTATAGTGTGTAGTTATAAAAAACAATCTACGCTATGCTATCTCCAGCTAGGCACTGACAGCTGCCATTCAGCCAGCCCCTATGGTTCCAGTGGCTTACTGCCACCTCTGAGCTTCTCAGATGTTCCCAGGCCAACCACCCCCTATGGCCAGCCTTCAGAAAGCCAGCTGCTGCTCGCACAAATCCCCTTAACCCTGTAAAATGATAACACTAAAGACTTGTAATATAACAACCAGATTTATAACTTAAATCTCCAACCCCAAAAGGCCTGCACAAAGAACACAGAACTCAATTGATATAAACATAAGCTGCACACCTAGAAGGGGCAAATGTACCCGACATTACTCTATTGTCCTTCTATGAAATCCAGAGCTACCTGTGGCTCTTTTAGCCATTGGGGTTCTGGTTCATCTTCTTCCTCCACCATCTTTCTCTCTCTCTCTCTCTCTCTCTCTCTCTCTCTCTCTCTCTCTCTCTCTCTGTCCCCTCTCTAAAACGTTCAGCTCCGTCTTCCCTTCCACTGCCCAATCACAGGCTCTAGCCTTAGCTGACTAATTAAGATTTTACCTGACCACAGCTGAATTTGGACACTCTCGAGGGGACAGAACATACAAGCAGTAGTTCACAACATTGAGGTTGCCACAACACCTGTATGGATGCTCTATCAAGCTCACACTAAACAAGCATAGAGGAAAGTGCATAACACGCATGGCACACTCCACACACAAGCTATGAATCACAGCACTATGTCTGACTGTGAAATACTGGTGGGAAGGCTGGCCCTGAGCTACAAAAAGCTGAGGAAGGCTGCTCTGGATTCTTATAAACTGTGTATAAACATAATAGCTTAAAATAACAACAAAAACATCCACAAACTTGGCATGCTGGAAGTTAGCAGAGAATACAAGGCATCCATTTGTAATGTAACCATGTAAGATTCCAGTCATTTGTGTTCTTTTGACAGTAAGATGATACTTTTTTTAAAGGTAAACATTTTCTGTAATTTCAGTGCCCTTCATTATTTCTAAAACAAGACTATAAAAACCATAAACTTTCATTAGCTCTCTATTTGGTCTTCACTGATCAGAAATGGCCTTCATCTGGGCAAACTGAGCATGAAACGCATCTCCAGTCTTTCTGTTGTCATCCCCTAGGGGCAGCCTCGAGCCACGGAGGGCTCTCTTACTTATGAGAGAAGTAGCTAAGATGACCCCATCCTGAGCCCATGTGTGTGTTAAATTAATACCTACCTATCAGTTGATCAAATAAGCTTTCTACCATTGATATCTTGGTGATCAATAAAAAATCAGGCAAAGAAGACTGCTAAAAAGCAAGCATGACAAGAGCAAAAAAAATTATCAAAAAGTGCCAAAAAAAAACAACATTGCATAGTCTAGACATCATTTAATATAAGGACAACCAGTCCAATGCAATGCCAGAATACCCATTGCAGCTATTTTAATATAATTTAATAATCTCCCTTCAATTTGTATACTTAATCATCAAGGTAATTTCTATTTTGAATGCTAGCCAATAAGACATTCTATACCACATACACCTTAGAAAATTTCCATCAAAAAGTTGTACTATGGGCTGGAAAGATGACTCAGCAGTTAAGAACGGATTGCTCTTTCAGAAGACCCAAGTTTGATTATCAGCATCTATATCAAGTGGATCACAACCTCCTGCAACTCCAACTACAGGGGTCTGATGCCTTCGCTGACTTCTGTGAGCATTTTATACAAATGTACACACACACGCACACGCACACACACACACACACTTACAGATAAATTCTTGGACTAGACTCTAGTGCAGTGTTCTCACGGTCCTAATGCTGCAGTCTTTTAGTGCTCTTCCTTATATTCCGATCACCACCTCCACCCTCCATCCATAAAAGTATTTTTTTTGCTACTTTGTAACTGCAGTTTTGTTACTGTTATAAATCATAATGTAAATATCTGACATGTGATAATGACCTATGTGAGTAATGACCCACAGGCTGAGAACAACTGCTCTAGCCCATCTAGTCACTAGAGAGACAGCTCAGCAGCTAAGAGCACTGATTGCCTTTCTAAAGGACCTGGGTTTGGTTCCTAGCACCCACACAGTAGCTCAGAATCATTTTTAACTCCAGCTCCAGGGGAAGCAACACCCTCTTCTGACCTCCGCAGGCACCAGGCATGCACATGGTGCACAGACATATATGTAGACAAAACGATCATATACACAATAACAAACATAAAAATAGATATTTTAAGTTATAGTAAAATATCAGCTTTAAACTAATAAGGTGAGACTACTAAGTAACTGTTAAGTTAAAAAATACTATACTTAAGACCTATTCCATCCTAAGCCTTTTTTCTTAATTCTAAAACATAATCAGTACTTGATGTAACAAATTTAACCAACACGGAACTTATTAATGTAAATGAATGGATGCATATGATATTAAATGAGCATTCTCACGCCCTCAAACATGTATCCAGTAATCAAGGAACCTCAAAGGACTTGTCGAGACTCAGGAGAGCAAATGAAAGGAGCCAAGTGAGGCAGAAGCCAACTGTGCTGTATTTATTACTTTTCTCGTTAAGGGAGGGAGATTGACTTTGGCTCCCTGCTTGAAGAGATACAGTCCACAGGGTGGAGAAGAAATGGCACAGAAGGATGGGGAAGAAGGGGGCTGGTCACACTGCAGCTACAGTGAAAAAAAAAATCAGAAAGAGAAAAATGCCATCATCCTCAGTTCAGTCTGAGACGCCAGCCTAGAGGATGGTACTGCCCACACTGGGGGGAGGGGCGTTGTCCTGCTCAGGTATGACTTTCTGGAAGCACAGTCATAGACATACCCTAAGAGTCTCTTGTAGTAATTCTCAATCCTATCTAGTTGGCAATCAAGATTGCCCATTATGCTCGCCTTACCACTCTGTCTTCATGGGCGGGCACCAGGACCCGAAATGGGCCTAAACATGAATGTAGAAGCTGAGACACCACACTGAGAAAAAAACAATAGTTCAAATATGGCAGAGTACAGTATAAGTTTCAATAAGCAAAATTAAAACAGAAAGTGCTAATTGGAAACCTGAAATGACATAAAGTCCATATTCATCGTTATCATCAGTAGCAATGACCTAGTACTATAGCAGGTTTAAGAAGTTCCAGCAGCTGAGAAGCTGTGATGTGAATACTCTGCTTTTTCCATATTCAATCTCCCCAAAGCCCTGAGCAACCTGCCTTTGCTATGATGACAACTTGCCAACCCCCCAGATACTATAGGTATGGGGTACCTACAGCCTCTGCTGTCACTCCTAAGGAGCCCTCACCTCTCTCCCCTACTTTCTCCTGGACCCCACTCCTTCCTCAGGATGCAGTGTAAATCTCCTCTGCTCCTGGAAAGCTCTCTTGCCATTCCAGATCTGCGTATTACAAACTCCAACCTGACTGAACTTTCACCATAGGACGTGGCTGTGTACTTAGAGCCTATAGTTGCCTTGACTGTACTGGCTTCTCTCCTCCATCCCAGTCCAATCAGGCACAGAGCTATCTGTGATAGGTAATGTCGCCTAGGAGACAAATCTCTTCCCAGAGTGGATTAACCAAGGCAGGAACCCTCCCTCGTGGGTCCAGGACTGAATGAAAAGGAGAAGATGGGAGAGGCTCCTTCCTCTCTTCTTCCTGACTGTGGCTGCCATGTGACCAGCTGCCTCCCACCATGGCTGTGTGCCTTCCCTGCCAAGAAGGGATGGGCCCTCTGACTGCAAACTAAGGAGACCATTCTAGGCTGCTTCCTCACAGCCATGAAAAAAGTAACGCATGTCATCATGCAGCAAAGATGGGTTTAATAGTCTGTCACCAGGAGGGGAGCACAGAGCGTGTAAGTGCAGGGAAGGAAAGGGGGACAGAGCTTGAATAAAATGGGAAGGAGCAAGCGCAGGCTAAAGCAGACTGTACTTAATCAATATCAGGCTAGCTGTGGACATACACAACTTAAATCCCAGCACTTGGGAGGCAGAGGCAGGAGGATCTCTGTGAGTTCAAGGGCAGCCTGGTCTACACAGTAAACTCCAGACCTGCAAGAGGTACATAGGCCAGACAGGGAGACCCTGCCTCAGAGAGGTTGGGGATGAGATCAACATCAGGTCCTTGCTGTGAACTAATGTCCAGTTTCCCTGCAAAGCTAGCACAGCTTGGAATCCCTTATCTACAGTTCTACTGACCTTGCTAGAAATGGAAACCGCATCTCTGAGTCATAGTAAGAATAGACTCTTTGGCTCTGTGATTCTGAAGAGACGTTCTCAGTGAGTAAGAAAGGGGTCACTGTGCTGGCTAGTTGCTATGTCAGCTTAACACAAGCCAGGGTCATCTGGCAAGAAGAAATCTTAAGCAAGAAAACGCTTCTCCAGGACTGGCCTGTATGCAGAAGGTCCAGCTCACTGACGGTGGTCCCCTTGGGCTGGTGCTCCTGGATGTATAAGAAAGCAGGCTACCCACACCATAAGGAAGCAGCACTCCTCCATGGCCTCGGCATCATCTCTACCTCTAGTTCCTGCCCTGACTTCTCTGACTAAACACACAAGCCAAATAAACCATCTCCTCAAGTGTTGCCTGCGGTCATCCTATTAACAAAGAAAATCCAGGTAGGACGTCATCCAAAGAACAAGTCTGTGGCAGGCTATACTGTAACCTGCCCTGTTCAATTTAAAGCAAGTTTTACTGTACCTGTAATTCTAGCTGACTGAGAGGCAGTGAGGTAGATGCTTATAGCTCACGCTAATGTTAACTTCTCATTCCACAGCAAGCCAGACATCAGATACCGCCAAGCATTTCTCTACTTGTTTATCTCTACATAAACCTGAACGGTGCCGAGCACATAAGCGGATATTGTCTGATAGATTGATAATGACATTTGAAGCAGCCAGAGCCATTGGGAATGTGTTAAGACTGTATAGCTAAAGAGCCATAGGAGCTCTCTAAGTAACCTGTACCAAATAAAGAAACAGGCAAGGGAGGCACACTTCTTACCTACGACACCGAAAGCTGAGACGGCTCGAAACAACCCGGAGGATCCTTTCTGGCTCATCTTTGTTCTGTTTCCCAGATCCAGGCGGCCAAGAAGTTCCCGCACTTCTTGTTGTGTGTACACGTGCTGTGAGACAAGCACAGGCCATCTGTGAGGCTCCCTGGGTTATTTACCTGCCTCTGAAAACTGCCAGTTGCCTCCAGGACCCATAGGTGAGGTACCATCCCACTAAGGGCTGTGACTTCACCTCCTCGGAACAACATACACTGGAACCCTGCATGAGGGCCATGCAGGGAGCCCTGATGGCACTGATGGTACTCACCCTGTCGTCGATGACCACCAAGTCCTTTGGTTCTGTTCTATCAATTTTCAGGACGCGGTACTTTGTTTCTGCGTGATTGCTCCCAACTAGAAAGTATCTCTACCAAGAAAGAAAATGTCCTGTTAAAGGCGCGTTCTATAACCAGGTTACATGTCAAGGAGACATTAACGAAGTCAGTTTGCTTTTTAAGGTGTATGTTGATTATGTACAACTAGAGGACTAGAGGGACCGATTCCAAAAGGTCAATTTTTAAATTGAAATGTTCTTAGAGCTTCGTGATAAGAATCATTCTGATGTCTGAAATAAGCACAGGACCCAGGTCAGATGCATTTAATTCTACTATAACACTAGAGACTGGCTTATGTGATATTTAAGCTTTGCCTGGAAGCAGCAGTGCTGACAAGCACGCGTTTAGACAATTACAGCTATTAAATATTATAGTTTGACAAGTCTAAAAGTCTTCTGTGTCGAGTGGGAAAATGGTTGTGAGGGAGGAACTCTGAGGGCTTGCTCCATCCAAGGGACTGCAAGGATGCACAGTCCAGGCAGGACACGTGGGCCCTGCCACCAGACAGGCGTGGGACTGGGGAGGTGGAGCATGCTCAAACCCCAGGACACCTCCGAGATCTGAGATGACATGAACAGAGCTGCTCCTCCCTCACTCCATGCCTGCTCTGAAGCGTGTAACAAGACCCTCAGCTAAGATGACCGTGGGAAGCCAGTCACATAACACAGCACCTGGAAGGCTTCTCCACGCTAATGAGGCATCTCAATAGCCTAAGGCTTCAGCCAGGGACCTTCCCTTCCTGGATATTCCCCAAAATTATATAATCCCTGGTTCATCCCAAATAAAGCATATGCATTCACATCCACCCCACCCCCAATAAAGAAATATGAACAAGCTAAGACCATCTCAGGGAGCTGCTTCATTAAAGGTTGCCATGAGGAAGGCCTTCACCTAAGCAACCTGGAACATTAAGACTCTCAAAGAAGGCCTTCTCTTCTCCCACCCCTCCACCACTTGGCATTCAGCACTGGACCCAGATCCTGTTCATCCCAGGCCCCACTTTCCCCTTCCAGCCTGGCATATAGCCTTGCTCTGTTGCCCCACTTAAATATGACTCCCTGTCCTGGACTTCACCTTGTCCCTCCTCCCCATCCCCGAGCTGGTGTACAGGCAGTACCCAGACACCACCAGAGGAGAGGTAAAACATGGGACCACAAGTCCCCATACTTTTCCCAAGGAAGTTACTGGAAACAATATTCATCGTACCCCTGAACACAGCAGCCTTAGTTGCTACATCACTGGGAATGATACAGATAATAACAATGTCAAAAGTAGTAACCCTGTGCTATGGATGGGCCTGGTGCTGTCTGTATTTTAATGCTAATTCCACTCTCCTGAGAAGGGACCAGGAGTGAGTCACATACTCGGGTGACTTCTTGTGAACCAATCCCCTAATGAATAAAGCAGCCAATCACTGGGCCAGTAGGGGGGACTTCCAGGTTGGACAGGAGAGAGGAAGCAGGAGAGAGTTAGGTCTTTTGTGGACAAGGATAGCGTGAGGACAAGATGTAGCTATGAGTGTCTCCCAGTTTCAACGGCAGATCGATCAGTCAGGATTTGCCACGGGAGGATTTAGATTTAATAAGGCTTACAAGATTAGGGTTTTAGTTGTTGCGCCCAGTGAGTGAGTTACTGTTGTTTATGTTTGTGTGTTTTCTTTCACACAGCGGATCAGGGTTCCAGAGAGAAAGATATGGCAGCAAAGTGTGGCTTGCCTGATGTGTCCCACAAAAGCTGTGGGGGATTTGAAGCATGGGGTTGGTGTGGTAACGACCCACCAGTGGGAACCTAGCAAGCTGGGTGGAGAGATTTTGGCGCTGAGTCATAGTCTCCATGAGATACAGACTGCATGGACGGCCAGGCCACCAGAGCAGAGTTGCCAGCACAAGCACAGGAACGTGACAGTTTCATTTTTTGATACTTCCCACAACAATCCTTTATTTAAACATAAAATTCATGAGCAAAACTAAGTGGATTGCTTTATTTTTGGGTGGTGCTGAGAATCAGACCAAGAGCCCCATACATGCTAAGCACACACTCTGTCAAGCTATCTCCTTAATTCAATTATTCTTAAATTACTTTAAAGTAAAACCTCATTATCAAAAATAAATACTGTAAAGATATTTTGCTTAAACATGCCCTTTAAAAAGTATTATTTTTGAAATATAAATAAATAAAATAACCCATTTAAAAAAGAAAAGATTGGGAAGACACTGCCATAATTAGCCAGCATTTTACCATGTCACTGGTTATGCAATGTGCAAATGTAACCGCAATTAAACACGACATACAGCTGTCTGCTGGACAATGTCAAAGGTCAAGCTAGAGAGCATCCACCACTGGAAGCCAAAGCAGATGAGACTGAAGTAGGAGCTGGAGCTGTATAAAATGATGGAAGAGTCTAGCATTGGGACTTCAAGAATGAGTACAATTTTAAGAAATTACAGTATGCAGAATTCTGTTACAATGTTTTCTATCTAAATCGGTAAGATAAATAAAACTCACTGAAGCTTTTACTAAGTGTGCATGTGTCACGTAATAATACAATAATAATAACATCTTGTTAAAGATGTTCCTCATGTTCCATGGAGACATAAGATTGCATTGTCTAATAGCAACATAACTATGTCTTAGTTTGGGTAAGTGTTTTTATTATGTTTGCAGTGAAATTCATCTAAGGACACATTTCTCAGAATGTATCCTGTTGCTAAGCAACAGTGACTTTGTTTATAAAGGTCTGATCTACCCACAGGTTATGAAGAACAAACCTATATGCTGGCTGATACCAGTTAGAGGATGACTAGCTGCAGTGCTTAGCCCCTGGTGTCCTAGAATAGGCAGGGTCTCCTTGGCACTGTCAGTAGTAAGGAGGTAGAAATAAAGTGATTATAATAACAATTAGAAAACAAAGTTGGGGGATGCAGTAACAGGACTCAAGGCACTGGGGGAGCAGCCAGCCAGAGAGGGAAACTGAGAGAAAGAAACTCAGAAGGTCAGCCATGAGCCCCAACTCACTGCCTAGAGGAGGGGGTGACCAATCTAAAAAAACAGCCAACCAAATAAATCAGAAAGAATGATTTGCAAACTATTTATACTTGTTACCAGAAAGGGAGCCACCTTACTGAGGTCATGAAGATAAAGAACGCCCAGGAGAGCAACTAGCAAGAAAGGGCATGAAAGGGACTGTTAATGTTTATAGCCAAAACAAGATGAAGCCAGATGCTCACAGAGCCCCTAACACAGTGAGCAGAGTGTTCCCTTGCAGAAAGCAGACCCTCACAGGGAGAGCAGGCCCTCACAGCAGGCCCTACAGAGAGAAGACCCTTACAGGCAGCAGGCCCTCACAGGGAGCCGGCTCTCACAGGGAGAGCAGGCCCTCACAGAGAGTGGGCCCTCACAGGGAGCAGATTCTCACAGGGAGAGCAGGCCCTCACAGAGAGTGGGTCCTCACAGGGAGCAGGCCCTCACAGAGAGTGGGTCCTCACAGGGAGCAGGCCCTCACAGAGAGTGGGCCCTCACAGGAAGCAGGCCCTTACAGGAAGCCAGCTCTCACAGGGAGCGGGGTCTTATAGTGAGCAGGCCCTCACAGAGAGTGGGCCCTCACAGGGAGCAGATTCTCACAGGGAGAGCAGGCCCTCTCAGAGAATGGGCCCTCACAGGAAGCAGGCCCTTACAGGAAGCCAGCTCTCACAGGGAGCGGGGTCTTATAGGGGGCAGGCCCTCACAGAGAGTGGGCCCTCTCAGGGAGCAGGCCCACACAGGAAGAGCAGGCCCTCAGCACAGTTGAGGAAAAGGACAAAATAACATTAATGACAATAATAAAAGGGGACTTCCCTCCCAAAGGGGAGTAATTGCACTGCAGGCCCAAAATTGGACCAGCCTGGGGTGATACACCAATCTGATAGCCATCTTCTCTATCATCTACACTAATGCCTCTTCTCTGGGCAAGCACAAAGAAAGATGGATTTCCATCTAGCCACTCAGCTTTCAAATAGGTAAAATCCCCACATGAAATTCCTTGTTGCAATAGGTCCTGTGAATCTAAATATTAGTTGCAGTAAGTCCATGTTACGGCAGTTCACAGTGAGAGACAAGGACCTTGACTCGGTGGTGGGCATCAGCAAACATGCTTAGCAGCCTTTAGGGCACACGTAAGAAATGAGCCCTTTACCTCTCGCATCCTGTATGCTCTGAGAGTCAGAAGAGCCAAAAGTTAAAGAAACAGTCCACAGACTGAGAACCATGAGTGGGGACGGGAAGTCATGTGACTATCCACAGGCTCTGCCCTCAGAAATGCTCTTTAAAGGATTTGTGCGGAGAATAGCGCCCTCGTGTGGAGATTCTTCTGAGGCTCTGACCGGCTTGGGGATGGTGCACTGTTGCACTGCCCTCTGCCGGCTGGCCAAAATCCACTCTAGCACTGATTTGGTTTTTTAATTTAAAAAAGAGATAATTTTTACAGAAAGAGCTGTTCCCACTCAATCCCATGTTCCCCCTGTTGAATACAGCAATTCTGTGACCACGCAAACTCACACTGTGTCATACTGGATAAAACCACTCAAGATGGACCTCCCCATGGGAGGAAGCAGGAGAATACTGCAAATGGAAAGGCTCACCCAAGAAGAGAAATGGCTTACATAAATGAGCCTCCAGCAGAAACAGAAGGTTGGGGCTCCATGGACCCCAGAGTATTAGAAGATAAAAGAAGACATCACTCTCATCCCCCCACAAAAAAAGAAACCAAACAAAAAAAACAAAAACAAAAACAAACACAAGCACAAAGTCGGCACATGTTTCTGAAGAAAAAAAAGCAAGATTCAAACTAAAAACCAAGACTGAGATGGCATACCTTGTCTTGTCAGTTACTGTTTTCATTTATGGGGTTCACAGCTGGGTTAGACAATGGTGACCCCACCCCACCCCACCCCACCTCTAGCACCCTCACAGTACTTTCTACTGCTATGAAAGCTAACCAGCAGGGGAGAACTTACTGCTCAGAACCAACTTGATTTTTTCTATGTTCTGTGACCAATATGCGTGCTGTCTTCCTTCAGCAATAGAGTCTAACCATCAAGTTCTGCTGAACAGAAGGAAAACGCCTGCACTGTGAGGGGTCTGCAGCCAGCTCTGACCAACAGCTCCAGGGAAACCAATACCTGTCGCTCTGCTTAGCTGACAACTTAGGGATTCTGAGAGGAACAGTATAACTGTATAAGATAATGCCAACTAAATTCATATATATTTATATTCTTGATTCATATATAGTTATATATAGTTACATAAACTCATATATATATATATATAATATACATTATCTTATAAAATAGATTTTATACAGCTTTTTCAAACATCCTTAGAGTTATTGATCCCTCTCCTCACTTCCTGCTCACCCCACCCTCCCACCCCTCTCCACATGCCACAGCTGCAATAGTGGCAAGAACGGGGTAACCCACTGCTTTCTGGCTCGATTGCTGTAGATCTGGCCCAGAACCCACTGGTGAAGAGCTCACACTCACCAGCGGTAACCCTACTACTATTTTTCTGCTAAATGGACACAGTATCAAACCATCCTCCAGCCTTAGCTCTGTTCACATAGATGAGGCTAGCTCTCAATCACACCAGAGAAGTTTCACTCTGCAGTAGACAATAGCTAATGAAGAAATTTACAACTGGGACACCTGTAGCAATACATACACACAGTTCAAGGACCATGATGGAAGAGGAGGCAGAAAGATTCTAGAAAGAGAAGTCGGGGACCACCAGAGCAGTAATCTTCGGGCCATGATAGGACTCCTGTTCTCAAGGCCTCGCAGCTATGGCTGCCTACACAAAACAAGCACAAGATCAAGCTGGTCAACATTGGAGCATGGGGAAGGGGGACCATGAGCCGTCACTCCTAACTGAGAAGCTATGGACAATCAGTGGCCTCTGGAGAAAGAAGAGTCCGATTTTTAAGGGCATGAGCTCTGGCAAACCAACCACGCTTCAGTAGGTGTCTCCACACCCAAGTAGGATACAGACAGCACAAACTGGACTCACTAGGTTATTATCTAAAAAAGGAGGAACAAAGTTGGAGGGAGATGGAGGTAGGGGTGGATCTGGGGAGAGCTGGGGGAGGAAGGGTGTGGATACAGCCCACCTCTCCAGCTCTGCTCTCTGCAGCATACAGAGCTTGTTGAGGGACAGGAATGAGGCAGACAATTGGATATTGAAAAAAAAAAAAAAAAAAAACAACTAGCTGTACTAAAGTGAGTTGAGTCTCTTCTGAAAATTGTCATTGTTCAAGAAGAGCTTAAAACGTGTTGGTAACTTTGACAGTGATGGTGAGGTAAAAAGATGAATATGTTTCTAAAATATCTATACAGGAAACCAGAAAGGAATACAATAGACAACCCGTGTAAAAGGAAAAGCAGAATCTATGAACATTCTCTCCTTTTACACTGACAGGCTAATTAATCATTCACTCTTCATCTGAGGGAAGAAAAGTCAGCCTTCTTGAAAAGGAAGATTTCAAGTTGTACCACAGCTTCAGCTAATGTTCAACTTCAGCTGAACTTTCATTTTAAATGTACTATTTTTAAAGAGTTATCTGGGAGCTGTTTCCAGCAGTTTCACAGTGTTGCAAGCCTGCCGGTTCTGCCGGTCTCATTTATCAAGCCAAGCAGTGAGTTAATGCAGCCCAGAAGAGGGGAAGCGAACCTCACAAGCAAATTCCTGACAGGCAGTACCCAGCCTGACTGATGGGAGCTTCATATTCCCTGCAGAAGTGAGTGTGAAACTCCATCACCCCTACCACATCTCTAAACTATAACTATGCTTCTCTCTCCTGGACAACAGCACCCATGGTCCCCTGCTCCTGTCCCTCAGCCAAACGTACCACACTGTCCCATCCTCTCTTGCTCCCCAGTCACGCAATAAAGGTTAAGAGGCATTCCTTGTGGTGTGCCTCTTATTTTACTCAAGCCCACGTGGTTGGGGATAAAGGGCGGCTCCCTCAGAGCATTGCCCACTAAGCACGAATAAGTGGGAGGCACGCTGCAGATTCACCCAGGTTGATGTCCGTCCGTTGCTAAAGCCCCTAGAGCAGCTCCTGCTCTCACTGGCGAGAACAAATCTCCAAAGCAAAAGGCAGCCTGAGGGGACTGGGGGCCAGGGGAGCAGGAACCTCAAAGACTGGAGCCCTTGGTGTGCCATACACCAGCCCTTCCCTTTCCTCACCAAAGAGCTCTCCAGATTTACCTCTGCACAGGAAACAGTGACAACATGAACTCTGGAGCAGGAGCAAACTCACCCACTTACCTTTCTAGATGAAGGCTGGGCACGAGAGGCAGCCATCTTGCCTGCTATATTGCTCTAACTCCAAACCATACGTTCACCCAACCAAATCAAGTATGCTCACATCTTTCAATACTTGTCAACTATGACTTTAACACGTAACAACAGAAGTCGACCTCCGCTTTAATGCTTTAATTACTGGCAAGCTGAATAGCTGATAATATTCATTGTTCTTTCTGCTGGATTATCTACTTACTAGCTTAACTTTTAATAAAAATGTCTTTTTACTTATGTGAGGGGAGAATTAGGAACATACATGTAGGGGCTCACAGAGAGGCAGAAGAGAACCCCTAGCTACAGTTACAGGTAGCTGTGAACCTCCCAGGGTGGGTGCAGGGACACTGAGCTCAGGTTCTCAGGAGTGGCAAGGGATCTAAGCCACTGAACTGTCTCTCTGGCCCCTACCTTGTCCTTTTCAAGCGGCTTTACTTTTCTGACTACTTATACAATATTTAGAATGTAAAGCTATATTACACTATTATTCTGGCTACTAACACTCCCTCCATCTGTCATTAGGCTTTTGATTATCTTTTTAACTTATATTTGCAGTTTTAAACTAGGAAAGAACATAGAAATAAGTCATGATCTACCTTGTGAAGCTAGAGAAAAAGGACTTGTTGCTGCGGTCTAAATGTGTACAGATCTAACCCCAACGCAGCAATACTGAGAAGTGAGGCCTTCTGGATGTGACTTGGTCTGAGCAGGATTGACACCACTTTAGCAATGGCCAGAGGGATTCATCTACCCCCTCAGTGATGCGGGCACATCTTGCCCCTCACGAACACTGAACCTGTCTGTGCCTTGATCTTGGGTCTCTCTGTGTCTCTGGAACTGTAAGAAATACTATTACTGTCCATGTACCTCCTCACTGGGTGTTTGGTTGTTTTGTTTTCTGAAGACTGTCAACAATGCTGAGAAGGAAGGCAAGAGTCTTCGCTAAGCCACTCCCAAGCCACTGCCCAATGTCTAACTCTGACCATGAAGCAAGGTCACAGTGGCAGGCTGAAATCACACTGAAATGACTGATGGTGATGAGCTGAGAAAACTGTTGTGAAGCCAGGTGGATGTGCAGCTTATCCATCTGGATGATAACAGTCCACTCCCACCCCATCAGTGCCGTCCCCTGTGCTCACAGCCAGAGCTGGTGTCACTGGCCACGGAAAGCAATATGAAAATCCACAGAAAGGATCCTTCTTTTTAGGTATGCAAAGTATACACAAATAAATGTCTCAATGGCAGGCAGTCACTAAAAGATACCTTAGTTTTCCCTTCCCCTTGCTGTGATTAAAATCCCTTGACAAAAGCCATTTAGGAGAGAAGGGGTTAATTTTAGCTCACAAGGGATTACAGTTCATCACCATGGCAGCAGGAGCACCAGGCTGGCCCATTACACTGTGCCAACAGCTAGAAGCACAGAGGAATAAAAGCACTTGTCTCTGCTCAGCAGATTGTCTTCACTCTTATGTAACACGGCCATGCCCACTGGCCAGTGCCACGCAGAGGGTGGGGCTTCCCACCTCAATTAACATCATCAAGACTATCCCCACAGGTGCACTCACAGAAGCATCACTGAACTAGCAACCCATCACTGGGACTCCTCTCCCAGGGAACCCTGGGTTGTGTAAAGTTGATCAAACTAACCATCACACATGGATAGGAAGAAAGAAAAAAAAAAAAAAAAAAAAAACGAAAACTGAAATCAGGAGCAAAAAGGCAAATTTTTTTCATTAAAAAAAAAAAATACCTAAAGGAAAACATGATATTATTAGTAACTTAATGCTGATAAATTCAACAACTGAAATGAAATGAGCAAATTTCTTGATAAACACAAATTATCAAGATCAATTAAAAGCCAATCTACATAGTCCTCTGACCTCGCCCACAAAGCACAAGCTTCACCCGTGGGTTAGAACAAACGCTGAAAACAGAAGTGTCCGTCATACAGAAGCACTTCAGAAAGGAGGGGCATTTCAGAGCTGTCTGAGCCCTGCCATAAGAGCCAGACAAGGGCTCAGTGGGCAGCACTTGTCACCAGGCCTGAGGACCTGAGACCTCAGGATGCACTGGTTCTCAGCCTGTGGATGACCCTGTCACTGGGGTCACCTAAGAGCATCAGGAAACATATTTACATTGCAATTCATAACAGTAGCAACATTACAGTTACAAAGCATCGATGAAAACAATTCTATGTTTGGGGGTCACCACAACATGGGGTACTATGTTAAAGGACCGCAGCGTCAGGAAGGTTGAGAAACACTGACAAATTAGATGGAAAGAACTAAGTTCCTGAGGTGCCCTCTGACTCCGAGTTCACTCTGTCAGATGCACACACAAAAATAGATAAAAAAAAGTATTAAAACAGGTGTGTTATAAAATATCACAAATCAACAACCTAAACATAAAATCTTTAACAAATTTTAATTAGCACATAAAATCTATTATGTGAAAATAGTATAATATGGCTACGATATATTTCTGTAATTCAACATTTAACATTTAAAACGAAATGAATGGATGTAACTGATTATAGTAAAAACACTAAGGAAATTGTATGCAAAGATGAAAATTGGCAAAATTTAACATTATCCGTAATTTTTTAATTTAATAAAATATTTTATTTTCTGTGTACAAGGGAAGAGGGTTTGCCATCATGTTTGCGCAGTAAGGCCCCTCGGAAGCCAAAAGAAGGCCTCAGGGACTAGAGTTACAGACAAGGTGAACTGCCACACGGGTACTGGGAATCAAAATCAGGACCTCCGGGAGAGCAGCCAGTGCCCTTAACCACTGAGCCACCTCTCTAGCCCCTTAGTATTATTTTTTTTAAAGTTATCTTGCTGGGGCTGGAGAGATAGCTTAGTGGTTAAGAGCTCTGACTGCTCTTCTAGAGGTCCTGAATTCAATTTCCAGCAACAACATGGTAGTTCACAACCATCTTATAATGAGGTCCAATATCCTCTTCTGGTGTTTCTGAAGACAGCTACAGTGTACTCATACAAAATAAATAAATCTAAAGAACAAAACAAAACAACAACCAAAAAAAAGGTCTCAGCAAACTAAAAATAGAAAAAGAATCTTCCTCAGCCTAATAAAAGGCACCTACGGAAAACCCACTGTGCATCACTTACTACCAAAAGGCTGGAGTACTTTTCCCCTAAGACAGAGGAGACAGATGTGTCTTCTCTAGGGACCTCCAATTTAGCTTTGTAGTAGAAGTGCAGGCCAGTGCTGTGAGGCAGGCAAGCAAGCAACCAAGAGGCACCCAGACAGAGAGAAGTGAGCCTCATTCTGAATGACACTTTTATTCTTCCCAAATCAGTCCACAGACTTACTGAAATCTAAATCCTAAGTGTGTGAGTGGGTGTGTGTGAGTGTGTGTGTGTGTGTTCATATATGTCCTGGTACATGTGCATATGTGTACAAGTATGTATAGGCCAAAGGTTAACACAGGGCATTTTCCTCAATGACTCTTCACAGAGTCTCTCTAACCCTGAGCTCAGGATTGGCTAGACTGGCTTGACAACAAACCTCAGTATCCTCCTATCTGTCTGCACAGCTGGGATTACAGCTGTGCACTCCTCCTGTCTGCACAGCTGGGATTACAGCTGTGCACTCCTCCTGTCTGCACAGCCGGGATTACAG
>NC_034598.1:7537527-7544180 GCF_900095145.1 Mus pahari
AGGATTACAGCTGTGCACTCCTCCTGTCTGCACAACCGGGATTACAGCTGTGCACTCCTCCTGTCTGCACAGCTGGGATTACAGGTGTGCACCACCATTCCCCTTCCTCCCTCTTCTCTTCCTCTCTCCCTCCCCTGTGGAAGACCCATAGAGCCAGTTACCACATCATAAGGACACCTAAGGAGTCTTACAGACAGGTCCAGGAACAAAGAGCTCACGTATCTTGTTAAACAATCAGCCAGGTTTACCAAGCTGGACAGGTGATCTGAAATAAATCCTACATCCCATCTAAGTGCCAAGCCTGGCATGGTCCTGGTGTGGACAGTGACACGGTTCCTGCCCCAGGACAGGGTTCTGCTGTGAGTCTCCACAAGTGCCGATGACTGCTGTGGGCTTACAGCTTGCTTATATAATAATGTACATATTTCACACTCCTTGGAGAAATGTCCTCTCTATGAATATTAATGACTGCCAAGAGTCATCAGAGCAGAACTAAAACCTAGCAGATGATCTTCTTGAGAGGGTCCACCGTGGATTAAAATCTACAATGAATTTGCTCGGGTAGGCAAGGACTACGAAAAATTCATTTTAGGAAAGATTCCTGCTATTAATATGCTTTTCCTGTTATCACTAAACATGCATAACAACCACTAGGTATTGGCCCACTCTTTTGAGCAGATCTATGAAGATGGACTATCTTGTAGTGATGACAAATAGATAATGATTCTATAGAATTCCTGATTTGATTCAAATAATTTTAGGAAGAAAGTTTTTAGAGATAGTCTTAGTTGCTAGAAAGATGTAATAAATTTAGACTCCAGAATAGAATGTGCCCACTCCTCAGAATAGTAAGTAAAGGCTTCCTTCACATGCGCTTTCATAATTACACTAAAAAGAGAACTTGGGACATTTTTGTACTACAGGGAAAACATTAGGTCCAAGAATAAAGTCACAGGTGCGCACGATGATAAGGCAAGGCCATGTAAAAACTGTTGCTTTGAAATTTTAATGAGTATAATACAATGAAGCACTACTTTGAACTTATTATCAATATCCTTCTATAACTCCAATTCTATGTAACATTTTATCTCTGAGATAATTTTCTAAGAACTTTTTGTCTAAGTAGGTATAAAAAGACCAGAGAAAAGAAATAAAGTTGTTGGTTGAATGGTTTGGCTTGGGGAGATTTGCCCCACCCATCCATCCATCTACCCATCCATCCATCTATCCATCCATCCACCCACATGTATATATCTGTCTATATGTTTGTGCGTGAGTATATATGTGTGTGTATGTGTAAGCATGCATGAAGACTTGTGGAGTTGATTGAGACAGATGGTCATGCCCAGCCAGAGTGTGGGTATATGAATGTTTAAATGTATATATGTCTGTGCGTATTTGCCTCTACACAGCATCTTAATTCTTTTCCTTTCTTTCCTCTCTGGTTCACAAAGAGTTAACCAGCTTAGCCAGAAGGATTTCTGGCTAATTGACCAGAGAAAGGAGCACCAGCAATAAATCTTTCCACTTATCCCCTGCTGTTTTATGATGGGTGCTAAACAGTTTCTCACCTCAGAGGAACTCAGGCAGGCAGGTTAGCTATTGAAGCTAACCAAGTGACTTAGACTAAGACAGGTGTGATGGTTTGTATATGCTTGGTCCAGGGAGTGGCACTATTAGAAGGTGTGGCCTCATTGGAGTAGGTGTGTCACTGGATGTGGGTTTTAAGGCCCTCATCCTAGCTGCCTGAAAATCAGTCTTCCACAGCAGCCTCCAGATGAAGATGTAGAACTCTCAGCTCCTCCTGCACCATGCCTGCCTGGATGCTGCCATGCTCCTGCCTTGATGATAATGGACTGAACCTCTGAACCTGTAAGCCAGCCCCAATTAAATGTCATCCTTATAAGAGATGCCTTGGTCATGGTGTCTGTTCACAGCAGTAAAACCCTAACTAAGACAACAGGTAAACATTTTCTTATCGTACAGCAACCCTAAATATCTCATAAGACATATTACCCTCACCGATGTTCTTCCCCCTCTGCTGCTTCAAAATGAACCAAGAACAAGAAAGAAGACCCGCTGGGGCTTGCCCATAGCAAGTGACTCCATGATGATCTGACAGCATGAGTCCAGGAGGTGAAGGTGTGGCTAATGTCTCAGCAAAATGGAAAATTCTGGCACCTGCAGGACAGCCCTTAAGGCTGTGGAAAAGAGCTCTAACATGAGTGCAATATTGATATATATTGATATATATGTATGTATATAGACATATACATATATGCATATATGTGTATATACTCAACTATGCAAAATATAAGGATACAATATGAAGTATGAAGGGTTTCATGAATCTAAAGACCAAAAGCAGGTACACTATGAGCCAGCTTGTCAGAAAGATACAAAGGCAGGCAGACCAAGTTCAAGATCAGCCTAGGACAAAGCAAGGTTAGGCCCACAAGTGGAAGAAATTGTAATTTCAGGGCAAGGTCCCAGCCAACTAGATCTTTTGTACTTAACAAAGGCAGACAGATCTCTGAATTCTTTTGCTTAATTAGGAAATTAAAATGTATGCTTGCTGTCTCTTAAGAATTAGAATACATGACGGGATTGATATGTAAAATAAGACTGGACTGTGTTCTATAGGAGGTCAGAGAATTTAGGATAAAAAGAACTGCTTAGAGAACACATAAATATATAGACACACATACATACAGAGAGAGGCAGACAGAAAGACAGATGGACACACAGACACACACAAGCAGGACATGGACAGAGAGGTCTCCTAGAATAGCAAGCAAGCAGAATATAGACAAAGAGATCTCCAGGAAGAAAGCAGAACACAGAAGCAGACTGGAACACAGCTTGGATCCACAATCTGACTTTCTCTTGTCCTTCTTTTCACTGCTTCCAGACACCCCTTCTCTCAGAACCCCTCTCCATGCTGAGGCTGGTCCTTGGCATCTAAGCCTCCAGATGACTGCACCACAGGTGACATTTCAACTGTAACTTCTGAGACCTTGAGACAAAGTGGATCAGACTCTCAGTCTACTGAAATTACTATCTAGATACACTAACTTGGGGGGTAACTTGTAGCAATAGGTAAGTCACATAAGCCTGCATTAGTTGTCCTGGCTAGTTTTATATCAACTTGACACAAGCTAGAGTCATATGAATGCAAGGAACCTCAACTGAGAAAATGCCTCCATAAAATCCAGACATAGGACACTTTCTAACTAGTGATACATGGGGGAGGGCTCTGCCTGTTGTGGATGGTGTTATCCTTGAGCTGATGGATCCTGGAGTCTATAAGAAAGCAGGCTGAGCAAGCCTTGAGGAGCAAGTCAGTAAACATCACCCATCCATGGCCTCTGCATCAGCTCCTGCCTCCAGGTTCCTGCCCTGTTTGAGTTCCTGTCCTGACTTCCATCAGTGATGGGCAATGATGTAAGTGTGTAAGCTGAATAAATTCTTTCCCAAGTTTCTCTAGTCATATTTGTTTCATCACAGCAATAGTAGCCCTAACTATATTATAAATGAATTTAATATAAAACATGATAACATAAAGGCTAAAACTGTGAATCTTTTCAATGAGACAAAGCAAAATATCATCATGGCCTGGGAACAAGCAAAGAACATGAAAAGCAATAAGCGCACACACACACACACACACACACATGTGCACACACACCCCACACTGAGAATAAGGATCAGAAAATCTTGCCCATGTTTATAAACCTAGCACTGGGGAGGTCAAGATAGGAAGATTATGATTTTGATACTATCCTATATTATCCCTCTCTCTCTTCTTTCTCTCTCTCTCTCTCTCTCTCTCTCTCTCTCTCTCTCTCTCTCTCTCACACACACACACACACACACACACAGTTAAGTTATATTTCATCAAAATAAAACACTGGTCTGGAAATTTGGTTTAGTGGGTAAAGATTCCCAGGACCCACTGAAAGACCCACACAAAGACCCAGGGTTGGGGAGCAGCATATAGACAGGTGGAGCCTAGGCAAGGGGCACTCATTGGCCAGCCAGTCTAGCAATATGGGAGGCTCTAGATTTAATAAGAGACATCTAGGGTCAACCTCTGGCCTCCAAACTCCTCCACGTGGGCACACATACCCACACACATGTACATGCACTACACACACATACCAAAAAAATAAATAAAATTTCTAGCAGGGTTTGCCCTCCTCAGCAACCAATTTTTCATGGGTTCCACTGAAGACTTGTGGGAAAAGAAATTCTGCTTTATAAAGAACACAACATCTCAGCCAGGTCCTCAAAATGCTCAGCTTACCGGTGGGCTAAATTCCTATGTGACAATCTAAGTTTCTTACTAGGGACATTTACCAGTACATTTTACAAAAAGTAGCAAGGTTTGTTTCAGGGTTAAAACTGGATATGTCTGAGGAGTGATGATACTTGCAAATATTATTTTCCATCTTCTGGTCTTGATCCAATCAAATGGACTTGTTTACCACATGAAACAAGACAGACACTACTAGGGCTGTGTAATGACTGAAACTGGGGGTCTGAGGGGGGAGCTAAATACTTTCTTGTACTCTCTCTCCTGTCTAGCCACAGTTCACTGAATATACCGTACGAGATACTCATCACACCCTAATATCATGATGAAGATTCAGGTAAGCCACAGTATAGCAACTTTGTTTCCCAAGCACAGAAATGAGAAAATAGCAAGTTCTATTAGCACCTCTCTGCAAGCCAGAGAACTACTAACAGAAGTGTCCGGGTCACAGAACCTCGAATCCCAGCAGTAAACAGTGCATGTGACTAAGACCAATCACGGTGACAGTATACCATGGAATCGCAAAACAGAAGCTACCTGGGCCAAGTTCGCATTGTTTTTCATACCCCGACTTTAATGTAAGGAGTGGACTCAAGAACTTCAAGGTTATGGGAAAGCAGAAAAGAAGAACTCATTCAGAAGCTGTGTGCAGTTCCTGTGTGTCACAGCACCTGTCTGCATGCACTTCTTCCAGCCAGCCACATGTTCCTAAGCAAGACAGACGTGCAAACCATGCAGTGTCTGACTGCACGGCCCTGCGGCCGAGCCTGCAGCGGCGCTGGGAGGAGAGCGGGGAGTACGGGGTACTGCCTCTTGCCTAGGACCCCACAGGGTGCCCCGACCCCGCAGCGCAGTCCTCCCGCCCCGTCCCGTCGCTGCGGGTACTCACAGCTCTGGTCTCATAGAGCACCAGCTTCTGGACCGAGCTGATGATGGGGGCAGCGGCCGAGGGCATGGCTCCTGCCAGTGGCGGCCCCGCCCCAGGGCACCAGGCCGCGGCCCAGGTCGTGACAACTGCGGGGATCCCCCTGGAGACAGAGCGAGGAGACACCGCAGACCTCCAGCACACCAGACACAGCGGACAAAACCAGTATCGGAACACCAAACATTCGGCGGCTGGCACGCCGGCTGCTTCCGGATTCCTCCAGCCCCGCCTCCCAACCAGCCCAGTCCAGACCGGAGGGGCGGGGCTACAGGATCTTGTTGTTGCTGAGGGCGGACGCTAAGGGTGCCATCTTTCTTAAGGGCAGGCAAAGGGAAAAAAAAAAAAACTGGCTTATGTTAACCTTTAAAGAAAAGAGATCAGTTGATTGGGTTCTCCTTTTGGAGAGGTTTCTCCGTGTTGTAATTGATCTGTTTCTTCCTATATACTCTTTTATTTTCCTGAAACCTGTCTCCTGGATGCCTGTGATTTCCCCCTCTTTTGTCGCCTATTTTATCTCCACGAAAGTCAATAAAGTTTATATTGTGGCTGTATGGCCCACAAATCTTACTTGATTACTTAAATGTGGCGCCTTTGGTATTTGCGTATTTTATGTGTGAGGCTAACGGTCTGAATTCTAAAAGGAACCGTGCTGTGTAGGGCGAGCGCGCTGCTGTTAGAGTCGGTTCTAGTTAAGATAAGGTTTTCCCGTTTGCTGTCTGGGCATAAGTAGGTAATATATGCACTCGCTCTGTTGATCACCTCTACTTTCTGTGGGAAAGGTGTTTGATAATTATGACTACATTTAAGCACAAGTTTAAGGATTCACTCTGAATTCCAGCTCCACCTCCCGAGGCCCCGCCCTCCAAGAGGCTCTGGACACCGCCCACAGGTTTCCAAGGCAACCGCCTAACAGCTACCTAGCGCCTCAGGAGATAGCTGCTGTCGCGTCCCAGGTCCACAGGTAAGCAGAGGCAGGGAATTGTCCACATTCTGGGTGCATTTTGCCATCAGTTGCAGGGAAGTGCACTTCCGGCGGGGACCCCACACCAGTTATTTTTCTTGCAAAGTTAAACCACGATCTCTTCATAAATCGACTTTTCAAAACCAGTTCTCCTTTCAGCTAAGGAGAATCACACAAATGCGGACTAAAGACTTGCCTGCCCCAGAGGGTAACAGTGGCCGCTAAAGTAGCACTGGCAGCAAGTGCTAGGTTTCACAGGGACCCCTCTATATTCCAGAATTCACCGCTAGAGGGCTCTCATGCTGAAAAGGTAATAAAACTTTTAAAATACAAACAAATAGCTGAAAGTGATATTAAAGTTTGCTGTAGATTCAAGTTAGGACGTTACAAGGTTTCTAAAGTATGAGTATCTATTATTGGTTTTGTTTCAGTTTGATACATCTTTTTTTTTT
>NC_034598.1:7544210-7548655 GCF_900095145.1 Mus pahari
GGATGGTTATGAGCCACCATGTGGTTGCTGGGATTTGAACTCCGGACCTTGGGAAGAGCAGTCGGGTGCTCTTACCCACTGAGCCATCTCACCAGCCCCCTGATACATCTTTTTTATTGAGAAACTAGAAAGAGAGCAGGAGTCTCAGTTCGGCATTTTACGCTGGTGTGTGTGTGTGTATGTGTGTGTGTGTTACACGCGAATGTGTAAGCCAGAGGCTAAGCTGGATGTGGTCCCTCAGCCAGCAAGCCCCAGAGATCTACTTATCTCCATCTTGAAATGCACCTTTTAACTTTTCCATTTCATAATGGAAACCAACTTTTCCCAATTCAAGCTAAACATCTGCAGGGCTTTTTGGTTTAGGAAAGTTACTTTTTAAAAATAATATAATCTGGTTTTCAAGTATTGTTTTCAATTATTATTTTATACTACAGTGGTGCACTTCCCTTTGAGAATTTTCTTAGTTTACATCACCCAGGAGTCCAACTGATAACAAACAAAAGTACCAAGTTGTTTCTATAAGGGTGATCCCAGGAACAGAAGCTGGGCAAGGAGGGGCACTTGGAAAAGGGGGATATTGACACACAAGCTTCCCTGCAGCTAAGCTCACTGGGGAATGAGGAGTACATACCTTGGAACCATTTCCTTTCGGGGGATCAGGAGGAGGGACGTTGTGTTTACTCACCAACTTCCCTTTATTACTGGTTGAAGCCTGCTAGGCAGAGCTCGATGTCTTGGAACTTCCAATTTGCCTGTGCGCAAACAGAGGGGATGTGGCAGCCAGAGGAAGTTCACGGACAGAGCTGGTAGCCAAAAGTCCAGTAGTAACCTAGAAAAGTTGTCTGGCACATGCATGAGGAGAGATCTGCTGCTGTATTCCACCCTGTAACCACTCACACCCACTGTCCCCACACCAAGGTCACACCGACCCAGCCCCTCACCAGTCCTGAAGACAGTAACTCGGGAAGTTGACGAGGTCAGCTGCAGAATTCATCCCTGCAGTTAACCCCAGGTCTCTAACTGCTCACTCATCCCCATCTCCAACATTTCTAGGTCTTCCTTACTCTTGGTCAAGACTAATGTGAGTCTAAACTGCTTGTCCTGCTTCCATCCCTGTGTCATGGCATGAATACACGTCCCAGAGAATCCTGAGTTTAAGATTACCTCTCCAATCCCAACTCTATCATACCAAGCCTACCTCCCCTGCCAGTACTCCTCATGGGCTTGTGGGCTCGAAAGGGACCAGCTGGTAGCAATAGTTTTAGTTTTGTGAAACCTTGACTGAGATCTTTGATACAACCATCTCTCCTAGCAAACAAATACAGTCTGCTACCACCAGAGTCTAAAACTGTGAGAAATTTCCCAAATCAATCAGAATTGCCCGGGTCACTCGTAAGTTGGTGGGGATAAGATCCACTTCTGGTCCTTGGCTCAAAGCACTTTTCTAGTCTTGAAGTACACTGAAGTACACTGGCTGCCTCTGTCCCATACAATGCTAAAAAAAAAAAAGTGCCGCACCAGTACCTTTGAGATGTCTGTCTAACACGCCAGTGACTTCTAAGTGAGCCGGGATGTGTGTGGCAGAGAAAGTAGAGCTCACATTTACACATGCATCTTACAATCTTTACTGTAAAGAGGATCATTTGATTTGATGCAATATTATATCAGCTTCATGGTGATAAATGAGACAGCCCAGCTGTGCTGGCCAACAGACTACAGATACGGAAGGCACGCTCACCTTCCCCCACCCCCATGTCACTGGTCCCTCGCAGTGGGAAGAGTCCTGTATAGCCAGTCTGTCAATGATGAGAGTTCTCCCTCCTCAAGAGACTGTATCGTACTAAAGTCTTAGCCTCATCACTGCTGTGGAGATGTAGAACATCGGTTGTAGCAACTAGTGTGACAGAGCCCTACCAAACCACGGCATAGTCTCAGCCACTTCATCCCTGCCACCATAGTGTTCCATTTAGGGACCATCAGGAACGACGAGGAGCCAGGAAAGACTGGCTGGCATTTACTGGATAATCATCTTGCTCACCTGTTTGTTCAGTACATCTTCACAGGTGTATGCCTTGTGAATGGAACTGGTTTTCTATGCTGCAGAACAGATTGCTACAAATTGAGCATCTTAAAGTGTTTATTACCTCACAGTTTCCATGGCCAGGGGACCTGGCATAGATCAGTGGGGCCCTCTGCAATCAGGTGTTAACTGAGATTTACTTTCCACTGGATAGACAACTAAGAAAGAATCCATCCCATGATTGAGAAAATTCATCCCTGGCAAGAGGACCAGGGTTCCTGTTTCCTTTAGCTGTTGGCTATTTCACGTCTAGAGGCCAAACACTGCTCCCTACAGCATGGTCCTCCCACAGTGTGGCAGCTTACTTCTGAGCCTCTCTCCAACTGCTAAGATGAAGTCAAATGTAATATAAAATAATCATGAAAGCAAGTCACAGATCCCACTCGAATTAGTGGAAGCCGTTACACAAGAGTGTGGCAGGGAAGATCTCCCTTTAAATGCATCCGGCAAGCGGTTTGCAAGTCCAGTCATGGGCCTTTTCTCTTCTGACCTTCTCCTATGGGCCCCTGATGAAGCCATTCAGAATCTCCCACCAGTTTGAGGACGTATAAACTCTGCTTAAGGCTCTGCTCATAGAAACATTTACCTCAATTGCTGTTTTTCAAAGCTATTTGCCAGAGCAACTAAAATCTAGCTGTGTGGCATTTACAACTTGCATCAATATATCATGATTCTCCTGTGATGCTCCTCTTTCTGACAGCTGTGCTACCTGAGTTTTGACCTAAAAAAGAAACATAAGAGACAGATAACAGGGCCTAGAGTGGGGCGATCGGAATACGTGTTTAGGAACCTTAGCTTTGCCCTCCCAGACCTGCCTAGGCTCTGTCACAGTTCTCTGTTTTATCACCCACTGGGCCGCTGCAGCTCTCGCTCAGCATGAGGGCTCTCCACCCAAAGGTCCTTGCTAGAAAGGCAGATGTCAGTTCCCACAGCTCTCCTCTTGGTGGTTACAAGCTTCTCTTGGAAAAGAACTAAGGCATCACCAGTGTAAATACTTGTGGAGTGTTCTCAGTCTGTTCTTGAGGACTCCTAGCCTCCTCTTCAGTGAATGAGTGCACAGACCACTGCAGAGCTTGCATGAGGTAGAGCCAGCCCTGGTGGTGTGGGCACCGGAGAGCCAGCCCCAGGGGCAGGAGAGCAAGAGCTGGCCCTGGTAGCAGGGGCCCAGGAGAGCTGGCAGGCTGACCAACTCAGCCCCTACCCAGGCCCAGATCCAGGGCTTTGAGTAGGCTCACCCCAACATCTACCCCACCTATGCACTGCTGGAGAATGTAAGGGGCTGGTCCTGAAGATCCAAAGCTGCAGGACCTCAATGACACAGGGCAACAACAGGATATCTGAGAGAAGTCACAGTGAGGATCTAATACTGATAGTGAAGCAGAAGCCAAAGGCCTCGAACCCAACCAGTGACTAGTTGCAATGAACCTTTGCATGTTCGTTTCTTACGGCATTAATGACAGAGTAGCCCTTGCCATTCCAGAGAGCACAGCATGCTAATACATTCTCTGACCTCGTAGTCATTTTCATCTAACTTATCAGTTCTGTGAACCTTTAAGGCCTTTCTCTAATCATTTGCCAAAGCAGGTCCAGCATTTCCACCTCAGCTACTGTGGGATTCTGTTTCTTAAAAGCTTTTAGGAACTTTACCAGAAATGAATTCAGTCTGTGGGTGGTGTTGCCTGGATGTTCTGCTGTGAAATAACTGAAGTATTTGCAAACTCGTATCTGGTTTAAATTCCCCTGGGTGAATATCTCTCTTTGCCCTCTGCACAATCTGCACATCATTTCAAGAGCAATAACTGAGAAATACTGGTCCAGGGAGAGAGCGCTGGACCTGTTTATCATCAGATATGATGCCTACAAAAAGAGCTTTAACATCTTTAAAATCCAGTCTGTCAAAGTTTGCCTTTTCAAACTGATCTGTTAGAATTTATTTCCAACATTTTATTTTTGTTGGTTACATCTTCACATTTTCTCTTATTTCTTCTTTTTAAAATTTACTTAGTAAATTTTAAATTTTAATTAGTAATACAAGCATGAATTTAACATTCTATAATTTCCATTTTAATTTTTATGGATACATTGATGTATTAAAGTATATTGTTGTGATTTTTTTAGTTCTCAAGAATTGGGTCTTTAAATACATTCATAATTACATCATTGTAGCCAAGAAAAATAGTTTGTTATTCTTATTATTTACATAATAGATGAGTAAGTATTTTATTGATTTAAATATATAAGCAATTTACAAGTTCTTGAAAATAAGATGTGCCAGCAAGATTTTGCTGAAAGGACCCTGATATAGCTGTCTCCTGTGAGGCTATGCCAGTGCCTGGCAAATACAGAAGTGGATGCTCACAGTCAT
>NC_034598.1:7549375-7558670 GCF_900095145.1 Mus pahari
TGTGTGTGTGTGTGTGTGTGTGTGTGTGTGTGTGTGTGTGTGTCCATCTTTTTATTTGTCTTTTGGGCATGGTGACTTTCCTTTTGAGCAGGTTTGGTGATGTACTGTTTCTCTCTCAAACATCTGATGACCCAGGCCAGCTCTGAGCTAAGTAGCTTGGTGGAGTTCTTCCCCATATTTCTGCTCCAACACTGTAAGCCTTCAGCTTTGCCTTTTTTACTGTAGTACTTTGAATTATGGCTTCTGAAGAAAAGACAGAAGAACATCCATTTGCAGACATCTTTAATGAAGATGAAACTGACAGGAACTGTTTGCTGTCCAAACCGGCTTGCTTTATTATATTTGGAAAACCTGTAAGTTATCTCTCCTAACATTTGATTTTTTTTATTTTAAAAATCTCAATCTTATGTGAGCATGCAAGAATGGAATCCACAAAATGTGTGTGCGTATTGTTTTAGTGTCTGATAGATTTTCACAATATTACTTTAACTATGATATAATACTGGTTTTGAGGTCAGAACTATCTCTCTCCTTATGCTGTATTGACGTTTGTGTTAATATTTTACGGGAATAACATATCAGAACTCTGTACCATTTGATTGTTGCTGGTGTGAGATCTTAGGCTATTTCAGATTTTATTTAGATGTAAGGTTTACTTAGAAACTTGTCATGAGACTCTCTGGATATCTACGCAGGGACGTTTTACCGCTGGAAGGTGCTGGGGGCGGTGAGCATGTAGTGTACTAGAGAAGCAACTGTCATCATCTTCACACAACAGGAAGAAACCAGAAGGAGCTGTCGTAAGATTGCTGGCTTCTAGGCAGCTTAGAAAGGACCCCCATATGAGTCTGGTCTTTAGCCACAGAGTTACTCGATAGTTAGAGGACAGGGCTGTTCAGTTAGGGAAACTTCCAGAACAGCAGCTGCTAAAAGAGATCCCATCTTTAGCTTAATTTCTGATAGGAACCATAGGACAGGTCCCAAGAAATACTTCCAACAATTTTCATTATGTTTCTAAAAACGTTACCACTGATGTCATCCAGATGCAAATATTAGCTCATGGGAACAGCTTTTCAGCTTCGAAATGCGGTGCTCTTCAAAGGCCCCAGTTACAAGATTTTACCTGCCCTTCACCTCTGCTGAATGAGCTGAAGCTGCTTAGGAGGCTGAGGCAGGAGCGTCACAGCCTTAAAACCTGCTCTGGCTGCTGAGTAAGTTCAAGGCCAACCTGGAAGGCTTACTGAGTCTGCATCTCAGAATAAGGACTAAATGCAGCCCCCATGATACTGCTCAATGGAAGGTTCTCACATACATAGGCTCAATATGTCAAACCCCAGTATTGCAAAAAGAAGAGGAAAGAAAGAAAATTATTAAATGGAAGTCACCAAACTTTCTTCTAGAAAGAAAATAGACAAAATCTCAATACATTTTATAATGCTTAATAATTAAGACTATAAATTCTTACAATATCTTGATGGCAGAGTTTCCTAATTTCCTTAAATGATAACATACTTTAAAAGTTCAGGATATGTAGAATATATAAGAATTAATGGAGATGAAGTTCTAAATATATAGGGCTCCCTTCATTTTGTAGGTAAATATTTATGTAATAATAACCATTAATAGAATTCCTTAAGTTGGTGCTTCTGCTTAACCAAGAAATGAACATTTTGTTGTATTTTAAATAGCATTTCTCTTTTAAAGGGGGCTGGGAAGACAACTTTAGCCCGTAACATAGCACAGGCATGGAAATGTATTCGTGTTGAAGGTAAATTTGATTTTTTTCTCAATATTTTAGTATTAATAATTTCAAAGGTTCATATAAAGTAGAACTGCATGATAAATGCCCATCTAGGATTCCATAATTCATATTTTGTCATGATTCCTTCTTCACTCATCTGCCCACCTGATGAATACTAACTTTCTAATAGCATCAACCCAGCCATGTTTATTAAATATGTTTGCCTCTGCCTTTCCTCTAAACTTCTATTTTCATCAGAATTGTTTATGTGTGTGAGAGCATCTTCTTAAAGGATGAGAGTGTGTGTGTGTGAGAGAGAGAGAGACCATCTTCTTAAAGGATGAGAGAAGAAAGCTGAAGCTTTCTTCAGAGCATTTCCCAGGACTTTATTACTTTTATTTAAAAGGTGTGTTTTCAACTTATAGATTTCCTTACATTTTCTGCAACATGTATAAGACAGCAGATTGATATGAGTGTGTGCATGCATACACAGACACACACATACCACACACACAGACACACCGACTCACAAACATACCATACATACAGACACACACACACCACACACACCACACACACAGACATATACACATCACACAGACAGACAGACAGACAGACAGACACACACACACACACACACACACACACATGTCCTTCTAATCAGAAGCTATTTATTTCCTAATAGAAAAGTAAGAAAAAATAAATAGGAAACTTGTCCAGAAGGCAATGAGGAGATGACTCAGTCAGTAGAGTGCTTATCACACAAGTACATAAGCGTGGGGACCTGAGTTCCACCCCCAGCATCCATGCACACAAGCCATGTATAGTGGCACATGCTTATGATCCTGTGCTGGGTAAGCAGAGGCAAGAGGATTCCTAGAGCTCACTGGCCAGCTGGCCTCACCTGATTGGCTAGAGAGCCCCAGGCCCTGCCTACAAGGTGGATAGATTCTGAGGAACGAGACCTGAGATGGATCTGTAGCTCCACATTCCATGTGCTCGCATATACACATGTGTACATACATATACATACATACATACATACATACATACATACATACATACATAGATGATACATGCATATACACATACACACAGGTATACACACAGGTTATACACATAGCACACATATATGTACACACACAACACTCATAAAAGTAGAACCAAATCTAAACAATATAAGAAAAGAAAAAAAAATAACCACCTATCATTAAAAATAATTGACACTGATTTGTATTTGCCTAACAAGTTGGTGAACCTCTAACCTCACTGAAATAACCGTAGTCATTATTGGCAAGGATGTTATGAAACAGGCATTCTGCATTCCATCGGTGTAAATGAGATACCACAGGTTTTGTATGTGTGTGGGGAACAGTCTGGTAACTCGGAGCACACTCACCTAGAATTCCGAAATGTTCCCCTTTTTAAGGAAAGATTTTATTTCTCTTTTATGTGTTTATTTTTCTTTTTTGTGTGTTTCACCTGATGGAAGAGAGCCCAGTGGGATGGCGGGAGCCTGACCCCATTCTTTAAGACTTCCCAAACAAAAACTGTTTAATTTAAAACAAAACAGAAAACTGTAGAGAGGTGGCCCATAGAGATCTAGAGGAAAGGCAGAGCTAAACACATTTAATAAACATGGCTGGGTTGATGCTATTAGAAAGTTAGTATTCATCAGGTGGACAGATGAGTGAAGAAGAAAACATGACAAAAGTGTGTGCACCACGTGTGTGCCCATGCCTGAGGAGGCCAGAAGAGGGTTAGGGTCCTCTGGGACTGGAGTTACAGAGGGCTCTGAGCTACCATGTGGGTCCTCTACAAGAGAAGCCACCTCTCCAGCTTTTTTTTTTTTTTTCCATCCATATATATGTCTGCCTGCCAGAAGTGGAATCAAATCAAACAGGTGGTTGTGAGCCACTGTGGGGTTGCTGGGAGTTGAACTCAGGACCACTGAGCCATCTCTCCAGCCTGGCGGGGCTCTTCCTTTGACTAGGACATAAAAGGATCTAGGCTGATAATGCTGCTGTATACTTTGTGTGATGTAAGACAATTTATAACTGTCACCACCACCACCTTTCATCCTCCGTCTACTGCTTCCCACAGAACACACATCCAAGGCACAACGGGGCTTAGGGAGTAACTCCACTAAGGTTGCCAAGTTGGTGGAGTGGCCAACGCAAGCTCTCTGCAGAACAGTCCATTGCCTGCTTTGTCCAACCTTAAACAAAGTAACATGCATAAATATGCTTTGTAAATTCTTAGGTGACACCCCCACATTAATCTGCTACCAGTTACCAAACATTCAGAAAATGTTTCTTACTTTAGCAATCCAAATATCGGCTTGCACTCATATCTCGAACTCTTGTTTTAGCTTTATCAGTTTTGGAAGAGTGCCTTGCTGCTGAGAATGAGACCGGAGCAATGGTGAGCAAATCTACATTTTAAAGGTACTATGATAACCCCAAAATTGTGAATCCCGGATAGATAGTTACAGTAACACATAACATCTCTGCTTGTTCTAGCTGCAGTCACTGCTGGTGAGCGGTCACAGTGTCCCAGACGAGCTGGTCACAAAGCTGATCTTAGAGAAGATCAAGTCTCCAGAAGTTGCTCACTTTGGTAGGTGCACACGTGTGACTTCCTCTGCCCACGGCCCCTACTGAGCTGAGCATACCAGATAGATCCAACAGCAGTCTTTTGGTTATACTTCACTAATGTCCACAGTGACTTTTTAAAAGATACCCAGTATTGTTTAGCGCTCTGCTACACGAGGAGTCACAGCATCAAAAAGATGCCATGGCCTTCTTGCCACGCCTCTAGTTTCTGCCCGCTGCTCTCCTCTCACCCTGGGTGGTAGGCAGTCGGTTTCTGTGAGCTGCAACAGCTTCCCTCTGAAGCTACACATTGCCAGAGATACTCCTGATCACCCAGCCCACTCTCTATGACACGCCCAAGATGTCTCTCCCTGCACATTCTGAGCAAGGGCCTTGCTTTCTCTAATTCTTCAGACAAGGCAACAGAAGCCAGGGCAACACTCTGAGATATTTGCAAAAAACGGGGAAGAAGTATTAACATTCCCTTGTGAGAAAGACATTGCCTGAAATAGATTTGTTGAAGGAAGGAGGGAAGGAAGGAAGATTCCCAAAAAGAGTTAAGGGAAAACCGTAATGTTAAGGCTGTTAAGAGGGTTGCAGAAGTAGTTGGCTGGTAGAAAACTTGCCTAGCTAAATCAAAGCCCTGGTTTCAGTTCTCAGGACTAAAATCTAAAAGGCTACATCAGCATATAGAGATTAAAAATAAAATATTGTACAGTAAAATTTAAAAAAAAAAAAAACTGTATCAAAGCAAATCGGGAATATAGCACCAGATAGTATCATTTTCCTTGAAGTAATTATCTCACTGTATACACTTCTTATAAAAGTTTTTTGCTAAATTCTAAAGGTTGAAACATAGTTTGCAATTGTCCCTTAAAGAGGGAGGGGGATAAAAGTAGCTGAGGAATATATTGAAGTCTATGGTGGTTTGAACAGGTATGGCCCCCAGAGACTCCTGCATGGCCCATAGGAAGTGGCACTATCAGGAGGGGTGGCCTTGTTGGAGGAAGTGTGTCACTGTGGGGGCGGGCTTTGAGATTCCTATGCTCAAGCTAGGCTTAGTGTGGCACAAAGTCTCCTGCTGCTGGCTGTGAATCAAGATATAGAACTCTAGGCTCCTACAGCACCATGTTTGCCTGGATGCTGCTATGTCACCCACCATGAGGATAACATAGTAAACGTCTGAACTCTAAGCCAGCTCCAATAAAATGTTTTCCCATATAAGAGTTACCATGGTCATGGTGTCTCTTCACAGCAGTAAAACCCTAAGACAAAGGCCTTTAATTTCTAGCTGAGGAATTGAGACTTGTTTCATTAAAAAGAGAAATGTTTATTGGGCAATCAAGTGACATAATTTTAAAATGTATTAAGGAAATCAATATGACAGCAATACCCAAGACACATTTAATGAGAAGACTAAGGCTTCTAAGTAGAATGCAAGCCAATAGAGGTTCTAAGGCCAAATCTTACTGTGTTCCAATGGTTACACTATACAGAGGGTACCTGGGTATTTCATCACTCTCTATAATTTGCATAGATATCATGTGCATCTGTCCTCCTATGCTATTTGGTACTAATTTAAGGATCGAAATAATAGGTCACATAAAAGGTTATAGGACTATTTCTAAACTGAGTTGAAAAAAATATTAGCATACAGTTTCTTTCCATAACTGTCTCATCTAAAATAAACTTAGATTTTTAAAGAATTTAGAGCATGTATTATTATGGTAGGGAGGAGCACACATAGGCTATGGTATACATGGGAGGTCAGAGGAAAACTGGCGGGAGTTGGTCCTCTCCCTTTAGTCATGAGTCCTGGGGAATTGAACTCAGGTCATTGGTCTTGTGACAAATACCCTTGCCTGCTGAGCCATCTTCCCTGGCTCAGAATTTTTAAAGGTGTTTCCTCTTAGCTTGATGATTTTTTAAAATACTTTATATAGTAATAACTATTAACTAATTAACTTAAAATTTGTGACATAATTTTGCAAATCATACTTACTCATTAGTAGTTATACAGTATTTTATAAAGTATTTTATAAAATAACTATAATAAAGTTGTGCCCTCTCATAATGATAATATTACAAATTGTTAACTTATATTTTACAGGCTACATCATCACTGAAATGCCATCACTTGCACAAGATAACATGACCTCTTTGAAGCAAATAGAATTTGTTAAAAATTTAGAATTACAACCCGATATCATAATCAATATTAAGGTAAGGATATTAATTGCTTCCTGGGACAGCAAGTCTTTGTTTTTCAGAGAATTTAAGTTCAAGGAATACTTTCAGGCTTAAAAAATTATATTTCTTTTATTTTTAATAGTGTTTCTGTAGAGGGGCTTATACATGTGAGTGCAGACACTTAGATGCTGGGGTTCAAGAGTCGCCTCACAAACCACAGAAACACCAATCTCAGTCAGACAGGGTAGTTTACTAAGCATCCACACCAGGACTGGTCAACCAGGGTCATGACCCAGACTTAGGAACTGAACCATAATGACCAGTTAAGAGCTCACAGGGTTTTTAGTCCCCAAATCCACAAACATCTGTGTAGCCACCTGCAGCAACAGGTGACTGGATTTCTGAAAGTAAAGATGGGGTTTTGGATGAGAAAGGCTGAAAGAAAAATAACGAGCCAAGACAAAGTTTTCTGATCAAGGCCAATGTCTACTCAAGAGTCTGAGTTTATAAAGGAGGGGAACCCATCCCCCACCAAGCCAGGATCTCATTGCTTTGTCAGGATAGTGTCAGGAGAACAGGTTCAGCCTCTCAGCATGTAGTGCTGTCTTGGGAGGAAAGTCACAGATGTGGCAGAACAATAGACTTTACCTAGGTCAGAAACTCCACCCTAGGTGGGCTAGATGCCTGTGGCAAGTGAGGTCTGAGCCAGCCTGCTCAAGGCCAGGGAAAGGGCACAGTTCCTCCCTTTTTATTTATTAAAAATTAGCTGGACTGGGGCATAAAATATACTTATGCTTTATGGTCCTGCCTGGGAATTATGGTGGCTGGCAACAGCACCTGTCTTAGGACCTAATCTAACTGGACTTTTTCTGACCCATCTTGGAGAACACATATAGCTTGTTTGTGTTTATTTACACAAACACGGCATTTTAGTGTTTATTATGAACAAACACAGCCTATTGGCACATGCCTCTGTCTTAGGTTGAAATAAGCCATAGACCCAGTGGACCATCCTTGACTGCCGGCCCTCATTGCACACCTTTTTCCCAATCAGACCAAAGCCACAATATGTACTCAATGCATTTCTTCATAGGGATGAATCACTGCCATCTGCTCTTTGCTGAAGGTGAGCCTATATGGAGGTAACCAACCTGCTTGAAAAACAAAGTCAAAGTTGAAAGCAACAGGATTAAGGTTGTCTGTGGAGATATCCCAGGCATTCAATCGGTTGCAAATTAGCAATGATCAGGCCCAAGTCTCACCTTCTGAAGTGAGGGAGGTGGCTTTGAGAATCAACAGAAAAACTGTTACTTCTCATGTAAATAGTGGAGGCTATGCTCCAAGTTAACACTGCTGGCTAATAAAGATTTTTAGCTATCTTCATGATTGGAATCTCCAATAATGGATTTTATTCTAGACCAGTCCATGATTGAGTCAGAATAACTGATCAACATTAAAGGAAAGAGAAGAGTCATTATAATTCCTCCTCTTGATTAACTTTTCTAAAAACAGTTTCCACAGTCTCTATTTTCTCTGTCCCACAAGGTTTAAAAGCTTGAAGCAAGGCAACTTAGTTTGTCTAGTCTGGGACATAGGCAAACAAAGGTAGGTCAAGAACATCTACCCAATACAGCTTTCCTGTCACCATTGTCAGGGCACTCAGCAAGCTCACAGGTCAGCATTATCCTTTTGTGTCAACATGTCACACCAATCACTCTGGCAGCTAGCACGCTCCTGCAGCATTCTGTGGAAAAAACACAAACATGCCCTCTTCCCCATATTTAATACCTGATCAGGATCATGCCATATGCCAATACGTGGATCCTTCCATCTCACCTAGACATGAGTGTGCCTAGTTGTAGGATACTGTAAGGCACTCAGCAAGGAGTTTTTAAATTTTAAAAGTAAAAAGCGTGATTTAAATAATGTGCACGGGGATATAATTACCCCCTTTTTTGTTTTTTAACAAGATATAGTTTTAAAGTTCCACAATACCTTGTCCTTGTGAATTATTTTTAAAATCCCAGTAATGTGGGTAACATTAATTGTTGACAAAACATCTCAAATGCTTGACTGTAATAGCCAGTTCAAATATCTGTTTTAATTTGATTTGGAACACCAAGCTTAAAAAAAAAAAATTAACATATGCAATGACTAATTACATTTGTAGTTGCTTTTCCTGTTAAGCAGTTGCAACTAAAAAGCCTGAAAAGGTAGCAATAGTCACATGTGCATATTTTATTTTGCTAAAATCAGAAATATGAGTATCCATTTGCAATAACTGATTAAGTATAAGTCCTTGAGAATTAACACCATTATTTGAAACAGGTAGAAACTGAGGATATTGAGAACAAATCTTTACAATTTGACATGCACATTCTCTAAAAATACCAAGTTATTATCTCACACCATTACGATTTTGATGATGTAAAGAATGAGATTATATGGCCAATTGTTCTTGTGTAAGACCTATATCTGCCTGGGATATAAATCTAGGGCGGCATTGCCTTAAGAGGTCTTGTCCAGGCAATCTAGGATGAGTTCTTAAATACCCAAAGTCCAAAGACTTTAAAGGTAAAGGAACAGTATTTTTTTTTTTTTTTAAAAGACTTTATTTATTTAAGTACACTGTAGCTGTCTTCAGACACTCCAGAAAGGGAGTCAGATCTTGTTACGGATGGTTATCAGCCACCATGTGGTTGCTGGGATTTGAACTCCGGACCTTCGGAAGAGCAGTCGGGTGCTCTTACCCACTGAGCCATCTCACCAG
>NC_034598.1:7558805-7569492 GCF_900095145.1 Mus pahari
TATATATATATATATATATATATATATATATGTGTGTGTGTGTGTGTGTGTGTGTGTGTGTGTGTGTGTATGTGTGTGTGTGTGTGGGCTTTCAGTATACAAATTAAAGCTTGATTTTTCAACATTTCAAAACACTGGCTAGAGCACACAATTCAACTATATGTGATGAAGCAGGAGGAAACTCAAAAGAATAAACATGTGATCCAGTCACATATACTTCTCTCCCATAGAGGGGCTGTTTTTAAATGCAGTAGCTGTATTCTTAATGGGATGCATGCATGCATAAATTTACAGAAAATACAAGAGCATGCATGGAAGCAATCAATATCTAACGACTTACCTTTTGGATAATGGTCATCAATCTTACCTAAAACGTCTGCTGTGCAAGAGGCCAAATATCAGTGTTCCGCAATAACCAGTTTAATTGCTGTTCGAAACAAGGAACAGCTGCCTTGTCAGGTTTTTAAGACATTTTTTTTCTAAAACACCTTCATGATTTTATCTTACAATTCTTTATTAGCACCACAACAGCTTCATAATAGGATGTTAAAACTTTATTTGGAGATGAAGAAAGATGATTCTACATTAATGTTCTCTTTTGCTAAAAATTGCTGTGGGCACATTGAGTAACAATAGCTAGAATATGCAACTCATATTTGATTATCATTGATTACAATTGATAACAATTGATTACAGAAGCTTCCTCTACTTTCTGCAAAGTCATTTGTCTCTCACCAGTTAATTTGCATCTCCCTTGATAACATCCAACAAAGGCTTAAGTCTTCCTGTGGTGAGCTTAAGGTGAGGTCTTAGCCAATTAACATCTGGAAGCTTTTGAAAATAATTTGAAGTAAGCAAATCATCTTTTCTTTCTTAAATTTTCTGTACCACAAATTTTCTAGGATATAACTAAGACCCTAAATATTAAAAAGATATTGCCTCTGAATCTCTTCTGGAACAACAGCTACTCCCCAAAACTTTAAAGCTAGTTGTGTAAGAGCAAAGATTTTTAGTAAATTTCCATTCAGAGGCATTAGCTAATAACATACTTTCCATATGAGAAACAATATACACTGAAAGATTCAAAGTCCCAGCTTCTTGTATTGAAGCAGAGACAAAAACAATTTTTCTTACATAATGTAAGGCTATTAGCCACTCCTAGAGGCAAAACTTTCCAATGGTCACAAGCTCACTAGAAGCAAACCCTTTATAATTATCAGAATGCAAAGGGAAAAAAACCTTCCAAATCTATAATAATTCTCTGTGTAGTAGGCAAGCCAGATTGTAATGCCTCTATAAGTTCTACAGCCTCATTGACCTTTCATAAATCCTAAGATTAAACTTTATTTTAAACAACAACTGGATATATCTGTAATAATGTTTTGGCTTTAAAAAAAAAAAAAAAAATTCCCCAGAGGCAAGAATAGGCGAGGTCCCAAAACAAAAGAAATGCCACACAAACCTGGATGAGGCTGCTCTGAGCTTTGCAATAACTCAAATGTAAATATTTCTTAATCTGAGTATGCTGCCTGAGTCCTGGCCCAAAGACTATCCCTCCTGCAGTGAGGACAGATTCCAGGGGAACAATTCGACTGCCTTGTCTATGCCTCTAAGTTTTCAGACAGTCTTTCTTAAGATGACTTATACTTAAACCATTCCTTATAACCTTAGTGCTCTGAAATCATTGCTTGTACTGTAATCCCCTGCAAGGCAGCAACCATAGCCAAACTGATTGTACGAATTTCTGCACAAAGACGAATATATCCAGATAAGTCTGTCTTTGCTTTGCATGGATGGATGGCTGCAGGGAGCTGCATTAGCACTCTCATAATGACTACTCTTGTAATCATCCTAATTAACAATATATGGGTGAGTTAAAAATCTTAAGCTTGCATTCAAACTGCAAACTACAGTCAATGGAACATGGGCAATTTTTACCATAATTTTTAAGTTTCTTTTGCAATATTAGAATATATCCGTAACTTTTGGAAAGCAAAACCCAATTTTAAACAATTTATTCTCTTTAAAAATCAATACCAGAAATATCACTTTCACGTTGCAAAGTTTGGCTGATAATTCGTACATATGAATGCACGACAGTGCAAATTTTAATGCTTCATTAAAAAGACATTGTTTTAAATCTTATGTCTCATAAGTAGAGTTTATAGGATAAGAATTACATAAAATATTATCCCAGTTTAAGAGTATCCTTAGAGGCCTGGTTTCCTGGGCTGGTTCATGCCACGTGGTGTTGTTTAAAAGGACTCTAACCCGGAGTCACCAGTTTTAAGTAACTTTGTTACCAGTGTTACACCTTTTAAATCAAACCCAATAACTTATGAACCAATACTCTATGACCAAGACATGCAGAGCATATTTATACCTTTAAGACCAGTCAGAAAACAATTGAAGTGGCTACACAAATCTTATAAATTTAGATCAAAGAATTTTTACTTTTTCTAGCTATAACTTCAAGAGGAAAAGCACTTTGTCATTTGCTGAACCCAATAATCACAATTGCAGAGATTTTTCTAGGAAAAAACCAACTAACAGCTTATTTGCCTTAGAACTAAGAAGCTGCAGATTCCTTTTTTAAAATAGCTTTTCAGCAGGAACTATCCTGCTGTGCGGTACTCCTAGCTAAGGTTTGGGGCAACTTTAATCAGCCTCCACTGTATAAACTGAGACTGAATCAAGAGATGAATAGCCAGCCAGCAGATAAAGTTATGACCATTTTTTTCTTTTCAACATGAAACATAGAACAGCAGTCAATTCAGACAATGAAATAAAAAGACACAAATTGACACGTGGACAGATTGGGGCACCAAACACAGACAATACAGAGAAGGTAGAGAACTTGATGTAACCAGAACTAAGGATGTCTCCTGTAGGGGCCAGAGAGAAAGCAGGACGTCTCCAGATTTCCCTCTGTTCCTGGGAGAGCTCCGAAATCCATTTTCCTTCTCTCTCTCTCTCTCTCTCTCTCTCTCTCTCTCTCTCTCATGTCATTTGTATATCTAGCATCTCCCTTTTTTATTTTGTTCATTTTATTTTATTTTACTATTCTAAGCCCTACTCCTCTCGCCTGATGCAGTTCTTGACTGTGGACAAGTGCCTGTTTAGAATTTTCCAATCCCATCTTCCACTGTCAACCCCTAGCTGATATCAGCACTGGGCCAACGCCAACTCAGTCTAGCCTGTATCCTTTTTACACTCTTGCAATCAACAGCCTTCAAAAGATGACATTTGTAGCACTAACATTAATGCTTTATGTTGCTTACTGCGCAGGGATACATCTTCCTCTGTTTTCTGTGGGGCCCCACTGTGAGTTTCTGACAATACTCACTTTAATCCTGTCTGGGTTCATCCCGAGAGGCGGGCTGGCCTGAAATGGAATGTGCGAGAGAAAAATGGAGCCAAGACAATATTTTACTGATCAAAGCTCTAAGTTTAATGTAGGAACTCAGTTTATATAGTGTGGGAAAAAAAACCCAGTCCCCAACCCCTAGTCTTTGAAAGCACAGGTGAATGTCCATGGGTGGGTCCAAGGATCAGGGCACAGATGAATGTCAGTAGGTGTAGGCGGGTCCAAAGGATGCTGTCTTCTGGGACAAAAGGTCTTCTCAGCAGGTGGTGGAGACAAGGCACAGCAGAGCAGCTCTGGTGGATCTGAAGGTTACTGCCGGTGGATCTTAGCGCCTGCAGGGGGCTGGGTTTAGAAGGACAGTGATTAGTGTAAACAGAAAGGTAGGCTTGGTAGATAACTGCAGGTGGTCCAGTGGCGACAGAGAGCTGGGAGACCCCAACACCCCACCAAGAGAGTGTAACCCCAGTCCTTCTTTCTGCTTTCAGGCCACTCATTGGACACCACCTGTAGCTGCCTGCAGCCACTGGTGACTGGGTTCCTGAAAGTAAAGATGGGGTTTTGGATGGGAAAGGCTGAAAGAAAAATAATGAGCCAAGACAAAGTTTTCTGATCAAGGCCAATGTCTACTCAAGAGTCTGAGTTTATAAAGGAGGGGAACCCATCCCCCACCATGCCAGGGTCTCATTGCTTTGTCAGGATAGTGGCAGGAGAACAGGTTCAGCCTCTCAGCAGGTACTGCTGTCTTGGGAGGAAAGCCACAGATGTGGCAGAACAATAGACTTTACCTAGGTCAGAAACTCCATCCTAGGTGGGCTAGATGCCTGTGGCAAGTGAGGTCTGAGCCAGCCTGCTCAAGGCTGGGGGAAGGCCACAGCTGAGGAATTTACCCTGCTCAGCTTGACCTGTGAGCATGTCTGTGGGGCATTATAACAACTGATGCAGGAGGGCCAGCCCGCAGTGGGCAGCACCATCCCTTAGCCAGTGCTCCTGGTCTCTGTAAACTTGCTGTAGAGTCAGAAAGCAGGCCAGTGTGCAGGCTCCCTCCATGTAGCTTCTGCTCCAGGCTCCTCCTGGCCTGACCTCCCCCAATGATGGACAGTTGCCTGGGAATGTGAGCTAAGTCTTTTCTTCCCTGAGTTACGTTTGCTCATGTTTATCACAGCAACAGAAAATAAACTAGAACATGGTCCACCATGGCACGAAACTCAAGGCAGAAGGAACTGAAAATATCTAGACATCACATTTGCAGTCAAGAGCAGAGAGAAACAAATATATGTGTGCCTTCTGCTTAGCTAACTTCCTGCTCTCTTCTTAAGGTCAGGACCCAAAGCAGGGGGGAGTGCGGAGGAGGAAACGAAGAGTGGATGAAATTACTTTCAGGCTGGTTCATCCCATTCTCATATCGATTAAAGCACTCAAGACTGTCATCCATAGACATGCCCACAGGCCAACCTGATCTAGACAGTTGCTCAGTGAGACTTTTCCTGGGTAACTCTAGCTTGTGCCAATTTGACAATTAAAATTAACCACACATGTTTAATAACCTGAAGTAGCAGAACGGATAACTGTGTTTAGATATTGGTCAAGAGACAAGCCATTCCTCAGGAAGAATGAATCTCCTGGTTAAAAAAAAAAAAAAAAATAAGAGAAGTCTTATACAGAAATCATAATAGGAGAAGGCTCCCCACAGTGAACAAAGTCATCAACTTAGCCCCTTTTTAAAATGGGACAGTGAGTCTCACTTAGCTTCCACAGACAGCTGAAGTGTAGAGAGCCCCCTGTAATACAACCCACTGCTATGTGAGCTGCTCAGAATTTGGTGGTGAATTGGATAAAAGCCTGTAATTTCTACAGCCTAGAAGTTTCCGGCTTGTTACCCATGTATGAGTCTCAAAGCATCCACAAGTCTCCTTAGATTATATATAAAAATTTGCATATATGTACATTTTTATTGAGGTAAAAGTGTATGGCCTTTGTGATATACTTGAAAGAGGTTTTGCTAAGAGAACACTTTTGGTCAGTAGGCAACTAGAGCAGGTTCTCAGAGCAAAAGGTGGCAGGGCCCTGACATTTACTCAAAAGGGGATTCTTGAGCTAAAAATCAGAAACTATGGAGAATCAGAAACCGTGAGAGAATCAGAAACCATGAGAGTAGCACCCCGCTGTCCGGTTGCTGGTCTTCCTGGTGATGCTCCTGCTTCTAACCCTTGAGGACCCGTCTGAGGCATATCGGGGCCCCTAAGTAACTTAATGGTTGCTTCATACAAATATATAGGTTTTAGTTGTGTGTGTGTGTGTGTGTGTGTGTGAGCACGTGCCCGTGTGCGTGTGTGTGTGTGTGTGTGTGTGTGTGTGTACTAATTAAAATCCCTTTGTTGAAAATATAGGAAGCGCACATAAAAGTCTACCTCACTAAGCACATGTGCATATACCCCACCTCCACATGTAGATGCCATGAAATAATTAGAAATTGAACAAGATGGTACCCACAGTTCCTTGCTTCTTTTTCTCTGTGTGTGCTTGTCATCTGAATCACAGATGCCAAAACAAAAACAAAAACAAAACAAATAAAAAAAAAGTTTTTGCAAGATGCCTTCCAACTCTCAATCCTCCTGCCTCAGTGCTAGGATTGCAGTATTTCCTCCCACACCAGGCTATTGATAATATTTTTGTTTGGTTTGAAGAGGCAACGCCACTCTGATCTTAGTAAATTATAAGTAGCACAGAAATCTATAGCAAGCTCTCCAGACGAGTTATGTTTCTACTGCTTGAGCGTTGCTATCATAAAACATCATCTAGGTTTTCTTTAGATTTTTGTTTGTTTGTTTGTTTGTTTGTTTTTTGTTTTTTGAGACAGGGTTTCTCTCTATAGCCCTGGCTGACCTGGAACTCACTCTGTAGACCAGGCTGGCCTCGAACTCAGGAATCCGCCGACCTCTGCCTCCTGAATGCTGGGATTAAAGGCGTGCGCCACCACGCCCAGCTTCTTTAGATTTTTAAAGAGTTTTATTTATCTGTGTGTGAGTGTCAGCACACACCCTGTGGTGGAGGCTGTAGGAACCCGCTCTCAGATCCTCCTATCCCCCCCCCCCCCCCCAAGAACACTGGGATCACCGATGTGTACTTCAGTATCCAGTGTTGAAGGCTTCGAGCGACTGAACTCAGGCTATCCAGTTTGCTCAGCAAGCGCTTTAGCCCACTGAACCATTCTCTACTTCCTCATCCACATGTCCCCATCCCCATCCCCCGCCCCAGCCTCAACCCCCGGTGCATCCACAGAACGTTCAGAAGAGCAGACTTGCAGTCTCACAGGGTCACTAGCGTTCATAAAGCACACAGAGAGAGCTCAGGTGTGGATGAGAAGGCCGCCATTGTCATCAGAGCCGGTGACGGCTTTGATCGTAGTGTCAGATGCCCGTTAGCCAGCCTGAGAGCTGAGTAAACTCTCACGCACGAGAACATTTTGAGAGACAGACGCTTCGTACAGCTTGGCTCGTGCTTTGGTGACCGTGTGGAATAAGCTCTCCATTTGCAGAATTTAAAGGCTACATAACAAGAGCTTTCAGGCTCCGTTTCTGAACCTCATGAAATATTTTGTCCATAAAGTGATAATAAATATGGGAAATATTTATCAATATTTTGGTAGGAGATACATGGATTTCGCCCTCACTTTCCCTTCCTTCTTAGCCTCTCTAAGCTAAAATAATAAAATCCCCCTGAAGCTTTGTAGACTGAACTGGTTTTCTGTTCTATTTTTTATTACCTTCACTCTTCTGCTAGCCCTCTTTCTTCCACTTGAAATGTCTGATAATCTCATGTGTATTAATTTCAGACAAATAAAATTGTTGACCCAGCAGGCAAATCATGTACTAAAATTTGCTGTGTACTGGACTTGTATACAAAATACCGTCACAGTATTGCATTTGTTCAAATTTAAAGAAAAATAAATAAATTTATCTAGTGGATAAGATGAAACAGGAAATAAAAACTTATCCAAAAAATTCAAAGTCAGGCAAAGCCAAATTTATTCAAAGAGGAGTGAAGCCAGAAGTGCCAGAGAAACCATGCTTAGAAAAGAGGGAAAGGGGCTAGAGAGGTGGCTTACAGTGGCTGTTGTTCTAGAGGACCCATCTGATGCCCTCTTCATGGGCAACCAGGCACATATGTGGAACACAGGCGTATATGTAGGCAAAACACCCACACACATAACAAATAATAAGAATTTTTTTAAATAAACAAAGAGAAGTTACACTTTTCTGAGCAATTGAGAAAGATGGACAGACTTCCAAAGCTTCCTGTGTGAGGTTAGGTTCCAGTGAGCCGACACTGTCGGGAGAACTCTGAGAAGAAAAGTACAGTATCTCCTTAAAAGGGTGCTTATTCTTCCTGTCTCTCTACCGTGGCCTAATGTGAGCCTGCCTTCCTAGGAAATCAAATGTCTTAAATCATTTAATAATGTTTCTTAGTGCAGTGACTACGATTTATGCCAAAGAATTTCTGGGCAACGGCAACACAGTACTACAGGCTATGTATACACCAGAGACCAGTGGGACCCAGAAATCATTGAGAGTCGCAGGAGAAAGAAGAGGGACTTCCCCAAGGAAGGAAAATCTGAAGAGGAAGAAGAGGAAGAAGAACAAGAAGAGGAGGAGGTAATGGTCCAGTGTAGTCATCACCATGTGACACCTTTATACTCTACTCATATCCATGGGGTACAAGGAAAGAAAATAGAAAAATAAAAATCCCCGGGAAGGCACTAGAGTCAGAGATCCCTTGCTTACACGTCCGTCCGAGAATCCCATAGAAGTGCTGGACTGAAAGCTGTTGTGTGTACTCAGAGGCCCTGGTTGCAGGCCCACGTAGGCCCCGTGACTGCTGCTTCACTTCCTCTGAGTTCACGTGAGCTTTGCTGTCCTCTGACTCTCTGTCACCCCTGCTACAGGGTTCCCTGAGGGGGAGGGTTTGATAGACATCCTGTTAAAAGCTGTGTTTTACAAGCCTCTCTCTCTCTCTCTCCTTCCCTCCCCTCCTTCCTCCCTCCCTCCCTCCCTCAAACTTTTCCTCCCTCCCCTTCTCTCTCTCTCTCTGCATAATGCCTGGCTGTGAGTCTCTGTGTTCCCATCTGCTGCAGAAGGAAGCCTCACTGATGGTGGCTGAATAAGGCGCTGATCTATGAGTATAGCAGAATATCATTAGAGGTCATTTTTATTGTCAAATTTTTTTTAAGACCTAGGGTATTTGGTTTTACTCTAGGTCTTTGGACTATCTGGTCTCTGGTTTTTGATGACCCAAGCAGTGTCAACCTAAACAAGCAGATATGAGTTCTATCTCATGGAGTGGGCCTTAAGGCTGATCAGATCTGTGGGTTACTCCCACAAGCTCTGTGCCACAATTGCCCGAGCATACTTAGGACAGATTGTAGATTAAAGGTGGTGGTGTTGTCTAAGTGTTTACATTTCTCTTTTGGTAGCCTGCTGAATACCTTTCCATGTCATAGACACTAAAACATGGGAGTGTAGGTTCTGTGTAGGCATCAGCTCGACTTCTCCATGTTTGACGAGTTCTGCAGGTGTTGTCTTCAGCAACGAGGCTTTACTGTCAGTCTGTGGAGGACAACTGATTGTCTGGGCAGCAGCCTTGGATGTTTGAGGATTTCTAGAAGACCCTTTGACCAATAACTCAAATGCATGAAACTCAGCCCTCGCACTGGAAGCTTTGTTTGGTAACAAGAGCTGGAAGTAGGGGTTCTGTCTCCCTCATTCTTTGGAGACTTCATTAGGATCACCTTCATGTACTATAGGAAGTTCCCACACCACCCCTCAGATGATCTTCAACTCTGTCTTTCCCCTCCTTCCCTCCTCCAATCCCATCTTTCCCCTCTTCTCCCCTGATCTTTCTGTTGCTCCCCCTAACCCCCATTCCATTCCACCCATAACATCTATTCCCCCCACCTCCCAGGAATACTCACATATTCTTCCTGATCCTTTCCTCTATGCCTAACCTCTCTGCATCTACAGATTATAGCTTGGTTATTATATATTTAATGGCGAATGTATATACATAAGCAAATACATACCATATTTATCTCTCTGGGTCTCAGTTACCTCACTAAAAATGATTTTTTTTTTCTAGTTCCATTCATTTGCCAGAAAATTTCATGATGTTATTTTTTAAGAGCTGAGTATTGCTCCTTTGTATAAACATACCACATTTTCTTTATCTAGTGTACTATTGAGGGATATCTAGGCTATTTCCAATTTCTGGCTTTTATGAACAAGGCAGCAATGAACATGGTTGGACACGTGTCTCTGCGGCAGGACAGAGTCTCCTTTGGGTATACACCCAAGAATGGTATAGCTGGGTCTTGAGGTGAATTCATTCCCAGATTTCTGGGGAAACAACATACTGATTTCCATAGTGGTTGTACAAGTTTGCATTCCCACCAGCAATGAAGGAGTGTTCTCCTTGCTCCTCATCATCACCATAATAAGTTATTGTCTGTTGTTGTTGTGTTTTTTATCTTAGTCATTCTGACAGGTATGAAATGGAATCTAAATTGAATTTTGATTGAATTTCCCTGATAGCTCAGAACGTTGAACATTTCTCAGCCATTTGAGATTCCTCTAGTGAGAATTCTGTTTAGATCTGTACCCCATTTTTAAATTGGATTATTTGGTTCTTGATATCAAATTCCTTGAGTATATTTTGGATATTAGTCCTCTATTGAATGTGAAGTTGGTAAAAATCTTTTCCCATTCTTTAGACTGCCACTTTATCCAGTTGACAGTGTCCTTTGCCTTACAGAAACATTTCAGTTTATTAAGGTCCAATTTATTAATTGTAGATCTTAGTGTTCTCTTCAGAAAATCACCTCCTGTGACAATCCATTCAAGTTTATTCATCACTTTCTCTTCTATTGGGTTCAGTGTATCTGGTTTTATGTTGAGGTCTTTGATCTACTTGGGTTTGAGTTTTGTTCAGGGTGCTAAGTATGGATCTATTTGCATTCTTCTACATGCAGACATCCAGTCTGTCGAGTACCATTTGTTGAAGATGCTGTCTTTTTTCCAATATGTATTTCTGACTTCTTTATAGATATATGGATCTATATCTCGGTTTTCAATTCCATTGACGAGTAAGTCCGTTTTTATGCCAGTACCATGTTGTTTTTTATTATTATAGCTTTGTAGTATATCTTGAGATCAAGAATGGTCAGACCTCTTTCAGTAGTTTTATTTTTCAGGATTGTTTTAACTATCGTGTTTTTTGTTTCTCTCTCTCTCTCTCTCTCTCTCTCTCTCTCTCTCTCTCTCTCTCTCT
>NC_034598.1:7570172-7577168 GCF_900095145.1 Mus pahari
GAACTCAAGCAGGTCAGAAAGCAGGAGCTGATGCAGAAGCCATGGAGGGATGTTCTTTACTGGCTTGCTTCCACTGGCTTGCTCAGCCTGCTCTCTTGTAGAATCCAAGACTACCAGCCCAGAGATGGCACCACCCACAAGGGGACCTCCCACCTTGATCACTAATTGAGAAAATGCCTTACAGCAGGATCTCGTGGAGGCATTTCCCCAACTGAAGCTCCTTTCTCTGTGATAAGTCCAGCTTGTGTCAAGTTGACACAAAACTACCCAGTACATATCCTCTTGGTCTCCTTCAGCCTTCTTGCTCTATATAAGACTTCGTGTACTGTATTGAATAGATATGGAAAGAATGCATAACCTTATCATGTTTCTAATTTTAGTGGCATTACTTTGAATTTCTCTCCATTTAAGTTGAAGCTGGCTGTGAGTTTGCTGTAAACAGCCTTAATTATTCCGAGGCCCTTGTGTTCCTAATCTCTCCAGGACTTTATCATGAAGGGGTGCTGGGTTTTGTCAAAGGCCTTTTCTGTGTCTAATAGGATGATCATGTGTTTTTTTTTCTTTCCATTTGTTTATGGAGTGTATTACATTTATTTATTTTACTTATTTATTTATTTTTGTTTTGTTTTTCGAGACAGGGTTTCTCTGTATAGCTCTGGCTGTCCTGGAACTCACTCTGTAGACCAGGCTGGCCTTGAACTCAGAAATCTGCCTGCCTCTGCCTCCCTAGAACTGGGATTAAAGGCATGCGCCACCACGCCTGGCTTTAATTTTTTTTATATTTAGCTATTCATACATCTATAGGATGAAGCCTACCTACTTGTGTTAGGGTCCAATAATTTCTGAAAAATAATACCCCAGACTCAAATAGTATGCAAAGCCAAAGAGTGCTTATTCAGCTAAATTTCCTGCATGCAGGGGTCTCCCTATTAGGGAATGGGAACCTCTGGTGGACTCACAAGCCCGGCTTTTATTGTCAGTTAGGGAAATTCTAGGGAGGGATATGTGCCCCTTTACCTTGATTGATTAGCTCTATCTCTAGGGGACTGACTGATCTACAATTGGTTAGGCTCTGGAGGTTCCCCCCCCCCGGGGGGGAGGAGCTTACTCACTCTACCTACCTATTTCTCACTTCAGGCCAGATGACAAGGTGTCCTCTGATTGGCTGCCTGCGGCTGTGGATGGCTGACCACAGGTTCCTGGACCTAGGTTTTCATTTCTGGGAAACAGAAACTTGGGCCTAGCCTCTCAAACTGTCAATTTGCAGCCTGTTGTGGAGTCGGCCTGGCTCTAAGCTTAGTCCCTTTACTTGATCATGGTGAATGATATTTTTGATGTGTTTTTGGCTTCAGTTTGCAAATATTTTATTGTGTATTTTTGCATCTATGTTTACAAGGGAAATTGATCTGTAATTCTCTTTCAATTCAACTTGCTGAATCTTTGTGTGGTTTCTGTATCAGAGTAAACGTTGCCTTAAAATGAATTGGGAAATGTTCCTTGTGTTTCTGTTTTGTGAAATAGTTTGAAGAGTATTGGCATTAACTCATCTTTGAAAGTCTGGTAGAATTCGGCAGTAAAACAATCTGGCCCTGACCTTTTTTTGGTTGGAAGACTTTAAATGACTGCTTCTATTTCACTAGGGATTCTAGATCTGTCTAAATTGTTTACCTGATCTTGACTTAACTTTAGTAAGTGGTATCCATCAAGAAAATTATCCATTTCTTTTAGATTTTCTAATTTGGTGGAGTGCAGGGTTTTAAAGTATCTCCTTGTGATTCTCTGGGTTTCCTCAGTGTCTATTGTTATGTCCCCCTTTTTTGTTTCTGATTTTATTAATTTGTGTATTCTCTTTCCAACTTTTAGTTAGTGTGGATAAGGGTTTAATTTATATTTTTGATATTCTCAAAGAACCATCTCTTTGTTTCATTAATCATTTACATTGTTCGTTGTTTCTGTTTTACTGACTTCAGTCCTCAATTTATTTCTCGCCGTGTTCTACAACTTTCAGGTGTGCTGTTAAGTTGCTAGTGTGAGAGCTCTCTACTTTGGTTTTTGTTTTAATGGAGGTACTTGGTGCTATAAACTTGTCTCTTAGAACTTGTTTCATTGTGTCCCAAAGTTTAGGTATGATGTGTATTCATTTTCATACAGTTCTAAAAAGGTTTTCATTTTCTTTTGTGTCTTGACCCACTTTTCAGTCGGTAGAGTTTGTAAGTGCCCTGAGTTTGTAAGCTTTCTGTTGTTTCTGCTGTTATGATATCAGCTTTAATCTGTGGTGGACTGATAAGATGCGGTAAGTTATTTTAATTTTCTTATATCTGGTGAGACTTGCTTTGTGTCTGAGTATGTGGTCAGTTTTCAAGAAAGTTCCCTGAGGTGCAGAGAAGAATATACATTCTTTTGTGTTTGGATGAAACATTCTGTAAATGTCTGTTAGGTCCACTTGGCTTCTAATGTCTGTCAGCACGAGTGTGTCTTTGTTTTTGTCTCGATTACCTGTCTGTTGGTAAGAGTTGGGTCAAGAAGCTTCCATTGTTAGCATATGAAATGTCTGCTATTACACAGGCCTACCCCATCCTCACCAGAGTTCCAACGTTCAGAATCCTAACAGAAACAGGGAAAGAAATCCCAAAACTCATGGAAGACAATGCAGTCCTGAGCCTGCGGTACCAGGAACCTGGTTTCAAATGATACTACAGAGCCATCATAATGGCAGCATCACAAATCATTACAAGTGGCATAAAGTAGAGGACCAAGATATCAACTCACAGAGCCTCACCCAGCTGATCTCTATAAGGCTGCTGTGAGCATGTTGGAAAGACATTGTGTTCAGTGACTAGTGCTGAGGAGATGAGATGGGCACAGGCCCCACTCCCTTCACTCTGCACAGACATCAACTCAGAATGAATCAGAGACCTTAATGGAAGACCCAGAACATGGAAACTTGTAGAACAGGGGCTCCTGTGGGCCTGAATACCAGAGGCTTTCCACGGAGATCTCTGGCCTGGCCTGGTGTGAGAGTTCCCTGGAAGGGAAGCTAGTGCAGGCAGGGAGGGGAAGTCACTTGGGAGCTTCCAGTGCTGTAGTTGGCTCCACCCCGTCTCTGCCTCCAGGTTACTTTGAGCTGCCCTGTACTGAGTAGGTCAGGCTGGGCCAAAGCCAACTAGCCAGTGAGGAGTGAGGCAGAGCTTGAGGCTGCGCTTCAGGAAAGCAGACCTCTTCCAAAATGTTAACAGCTCTTAAGACAAAAGGCTCAGATGACTGAGTAGTTCTCAAACACCTTTAATCCTTCCTGATAGGATTCATTTATACAGTTTTGGGGTGGGTAAGGGTCTGACAAGAGGTACTTCTCATTGGTTTGGCCTGAGAGCTTTGAGGAAACCTTATTTGCATGTGGGAGGGCTTGGTGCTGCTCCTATATGACTGATGGCCACATACCTCTCTGGAGGAGTGGGGCAGGGAGGCTGTGGGAGGTTGTAGCTACATGACAGAAGCCAGGGACCCAGGAGGCGTGGCCAAACACCTGCTGTCCCATGCAGGTGGAAGTCACCACCCACTGGGTCACCAGAGTTCCAGACATTTGCTCAACTGAGGACCAGGCTGTCTTTGCACAGCCCACTGCCCCACAGGCTCATAACCCCACTAGTGCTGTGACCCTCTAATACAGGTCCTCATGCTGTGGTGACTTCAGCCATACAATTATTTCATTTGTAGTTTCCTGCGACGTGAATAATTCAGTAAGTATCTGAGATGCAGGGTATCAGGTTCCCGGCCTACAAGAGGACACGGTCCACAAGCTCCGGTATTTAGAGACACCAGGACACCAGTTTCAAAAAGAAATGACACCCTCTGTCATTCTGTTTATTGTGAGCAACAACAACAAACTAACAAGTTCTCAAAGGGGCCTGACTCCACTCTGCCTCCTGTACCTGCTTCTCTCCACACGATGGTGCTCTGGGACACCCCTCATTAAGTAACCAGTTCCCTAAAGAGTTTCCTAAATTCTGACTCTTCCCTCCTGTGTCTCCCCATTTAGGCATTCATAGCTGAAATGCAGATGGTGGCTGAAATTCTTCAGCACCTCGTCCAGAGGCCAGAGGATTGCTTGGAGAATGTCGAGAGCACTGTAAAGCTTTACAAGGAGCTACTGCTCAGTGCCTTAGAGGTGAGGACTCTGCTGCAGTGGTGGTGTTTTCAAGGGTCTCTGTTAGATAAAAATCCTCACAAAAGGCTTTCACCTCTTTCTTCTCTCTAAAGTGTGATTATTTAGTGAGTGTGTGAGTGTGTGTGGACATTTATGTCCACCACATGTATTCAGAAGCCTGTGGAGGTCAGAAGAGGGTATAGGACCCCTGGACAGGAGTTACAGCAGCTGTAGGTGCTAAGAATTGAACTTGGATCCTCTGCAAGAGCAGTAGTACTCTAACCACTGAGCCCTCCTTCCACCCCACCCGACAAGACTCTCTCACAACCAAACTATTTCACTCCTTCAAAGCACCTCCATGCTGCTCAAGATAAGGTAAATGTGATTTCCAAACATTGCTAGGTTGTTTACAGAGGCGGGATATGAATGTGGGCCCCACCGGCAAGGTGAGAAGTTAAAACAGGTGCTGCTCTTCAGCTCAGTCTGTCAGACTGTAAAAGCTAAAATGCCCGGTGACAGCAGGAAAGGTTGCGGTGCAGTGAGACTTCTCAAGAGTCAACACACAATACCTGCTAGCATTAGAATGTGCTTTCAGAAGTAGCTTATTTTCAGCATATTATCAGCATCTAAAAATACAGTAAGAAATGCTTAGTAGGTGGTGGTGAACACTTGTATGTGTGCAATATTTCTGTCAACAATGAGCATGGGGAATAACGAACAAGAGGGTAGAAGGTGTTTGCCTGTATTCCCTCAGTGGCTGCCATCAGTCAAGTTACATTGGAAATAATTGAAGAAAATGAGATTTTAATTTTAAAGATAAGAAAAAAGGCTTTAAAACAATTAACAAGGTATTATAATCTGCTTGATAGCAAAGGATTGTTAAATAAGTGTGTAGCCACGGCATGTGATTCCATACAACTGTGAGGATGAGATGTTCATATAATCTTATAAAGAAATATAACGTCTAGCGGGAAAGTAGGCACCAGAGTGCCATACACATTATGATATGAAAAATGCAACAGCTTTTTTTTTCTGGCATAGAAAATGGGTGGGAATCAGTAGTGATAATTTCCTTTCAGTGAACGGACTTGTCCCGGCCCACAGGACAGCCAAACAGGGGCTGAGGAACCACCTGTGGCGAGAATGAGAGGCAAGAAACACAAGGACGGACAGCACATCTGATTGATCAAGCTGTCAAATTTTTATTGTTCCCAGGCAGGTTTTATGCCCACAGAAGCAGGTTATGGGGAGGGGGATGACACAGAATCACTTTGTTTCTGGGGGAACGCACCTGATCCCCAAAGCAGGCTATTGGCTAGGTAAAAAGTTCAGCAGGAGGAACGGAACAGAGTGGGTTGCTAGGTCCCTGTCCACAAGATCTATAGCTATTTGTTCTTAACTGGGGGCAGTACTTTCCCACAGAGGCCTCAACTTTTCCCCACAGAAATCTCAACTAAGCTAGTACTTTTCCACTAAGGCCAAGACTTTATAAATAAACACAAGGCAGTTAACATTTAAACAGGGTCACTCCCAACATGGACTAAAGGTGTTTTTCTTTCTATTCTTCTCTTCCATAAATTTTCTATAAAGTGGTGTACCCTAAAGTAATAAAAGGGTCAGCATGCTGCTTACATGATGCTGTTATGACGAAAGTACACGATTTAAATTTCCAAGTCATGTGTTGCAAAATGTCCCTCAAACCTCCTGTATCGGGAAGGACTTTTAAGCTCTAGAGTAGAGGAAACCATGAGGAAAAAAGAATAGTGACAGTAGCAGGAGCCCGGAGGCATGGCGTGGGGCGTGGCGTGGGGCGTGGCATAGCTCAGCAACCAAGCCTACAGTGCAAGTCCCCAGCACCTCAAATGGCAGGCTAGCTCTGCCCTTGGGAAGCTCTGTTGAATGCTGCAAATGACCACACTGTGACCTGCATAAGATGCACGAATTAGCTCTTAAGACTTCCTCACAGTACATTAAGATTCTCCCCTTGTATTCAACTTGGCTTTTGATTTTCTCCAGGAGCTAATGGCTGAGCATAATCCCCAGTATCTCATCGAGTTAGACGGGAATAAGTCACCAGAAGAGCTCTTCATGGTGAGTGTAGTGTGCGGCACAGACGTTTCTTGTGGTTGAGAAATTCTGAAACGTTTCCCAGTTGGGCTTGCTTTACGAGGAGTTCTATTTCTTGGGTATTACCGTGAACTTTTGTTTCAACACTTTAAACTTCCGTGTTGCATTTGTTCATCTGCTCATGTTAAAGGCAAAACATTTGAATTTAAAATTTCTCTGTGGCTACAATGTCTCCAAGAAAAGTAAAAGAAAATGGTTGATAGTAAGCACCCGAGAGGATGCTGACACCGAAGTCATTAAGGGTGTGCAACTTACAACCAGAACGGACGCTACTTTACACCCACTAGGATGGCCAAAGCCTTTTGTTGTGAATGGGATTCTAGGTCTAATAATACCCAGCACCACAAAACACAAAAACTATCATTTTTAATCCCATACACATCTGGCATAATGATGGACTCTGGGAATACATATGGAAAGGAAGCTGATGAACCTGTCAGTCCCTCCCTATACAGCATCCAATCTATTGAGGAAAATAAATACACAAGTGGCAGTTTGCCGTACAGTCAGAGAAGTACATGGTATTTCAGGAGCATGTGATAGAAGGGCAGTACCTGATGTTCATTTGCGTGGATTCCACTTAAGAATGAGTAAGAATCAGACCATAAAGGCTTGATGCAGGGTGGCTGAAACACATTCTCTGCTGAGGGAAGAGTCTGTACAAATACCCAAGGGAAGAGGGAGGGGAGAGGGAGAGGGAGAGGGAGAGAGGAGAGGGGGAGAAG
>NC_034598.1:7577387-7634561 GCF_900095145.1 Mus pahari
GAGAGGGGAGAGGGGGAGAGGGAGGGAGAGGGAGAGGGGGAGAAGAGAGAGAGGGGAGAGGGAGAGGGAGAGGGAGGGGGGGAGAGAGAGAGAGAGAGAGAGAGAGAGAGAGAGAAAGGAGAGAGAGAGAGAAAGAACCAGGATGAAGCAGGAAGTGGGTAGTCCCAGAGTTCTAAAGAACCAGGCAGAGATGTTGTCAGTTAAAAAGTTCAGATCTCATCATGAGGGAACAGGCAGCCCGTGAAAGGTTTGAAGCCAGGAAGGAAAGAAAATCTACTCAGATTGTCATATGAGCAAACAGTATAGAAGACACAAGCTGGAGGTAGGTTAGCTATCTGTGGCTCTGGTAGTCAGTCCAGCAGGATTGTGCAGAAGGAGGAGGAATGCTTCAGAGAGTCAGCAGCTTAGCAAGTGAACAAAGGGGAAGACCCAAGGCAGTGTGTTACCTCACGGGTGGCACCATGGTCAGGATGCCAGGGTAGAGCCAAACCGGGGAGTAGTCCTCATGTGGGATATGTGCCTACAAGACCACAGAGCTCTCTCTCCTCTTTGCCAAAGCCGGTGGTCATGCTCAGGCTTTATCTACTTGACTCTAATAGCAACATCTGCCACCGCTGTTCATTGCTCTCTCCTGGCCTCTAGGAGCCCCACCACAATGGCTCCATTGCTTCTCCTTGGACACTGCAAAGATCTAAGGGTGGAGGAGAGTGGAGTTGGCTCCCTGGGAACTCTTTTTTGCCCCACCCCCTCCTTCCTTCTCTTTAGGAGACTTTATCAGGGCTAACAGCTTTGAATACCTCCTCAAAACTGCATGACTTAAAATTTTTGTACTGTCCAGCATCTTTCTCCTAAATCATATACCAGGATACTTAGCTCCCTCTGAACCTTTCAGCGGCTACATGTCCAATTAGACAGCTACTGCTCAGCTCATATAAAGTGTGCAGGGCACTACTCCACAACTGCCACTGCCCAGTCATGTTCTTCTTCCTGGGTTTTCCTCTTTCAGTAAATGTCAACTCTATCCCAGGAACTCAGCCCTTCTCTGTGGTCCTCATGCCCACATCCATTCCATCAGCATACATAGCCGACTTCTTCAAGGTGTGCTTGCTGAGACTTACCCAGTGTTCTGGCCCCAGTACTGGCACTCTGGAACATTCCATTTCTCAAAACAAGTAACATGGAGAAGCTGAGCACTAAGGGTCTAAGGTAGCACATGCCACCTAAAATGAACTAAGCTGTTGACATGGAAACCAGAGGAGGCTGAGCTGTGAGCACCAATCCAGGCTACCACAGGCAGAGCTACCACAGGCTTCACTGCTTTTGGCTGTCTCACTATCTCTCATCACCCATTTTTGGTATTAACTTGGATTTTTGTTTGTTTTTTTGTTTTTTGGGTTTTCCCCCCCATATTGTCCCACATCATACCTACATTGGTTTCCTAGAGTTCCCATGGGAGAGTCCCACAAATGCGGTGACTGGAAAGGACAGAAATTATTCTCTTACAGTTCTGGAAATTCAGATCAAGGTCCTGGCAGGGTTGTTTTCCGTGCAAACTGTCTGCAAGAGGGACCATTCTCACCTCCTCTGGGTTTGGAGCCTTGCCATTTTATAGAATGTAATAACATAAGCTCCAGCATCCGCCTCTGACTACACTGGGCTCTTTTTCATCTACCTAAAGAGGTTTAGGGCCAGAGGACAGAGTGACATGGGTTGGAATTCATCCTCTAAAAATATTTCAGAGACCTAACTTTAGACTGTTGATGTGGCCTTTTTTGAGCATGAGATCTTTGAGAGTTCATTCCAGTTAAGGAGCAGAGCCTCAGCAAGAGAGGCAGGAGGAAGCAGTGTGACATCAGAGAGAGAGAGTGCAGCCATGCACTGCAGTATGACATCAGAGGGAGAGAGCGCAGCTATGTACTGCAGTGTGACATCAGAGGGAGAGAGCGCAGCCATGCACTGCAGTGTGACATCAGAGGGAGAAAGCGCAGCTATGTACTGCAGTGTGACATCAGAGGGAGAGAGGGAGGAGGAAGCAGTGTGACATCAGAGGGAGAGAGGCAGGAGGAAGCAGTGTGACATCAGAGGGAGAGAGTGCAGCCATACACTGCAGTATGACATCAGAGGGAGAGAGCGCAGCTATGTACTGCAGTGTGACATCAGAGGGAGAGAGGCAGGAAGAAGCAGTATGACATCAGAGGGAGAGAGGCAGGAGGAAGCAGTGTGACATCAGAGGGAGAGAGCGCAGCTATCCACTGCAGTGTGACATCAGAGGGAGAAAGCGCAGCCATGCACTGCAGTGTGACATCAGAGGGAGAGAGCACAGCTATGTACTGCAGTGTGACATCAGAGGGAGAGAACACAGCCATGCACTGCAGTGTGACATCAGAGGGAGAGAGCACAACCATGCATATACAAGCCACTAAGGAACACCAATGAGCTGAGCTGTTCCCAGTTAGTTGTGAGCTTGCCTAGCACTCATAAAACAACAGGTTCCATCTTCTGCACTCACTGTATCCACTGTGTCACGTGGCATATGCCTCTTGCAATCCCAGCACTCAGGAAGGAGAGACAGGCAATCCTCAACTCAAAATCATCCTCAACTAAATAACAAGTTCAAGGATAGCCTGAGATGCATGAAACTTGGCCTCAAAAGACCAACATTATATATATATATATATATATATATATATATATATATTTAATTATATATTATATATTTCCTATAAACACGTTATATAATATAAGATAAATATACATAATAATATATGTTTATATAATATATGCTAGATAATATATAATTTTATATAATATATGTAATATATTATATATAGTTATATGTTATATATTATACATATCATATATTATGTATTTGTACATTTTATAAATATTTTAATCAAATTTACAAATGTATATTATGTATTTTGTATATTCATATATTATCTATAGTACATATTAATGTGTAATATATATATTAAGGAAACAACAAAGATCTCACAGCAATGCACAGAAGCTGGGAAAGACTGAGAGTAGATTTCACGCAGAGTCTCAGAAGAAGCATGAGCCCATGACTTTTTCATAATGTTTACCATGCCCAAGTGCCAATGAATCCAAATGTCTGTTCTTTACATTCAGACTGTCATAGAGCGGCTGAAGTACTTGAACCTGAGACGAGCAGCCGTCATAACCAAGCTTCAGGGTACAGAAGAGGAAATGACTGACATAATAGATACTGTAAGTTCAACTGTAACTTGAAAGCATGTCTATTCCATGTTAGCTGTCTCTAGCACGGATCTCCTAGGATCTAAGGGATAGCTCTCCATAATGACATTCCTTTGTGGTGGAGAGATGGCTCAGTGGTTAAGAGCACTGGCTGTTTTTCCAGAGGTCCTGAGTTCAATTCCCAGAAACCACATGGTGACTCACAACCATCTGTAGTGTAACCTGATTCATTCTTTTGACGTGCAAGTGTACATGCAGATAGAGTACACACACATAATATATATTATGATATATATAATATACAGACACATAATGTATATTATGATATATATAATATATAATAAAAATATAATAAATAGGGCTGGAGAGATGGCTCGGTGGTTAAGAGCACTGACTGCTCTTCCAAAGGTCCTGAGTTCAAATCCCAGCAACCACATGGTGGCTCACAACCATCTGTAATGAAATCTGCCGCCCTCTTCTGGAGTGTCTGAAGTCAGCAACAGTGTACTTACATATAATAAATAAATATTAAAAAAATATATATATAATAAATATATAATAAAAGTTTTAAAAAACAGACATCTCCTTCTAGGAAGAAGCCACAGTCTGAGCACAATATTACTTGTGACACTAAGTGCAATAAAACAGAGCAGTGCTAAAAACAGACACAAGTGTTGTTAGCATAAGGGTTTGATGCTTTCTGGGACAGCACATAACCCGGAGGTGGCAGCAGATCAGTGCGGTGGAATCTGGTACAGCGGAAGAGGGGAGGTGGGCTCAGAGTCGGGAGAAGCAGTTGTGAAAGCCTTTGATAGTGCTTTGCTTGTATGCCAGGCGTGGTGAAATGTTCTTCAGAATGGCTCATCTCCACGGTCTGAAATGAAACTCCAAAGCCAATGAATTCTGAGAGCCTTGTGGGGCTGGAAAGAGAGTTCAGTTCTTACGAGTGCATCCTACTCCTGAAGAATATCAGATATGGTTCCCAATACCCATAAAAGTTAAAAGTGGTGCATTTTTAAAATAACTAAGTGGTTCCTCAAAAAGTTCAACTGAGTTATCACAGAATCCAGTAATTCACTTTTGAGCGTTTCTTCCAGAGAATTGAGATCAGGAATCAGATACTATGTGCAAACAGTCATATAAGTTCATAAGACCCATCTTATTAAAACCAACCGAACAAGCAAACAGAGAAGACTCAGATGTATTGACTAAGAGTCTGGTATATTTAAAAACTTCATCAGTAAGACATTTTCAGATTCTGACTTTTAAAGTAAATGATAGAAAAGTCCCCTGCTATATTTATTGCCACATGAGAGAAAATTATCTGTAACATTTAAAAAGATTTTCTTAAAGAAATGAAAACTGGACAAGAGTGATTGCCAAAGTGGAAAAGGTACTGTTACCAAACCTGACTGTCTGAGCTTAATGTCTGAGACCTCCGCTGTGAGAGGAGGAGAGGAGAGGGCTGAGGCTGCCAAGCTGTGCTCTACATTCCACAGGTGTGCACACATGCACGAGCATACACACACACACAGAGAGAGAGAGAGAGAGAGAGAGAGAGAGAGAGAGAGAGAAGAGAGAGATTTTAAAGAAATGAAACTAACCTTACTAATTCTTTGATGAGTATAAAGCACAAAGTGGCCCCTGTCTCAGGGTTCCATTGCTGTGAAGAGACACCATGACCAAGGCAAGTCNTATAAAGGACAATATTTAATTGGGGCTGGTTTACAGGTTCAGAGGTTCAGTCCATTAGCATAAAGGCAGGAGCATGGCAGCATCCAAGCAGGCATGGCACAGAAGGAGCTGAGAGTTGTACATCTTCATCCAAAAGAAACCAAGGAGCATCCTGGCTCCCACGTGGCTAGGAGGAGGGTCTCATTGCCACGCCCACAGTAACACACCTACTCCAAGGCCACACCTTCTCCAACAAGGCCATACCTCCAAATAGTGCTACTTCCTGGGTTAAGCATATTTAAGCCACAACATTCTATTTCCTGGCCTCCATAGGCTTGTCCAAACATGAGTCTGTGGGAGCCATACCTAAAAGGAACATAATTAAAAAAAAATACATTTAGTCCAACTTCCAGTGTCCCCAAAGTCTATAGCATCTCAACAATGTTAAAAACCTAAAGTTCAAAGTCTCTTCTGAGATTCATCAACCACTTAACTGTAATCCCCAAAACAAGACAGGAAACCAGCTGGGCAAACTCCAAACTCTGCATCTCCATGTTTGATATCAAAGCGGTCTCCAGATCTCCAATTCCTTTTTCATCTTTGTTGACTGCAATGAACTTCTTTCTCCTGGGCTGGTTCGACTCCCGATTAGCAGGCTTTCCTCAGCAAGTATCTCATGGTTCTAGCGTCTCTTAATGTCTTGGGGTAGCCAAGACAACTTCATCTTTACAGCTTCTTGTTACAACGTGTAGGATTAACACATGATCTTCTGGGCTCCTCTAAAGGGCTTGCATCACTTCTCCAGCTCTGCCCTCTTTAGCACTCTAGGTTCTGGTTGACTCCACTCCACTGCCTCTGCTGTTATTGGTGATCATCCCATAGTACTGACATCTCCAATACACGGGGGACGTCTGCTGCAACTAGGCTTCATCAATAGCCTCTCATAGGTTCTCTTCAGGGTGCCAAACCTCAACTTCTCTGCATGACCTGTTCAGTCCTGGTCTGTCAACTGTAACTGCACCATCACCAATGGCCTTCCATGGCCTCTCACAGTGCTGAACCTCAGCTACTCTGCATGACCCCTTCATCCCTTCAAAACCAGCACCTCCTGGGTGACTCTTCCACATTACCAAGTCCGGCAACAGCACGAGGTACAACTTGGCTACCTCTGGAACCCAGCTTCCTTGTGCTCTCAGGAAACACTTCCCAGATGTCACCTCAGTAATGCTGGTTTCTTCTTAATCACTGCTTATTTCTTAGCTCGGGCTAACCAACATCAGTTGTCCCAGTAGTCCCTTCTGTTCTTGACTCTAAAAGCCAGAGCCTCATGGCTAAAGCTGCTGAGTTCTGCTGCTGGAGCTGGAACATGCTCCCCTTGTTCTGTTACACTTCACTGCCTAAGCTTGACTGCCCTGGGACTTACTCGGTAGATTGACCCTGTACTCAAGAAGTTTGCATGGCTCTGTTCCTCAATGCTAGGATTAAAGGCATGTACCACCATGCCTGGACTTAAGCTTTTCTCTGCTTGGAATTTTCTCTGTACCAAACTGGCCTTGAACTCAGAGATCTGCTTGCCTCTGTCTCCTGGGATTAAAGGTGTACACCACCATGCCTAAACTTGCTTTAAAGTCACTAGTCCATTAATCTGTGTATCTCCAAGAACATAGGATTCAGCTCCATTTCACTTCCTGGTGCCCCTTCGTTACTTGAACCGTACATTTTATATTTTTCCTTTCTCAGCTTGGTCCATTTCATAAAACACTCTTCATAAGAGTGAACTTTAGTAACCACACAACAGAATTTATACCAGGCTGCTGTGAGACTTCCTCTGTCAAGGCAACTAATCGAAATCTCTTCATCTTCGTCTTAGACAGACCCTTTAAACAATGGCCGAAAGCAGCCATGTTCTTCACAAAAATACCACACACAGTCCCGAGGCCACACACTAAAGTTCTTCTCCACTGAAACTACTTGAGCTAGGTCTACACAGTTCAAACCACCCTCAGCATCAATGTTTTCCACATTCCCACTGGGATGGTACATTAAAGCCCACTTAAACCATTCTACCTGCTTCCAAAGTCCCCAAATCTACATTCTTCCAAACAAAAGCGTCGTCAGGGTTATCGAAGCAATACCTGACTCCTGGTACCAACTTCTTCTTTTGTTTTTTTTAAGATTTATTTATTTATTATATGTAAGTACACTGTAGCTGTCCTCAGACACCCCAGAAGAGGACATCAGATCTCATTATGAGTGGTTGTGAACTACCATGTGGTGGCTGGGATTTGAACTCAGGACCTTTGGAAGAGCAGTCAGTGCTCTTAACCACTGAGTCATCTCTCTAGCCCCCTGGTACCAACTTCTGTTTTAGGGTTTCCATTGCTGTGAAAAGACACCATGACCAAAGCAAGTTTTATAAGGGACAACATTTAATTGGGGCTGGCTTACAGGTTCAAAGGTTCCATCCATTATCATCATAGCAGGAAGCATGGCAGCGTCCAGGCAGGCATGGCGCTGGAGAAGGAGCTGAGAGTTCCACATTTTCATCCAAAGGAAGCCAGGGGAAGACTGGCTAGGAGGAAGGTTTCATTGGCCACCCCCATAGTGACACACTTCCTCCAACAAGGCCACATCTGATAGTGCCACTCCCTGGACCAAGCATATTCAAATAACCACACACCCCCAAAGCCAAAATGAACATTCTAAGCTGTTCCTTAAATAGTAACGTGGTATCAAATAAAGGTCAAATATTTGGTACCACTGATTTCTGCAAAGCTTAGGTTCATGTTCCTAAGGATAGTGTTTGTGATTCACAGGAAGAGCTGTTCCGTACAGTGTCGTCTTATAAACTCATTGCGCCAAGATATAGATGGTACCGAAGCAAGTGGGCACGTTCTTGTCCGGTGTCCTTAAAGGATGGGAACATTTATTCAGGAGCAGCAGACTTTACCGTGAGGTTAGTTAGCTTGCCAGAGCTTGCATTTCGAAGCTGCCCGTGGTGTTTTCAATTGTTTACTCTCGTGGTGTGTTTTAAGTTTTCTAGGTAAAATGTACTGCCTTTCTTCTGAAGAAACGCTAAAATTGTTCTCACTGAACCCCCGCCCCTTCCTCCTACCACCTATGCCTTTGCCACCATGCAAAGTCTTTATATTTGGACCTGAGCGCGTAGGGAAAACAACGCTAGCCAACCTGATTGCGGAACACTTCAAAGCCAAGGTAACGGTGTGGAGCCCTTGTTTGAATCTGTAGATTTTTAGGTGAGCTTGGTTTTCATAACTTTACACCGGCACTGGGGTTGGTGTGGGGAAGGCATCTCCTGGATTTTGAGAGGGAGCCTCAGGAAGGTAAACCAGGGGACCCTGGTGAGAAGGCAGGGGCAGTCTTGCCCTCAGGACACACCCACATCAGGACACGCCCACAGTCTTTACAAGCCTCCAACTCTTTTGCAAGTTCTAGCCAAATCCAAAAGCACTAACAGAGGTTCAGGAAGGAATGGAGACTAAAAGACAAAATACAAAGAAGCAATGAAACAAAATTCCGGTTCTTTGCAAAGATAAACAAGGTAATAAAATAAAATAAAATAAAAACAAATAAAAACTTTCTTCGCCTAAGGAAAGGAAAGGGAGCATTAGATTTAAAAACACACACACACACACACACACACACACACAAAGAAATGTAAATAAATAAACTATCTAATAAAAAAAATTAGGGAGATTTGCTATAAGAAGAGTTGGCAGGGATATGGAATAATAACAGTTCCTATAATCAGCTAATGGGCTTGTGAGTTAGTGGAGCTAGTTTGGAATTATCTACTCAAGTTGCAAGAACATATGCATAATCATGTCCCAACAGCAGTCCAACCAACCAATTAAATGGATTTCCAGAGCACAAATAGGTACATGTGTGCAAAAGACACACACAGTATTGAGTATTGCGCAAAACACACGAATCTGAAACGAACCCAAGCCTTCTTCTCTCTGTGTTACTCTTCTGTGTCTTTGCACATTTTGGCTATTCCATCTGTGACTCTGAGGGCAATGTATGCACATAGTGCACAGCATCCATGAAGGTACAGCACCTATGCTATGCATACAGGAAGAAATGAGGAGGCTGGAGCAATGGCTCAGTCCTTAAGAGCACTTACTGGTTTTGCAGAGGATCTAGGTTTGTGTCCAGCACCTACACAGCAGTGCATGGGCACTCACAACTCCAGTTTCAGAGGACCGAGTGCCTCCTGCTGACCTCTGAGGGCACCAGGCACACACATGGAGCCTATATATGTATGAAGTAAAAAAAAAAAAAAACTCACACACATAAAATAAATAATAGTATAGTGTTATTATCATTATTAAAAATAGGTGGCTGGAGAGGTGGCTCAGTGGTGAAGAACAACACTTGCTCTTACTGGGATCCAAATTCACTTCTAGCAGCACATCGGGTGGCTCACAAGCACCTCGGACCCCAGCTCCAGGGGTCTGACACCTCTGACCACTACAGGCACCTGCATTCATGTGCACACACCCACACCTCGATACCCCACATACACATGCATAGCCAAAAATAATAACCTCTGACCACTACAGGCACCTGCATTCGTGTGCACACACCCACACCTCGATACCCCACATACACATGTATAACCAAAAATAATAAAAGTGTTTTAACATTTGAAAATAAAATGGGATTTTTTTAAAAATCAGTAAATTTTGTATACAATTCATGGATTCCTCAAATAGTATCTATTTGTAGGAGACAGGTAAATAGGTAGGTAGATAGATAGATAGATAGATAGATAGATAGATAGATAGATAGACAGACAGATAGGAAATGTTTTATATCCACAGTACCTTGTGATTACACTAATTGTCTTGATTACTTGTGCAGGTAATTGACTACAACAAACTTGTTCAGCCACGTTTTGACAGTGCCCGTGAAAAGCTAATAAAAGATACCATAACCGAAGCCACGAACACAGCCATCAGAGTTGTGAAAGAGCGGCTTCTGAATGAGATGCAAGCCAGACAGCAAGGTGAGCCCTTTTCCCATTATAAGCCATATGTCTCAGCGAATGGCTAAGCCAGGCTAGCTAAGGGCGGCAGCTTCGGTTTGTCCATTTCAGTATCTTGGCCATTTGTGCATTTAGATAGAGAAACTAACTTACATCCCAAAAGGTTCATTCCTATAACTTTAAGGAAAAGTACTTGTAAATGTGGGTGTTTAAAGATCTTACTTCTTCATGGGCCTACTTATGCTGGAGGCTTAGCCGGTGTGTGACTTGATCCATACCGGTAATCAAAACCATTTTGGCCTTGGGACGATTGTTGGTCTAGACCGCATGCCTGCCAGCCTTGATGTAGTTCAGCTTTCTACGTGGGCATGGGGGAAGCGTGAGTGACAACTGTCCACAGTTTTACTGGTGGCAATTCGATGACTCTAAGGCTAACCCAGTAAGCACAGAGAAGACAATGGAACCCTCCTTTCCAAAACCCAGCTCCTGGCCAGGGTAGACACAGAAGGGGTCTTGGTTTGTTTTTCTCTATGAAAAATGACAATTCTAATCTCATGACAATTTTTGTAATTCATAGAGGAGTTCTGTAGAATTTATATCTCTAGTTGTTTTCCTACACACACATGTATACATATACATGTTCACACACATACACAGATTTAACATATTAAATCTGTCTGGCCTGGAACTACGTAGCCCAGGCTAACCTTGAACTTGGACCTTCAGTCCTCTTTCTCTGTCTGGTTGAGACCTGGGATCACACATGTGAGCCACCATGCCTGTCATAACAGAATAGCCTTGATTCAGTACTGTACTGTGTGGAATCTTTTTTTCACATTTAAAGATCTGTATCCAAACTTTGAGGCCAGCTCCAATAATTTTAGACTAGATTCAGTTGCCATTGTTAAACTTCGTAGAGCCTCCAGAAGCATAACATCACATTATAAGGCCTTTTGTGTATCCATTTCAATATTCTTTTCCTGATAAAACATGATCATTATAGGAATAACAAGTCCTAGTGTTTATTCAGCATTTACTACCTGGTAAAACTATGCCAGCTACCTTGCATATATAACCTATGTCATTCCCCATAAGAGATCTACAAAATAAATCTTTTTAAAATTTTAATTTTTAAAATTAGATTTTTAAATACATCTTTGATCTCAGTGGCTGAAGGAAGGCAAATGAGAAGCAGGTACAGAGCACAGAAGCAGGTTGCCCTCGGTGACAGCTGGTGAACGGCTGAGGTTCACATCACTGTCAGGGGCTGGGGTACCAGGGGCCTGCAAGCAGTCTGCTGTGGATGCTAAAAACCAAACTCAAGTCCAGGAGAAGGGCCTCACGTGCTCCGCACCACCTAGTGGTCACCCCATCCCAGGACAGATAATTTAGAGGCTCTCTCCTGTGTTTCTCCTTAAGAATGTTTTCTATCTTGTCAGCATCTAGCAAGATAACCTTAAAGTTTTTTTTTCCTTTAGCCTGTTTGCTTGATCACCCATACTACACTCCAATATCAAGTTATATTTGAGTTTCTAAGATACATCTTACTTAGTCCTAGTAAATAAAACTATTTAAAACCCGATTTATCTCAGCATTCACAGTGTAACTAGTTTATAGTCATCTTTTGTGCTCTGTAAGGTTTCCTTAGAAGTATTTTTGTTCATGCCATTTGTTGTACTTTCTCTGAACAAGAACACCTCTGCCGTCTTACATTTCCCATCTTGTTTCTGATTAGCCTATAAGCTGCTAAAAGAATCCATCATTCTACCCAAAGAATCTTTACTTGGGAGCCAGGACTGAGATGGCATAGCACCCAGGGTCCATCCAGGTGACCTAGAAGGAATTTATAGGTTTATATAGGAATTTAAATTTCAATCACAAGGAATTTATAGTATACAACTTTCAAACCGCAGGATCTAAATGTAAATAATGCTCATGACCTCCTAAAGCTGGAAGGAGGGAGGAAACTGATAACCCAAAAGTCACTGATTCATTCGACAAACACTTGAGTAATTTCCTTTGCATCAGACAAATGGCAAGAGTTTCCATGCTCTTGGTGCGTACATTTTAGTAGAGGGTGGAGAGAAAAAAAAAAAAAAAAGAGGGAGGGAGGGAGGGACAGAGGGTCAGAGGGAGGGGGAAAGGAGAGAGAAGGAAGGAAGAAAAGACAGAAAGAGGGATGAAGGAAAGGAGGGGAAAGGAAGGAAGGACAGAAGGAGGGAAGGAGGGAGGGGGAAAAGAAGGAGGGAAGGAAAGAAGGAAAAGGGGGAGGAGGGAAGAAAGGAGAGAGGGGAGGAAGAAGGAAGGAAGGGGAAGGAAGAAGTTAGAGGAGGGAGGGAAACATGTAAGAAGGGATGGTGTGGAGGGCGAGGGAGCTGGATACTATAGTGCTGAGCTAATCTTCTCAAAGTGAAGACACTAGATTGGAACTTCAATCTATCTTTCATGTTTGTTACAATCTGTAGTAATACCTTTACCTGAAATTATGAGAATAAAACATAAATTTTGAAGTTTTCCCTACTGGAACACACAAGTAGATAGTTTCCTATCTCCTGTGAACTTAAAAACCCTGCTAAAATTCACCGACTATTCCAAGTCTGACAATAAAATTAACCTTTTTAAGACTTCTGATTTTGGAGCTCTAACCCCACATATATTTAATAAAATTTGTCAAGAGGGACTAGGGATGGTTTTTAAATCACAAAATATGTGTAATGAAACAGAGGTTAGCCACCAACAGAGAGCAGACTTCCTGTGTCTCTCTTGCCCACAAATGCTTTGAATTTAGCCATCTTCATTTGGCCCAGGAAAGTATGAGACAGCCCGAACAGAACAGTCAGAACTGACACCAAGCCTGTCTGACTGGAGCGCGACCTTGTAACGCTCTACTCGCCTTCCTGTCTCCACAACCGCCTTCCTTCCTCAACATGGCCACTTGTCTTTCAGAGGAGAGAACGTTGAAGGAACTGCAGATGCACTACTCAAAAAAAGAATACAACGACTTCTTGTCAAAAAGTTCTGAAGAGTTACCTTCTCTGGAAGACACTGGTAAAACCATACTGCCGACCCTGTCAGTGAAGTCCCGCCTAGCGTATGTAGTGAGCCAATAACATGTCTTCTTTTGCCCTCAAGGCTCCAAATTAAGCTCCTTAGAGATTGGCCAGGAAGGCAAATCAAAGTCGGAGACCACCACTACTGGGGACCAGGATAAAGATGGTAAGAAAATGAACTGCCGAGAAAACTTCTGAATCTTTGTCCGTTTGTTCTCTATTTGGCCGTCCTATGGGAGCTCAATACACAAAAAGTAGAAAACCATCAGAAGGGTTTTGGAAAAGGCAGGCATCACTTTTAAGGATTTCAATGGAACAGCTACAGCACAGAATAGATTTATCAAAGCTCAGAACAGACAGAGAAAATGAGGAGTTGCATCCGAGCAGAAAACCAAGAGAGATTAACGTTATACAATCATTATCATATGCCTATAAATTCCTTCTTGAAACCACTCTACTCATTTTGATCTTTTCTGGAACCAGAGTGTCATAATTACAGCTGTGGAATATCATTATGATTGCTGTGCTCTTTCACCGTATAACACTGTTCTGTTCATATGCTAAAATCCTGACAGCATATACAAACACAATATAACATTATACAATATGTCTATTATGTCACCACACAGTAGCCACAATGTCTAGCATTCTGCCACTTTTTTTTTTTTTTTGGTTTTTCGAGACAGGGTTTCTCTGTATAGCTCTGGCTGTCCTGGAACTCACTTGGTAGACCAGGCTGGCCTCGAACTCAGAAATCCGCCTGCCTCTGCCTCCCGAGTGCTGGGATTAAAGGCCTGCGCCACCAGGCCCGGCTTTTTTTTTTTTTTTTTTTTTTAGATTTATTTATTTATTATATGTAAGTACACTGTAGCTGTCTTCAGACACTCCAGAAGAGGGAGTCAGATCTTGTTAGGGATGGTTGTGAGCCACCATGTGGTTGCTGGGATTTGAACTCTGTACCTTTGGAAGAGCAGTCAGGTGCTCTTACCCACTGAGCCATCTCACCAGCCCATTCTGCCACTTTTGAACAACAGTACATCATGCGGTTATGTTACTTTGTTAGGAACCATTTTTAACACTTGTTTTAAAGAACTGCATGATTTTTATGACCAGATCATGGCTTAGCCATTAGATATTAGTGCATTTTATTTTATGAATGTGTGTGTGTGTGTGTGTGTCCCCTATTTTTCAGGGTTTTTTTTTTTCAAAATTGAGTAGTTTGTCTATAAATCATCTTGCTATTTTAGAACATTGGAGGCATTATCCAAAATGAACTAATTGCTTTTCTATTATCGATTTATGTCTTTACTTCTGAGATTTAAAAATTTTGGTCTTGTGTTCTTGATTTTTGTGAAAGTTTTTTGTTAGGTTGTTTTTGTTGCTGCTGGTATCAATAATTTGATGTACAGGATGAAGTTAACTTTGCGTATTTTTTTCATCTTACAGATTGCAACATACATGCTTTTCCTTTTTATTATTATTTTAAGCTAGTAAGAACTGACTAGGCACTGTTAGAAACTCATGTGTGTCACCCTCTTACACACACACACACACACACACACACACACACACACACGCATGCATGTTTCACAGCAGGCCACCCATACTTTCAGACCGTCAGGTGGCTGCTGGAAGCACCACCTCTTGATATTGGTGACTTCCCTCAGCAATCTACAGCCCTTTCCCCAGACTGTCCTTTCCCTTTGAGGACCAAGTGTCCAACATAGAAACAGGTATCAACGTATCTTCCCACAGCACAGTGCCAGAATTAACAACCTATCTCCCTGAGGCCAACCGAGAGGCCATGACCTCTGGAATTGGAGACTGCTGCCTCAGGAAGGGGATGCCTGCTTGCTTGCTTGCTTGCTTGCTTGCTTGCTTGCTTGCTTACTTTAGACTCACTGGCAATATATCAAACTAAAATCCTTACTTTGCTACAAGTTATTACCTTTATTTTTTTCTGATAACAGATATGTTTACCTATTTGAATGTTATGTTATCTGAATTATATGTCACGACCATGAGTTCTGGGCCCCCGAGTCCATACTGAACTCTTCTGCAGAATCCAAGTACATTTTCTTTTAATGCTCAGCTTAAGTTCTTAGCTGTTTTACCCACAGATGGAAAAGAAACCAGTAGCATGTCCGCACTTAACGAGAGATCCTGAGACCTTTATCAAGAAGAGAAGTAGAGCTCAGACAAGTGGAAATTAGTATCTGGTAACTTGGTGCTCTTAAATGTGGTCTCCCAAGAAATCAGTGTCTCTTCTGGAATTTAGAAGGAAAAATATATGATTTAAAAACCAAAACCAGCCGAGCAGTGGTGGCACACGCCTTTAATCCCAGCACTCGGGAGGCAGAGGCAGGCGGATTTTTGAGTTCGAGGCCAACCTGGTCTACAGAGTGAGTTCCAGGACAGCCAGGGCTATACAGAGAAACCCTGTCTCGAAAAACAAACAAACAAACAAAAACCCCACTATTGAACACAATGTATGCCTGTGTGTGTGTGTGTGTGTGTGTGTATGTGTGTGTGTATGTTGGGAATCAAACTCATGACCTTGCTTATTCTAGGTAAACACCCCCCCCCCCAGCATTCTCAACTTACCATTGTCTTTAAGGGATACTGTAGTGTGAACAACTGGACATGCATGAACACAGGAAAAATAACACAACATATTGTTCTGGTGAGAAGAGCATTTGGAAAATGGATGATCTGCCACATTTGGTATGTGGCTGCTATGGTAACCCACAGCATGTTTTCTGCTATGGTGTCATAGCAGAAAGAGGGTAAAAAGCAAGAAATAAAAGCTGACTCCTATTTAGCCGAGTTCTCTTAAAGACCTGTCAGAAGGGGCTGAGGAGATGGCTTGGTGATTAAGGTACCTGATGCGCAAGTGTGGGGCCAGGGCACAGAGCTTCAGAACCCATGCAGATGCATCCAGGGGTGGCAGTGCCACCTATAACCCCACCCCCAGGTGACAGACTAGCCATATCAGGGAGCTCAGGGTTTTAGTCAGAGAAGAAGATGATTGCCAACATCACCCTCTGGCCTCCACACTCATGTACATACACATCCATACACGCATGTGCCTATACATGTGTGCCTAATGCACACACATTAAATGGAAAAGGAAAAAGATTACGACAGAGTTGTCAGCAAAGTTGACAGCAACAACAACAAAACCTACCTCATCCAAACCTATGTGCATGTCATTAACTCCACGCTGTAAGGAAAGTTGGGAAATAGACATCTCCATCTGGCATGTCAGTGGGCGCAACACAAAGAATGTCACTGCTGTTAGGGAGAGGAGAATGGCTGAGAGAGCAAGGCAGTGTGGCCCTTGTGCCATCTTTACCTGTGACGTCTTCTCCCCCTTTCCCCAGGGATCTTGACTCTTCTGTTCCACTTCTCAGGGAGCTGGGTCTCTTTCTCCCCTCAGCACATTTTAAGGCAAAGGGGCTCCAAACCAAGACAGGAAATCTTAGAAGCAGTAGGGTGAGGGGACATGCCAAGCCCCTGCCTCACTGGAGGGGTAGATGCATAGTTAAATGGGAGGGTCACCTGGAGTCCCCTCAGCCCTGCCAGCAAACATCCAGGCTGTGCCAAGTTTGTGAGTGGAAGTGTTCCTCTTGTTGTATGGCTCCTTCCCTCCATGTTTACCTTCACAGCTGGATGCTCTAGCCCCTCCCCTGCTCTAGCCCCTCCCCTACCTCCTTGGCAGAATCCTTCCTTAACCTGACATTCATACTGATGCACCAGCTTCTTGTCACCACCCCTCTCGTTTGCGATTCTGTGGCTAATGGTCCTTCTCCCATCTTCTAGCATGTGCTAGAGTAACAAGAAGACAAGACTTTCCTTATCACCAATAGCAGTGCCCCCGAGCCTGGGGAAGAAATGTAGGTTAATTCATTTGATTTTAGTCTCCACAGAAGAGGTGATAGAAGAAGTGACTGAAAACCACCCAGAGGTGTTTGCCATGTTAGAGGATACTCTGAGACATGCCAAGGAATTGAACTTCGAGCAGCCACATGATAAACAGGCTGAAATACTGGAGGAAGTCATCAAAGAGGTGAAAATTTTATTTAATTAATTATTACAATGTAATGCTTATCGTTGACTTAGAAACTACGAGCATATTAATCTGATATATGTCTAACTGTGTTAGTCTTATTTTACTGTAGTCTTCAAATTTATATATCGTTTTGACTAATTTCTTATATTTCTTTATTTTTGAGAGTTTTACACATGACTACAGTGAAATATGATTGTAACTGTCCCCTGGCTTCTCCCGCCCCTTCTACCCCATATATCCCCACAAACACACACCCTCTCCCAGATGTGTCTCTTTAAAAGACTAGTTGTTGCTACCCACATGTGTATGGGCTGCCCACTGGGCCATGGGATACCCATGAGCAGCCATCAATAAAGAATGGTTCTCCTTCTTCCAGGACTATCCACTACCAACATCTCCTCCAATGCTGTCATGCGTGAATTACATCAGCAAACAAATGCTGGAACTTCTTGTGAGATTTGCAATTATCAACAAGATTAAACGATGTGATTTGTTAGTTGTGAAATGAATTTGTTAACTTTCGTGGTCTCTGATTCAGACCAGTTAATAGAAAGATGGAGTCTATAAATCCAGGGCCACAATTAGAGATTCTATCCACAAGCTAAGCAGTCAGCGACTTGAGAGCAATTTTGTCCCATGGCTAGCTAACATTATCAAACCACCCTGAGCATGTGTTGGTGGAAGGGTAGAAACAAGAAACTTTTCAGACCCAATAAGGAAAAAAGCCTCAAATGCCATGCCTACACTAACGGCAAACCATTACCTCTTCTCGTTTGTAAAGGACGAGCTATCATAGAGGTAGGAGTTATGTAACGGTCTCGGGTAAACATCCGGTGTGAGCAAGCAAGAGAGATGAGGCAGTTTTGGACTCTCTGTGGAACTTTCTATTTCTATGTGATCGAATTTTAAATTATTACATGAGAAACTCTGGGTATGGGGACTTACCCCTGTAATCCTTGTGTTCAGAGGGTTGAGGCAGGAGTATCATGCACTAGTCCAACACCAGCCTGATTTGCATAGACAGGTCAGCCCAGGATAAACATAAGACCTTGCCTCACAAAAAGAAGTATGTAAGAATAAAAAGTTTATCACACGAGAAGACGGAAGCGCTTCCTAACTCACTGGGTGGCTCCCTTGAGTGCTGGCTGTACCAGATCCCTCTGAGCCCCTCAGCACTTCCGAGCTCATTCACACCTTTTAACCAATCTCTTTAGGTTGTTCTAGCAATCAGTTTTCCTCCAGAAGTGCCTGTTAGCAGAAGCAGTCTGCACCTGCTGGTCTCTGTACTATGTAGATACTAGGGTTAGGAAATAGATTAAACATGGCCCTTGCCTTTAAGGATCTTCTATACTGACCTGGCCTGTAAGCCACTCACTGAGTCTCCCTGTGGCAAATAGATACCTACAGGGTGCAGGAATTCACTCATGAAATTCAGAGCTGTCATCTTTGTCTTGTCAGTAAGACCAAACACCCATAGGTGGAAATGCCGTGAGGACAAGAGTCTATAAACCTAGCCCTTTGCTCGTGGTGAAAACACACTCATTCCTTTGTTTTGGTAATTACGAATCTTCAGGGAGAGCCAGTCCAACATTCAGAGACAGAAATGTGTATGCAGTGTTTGCGATTAGCAACTGCAACCGCAACTGCAGCTGGGGAACCAGAGGGTGGGCTGGATCATGGCCACGCCCACCACATTGACATTCCTCAAAAGACCAGGGGATCCAGCCAGAAAAGCCATTTCACAGACAGATGAAGATCTGAGAGGTTGGATAGAGTGGACTTGTTCACTGTTGTTTGTTTTGTTTTGTTTTGTTTTGTTTTGAGACAGGGTCTTTCTGCATATCCCTGGCTGCCCTAGAACTTTACTAGGTAGTCCAGGCTGGCTTCAAACTCACAGATCCTCCTACCTCTGCCTCCTGGGTGCTGGGAATAAAAGTGTGTGCCACCACACCTGGGGAAGGGATATACTTTGGAGAAGCCATGTGCCCATTTTTATTGGGTTGTCTTTTTAGATTTATATCTGAAGATAAGAGCACTGGCTGTTCTTCCAGACAACCTGAGTTTGGTTCCCAGCATCCACATGCTGACTCACAGTTATCTGTAACTCCAGTTCTATGGAATCCAGTGCCCTTTTCTGACCTCTGTAGGCATTTCACATGCATCGTGCTCAGACCTTTGTGCAGGCAAAGCACGCATACACATAAAAATAATAATATAATAAGTGTAAATATATATTTCTTTATGGATTTTCTGAAGAAGAGTCTCTCTAGCATTTTACAGTTATCTTTAGAAATGTTTTCTAACAAGCTAGGGATGGAGATAATGGCAGAATGGTTACCTAGCATGTGTAAGGTCCTGGGTTTGGTCCTCAGTACACACTAACTAACTAACTAACTATCTAACTAACTAACTAACTAACTAACTATCTAACTAACTAAATCAGGCCTTCTATCTTGCATAGCCTGCAAAGAAAAAGCACATCATGGCGACCAAGCATCCTCCTGCTATAACCAGGAAGCAAACAGGAAGGGGTGGGTGCCCTGTCCTCTCTAAAGCCAGCTCCTAATGGCCTCCCACTGGGTCCCGAATCTTAACTTTGTTCCACCTCCCAACAGTGCCAAGCTGTGGGCTATTCACTAATGCGGAGAATGTGGGAGGCGTTCTAGATCCAGCCTCTCATACTGTATGTAGCACGGACTCCAGGACAAGCACAACGGAGATGCCCTCAAGAGCAAATCTCAGAAGAGAGGCTGTTTAATAACCAACACCTTCCTCTAAGTAACTCCACCTCTTGAAAACCTGAAGGAGGAAAATCATCTCCAGTTCCGAGGCAACCAAGTCCCTTGACTACAAAGTGAAACTATTAGCTTTTAAAACTTGAATATATATTTCATCAAAGAAGAGATGACTAATTGAAATTCTGTAAGTTTAGGGAGTTAGCGAGATGGCTCAGTGGGTAAGAGCACTTACTGCTGTTGCAGAAGCATCCATGTTGAGGAGCTCATAACTGCCAAACTCCAGTTCCAGGCCTCTGGGGACACATGCACTCACATGCACACACCCATACAGAAACACACATAAATAAACATAGCTAAGACACAGAAAACCTTACAAAACATAAGTTTAAATTTCAATACAGCATAGCAACAAGATACACTTTTTCACTTGTATAACCGGCCACGGTTTTATTTAAGCAGTCACTACTCGTGAAGCCATGGAGATAGAGCCATTTTCTGGGAACACCAGTGTGCCAGCTGCAGTGCCTTATGTCAACTAGACACAAGCTAGAGTTATTCAAAGGGAGGGAACATCACCTGAGAAAAAGACCTCTGTAAGATCTGGCAGTAAGGCATTTTCTTAAATAGTGATTGATGGGGAAGGGCCCAGCCCACTGTGGGTGGTACCATACCTGGGCAGATTGTCTTGGGTTCTATAAGAAAGAAGAATGAACAAGCCTTATGGAGCAAGCCAGTAAGCAGCACCCCACTGGCCTCTGCATCAGCCTCTGCCTCCAGGTTCCTGCCCTGTTTGAGTTTCTGCAAATACTGACAGCCCTATGGAAGTGCCAAATAAACCCTTTCCTCTCCAACTTGCTTTGTGGTCTCAGTGTTGTGTTACAGCAATAGTAACCATGACTAAGACAGCCAGAAAGGGTGGCAATTGGGAGAGCTGGTTTTGGAAGCAATGTGGCATCTTCTGGAAATATAACCAGTAAAATAGATGGGGGTTGGAGAGATGAAGTGGCTAGGCAGTTAAGAGCACTGGCTGCTCTTCCAGAGGTCCTGAGTTCAATTCTCAGGAACCACATGGTGGCTCACAACCATCTGTAATAAGATCTGATGCCTTCTTCTGGTCTGATGCCTTCTTCTGGCATGCAGGTGTACATGCAGACAGAGCACATACTATAATATATATATATAATTATATATATATAATATTTGCTGCATAATACTTTATATAAGGATGTTAATCACAGTATTATTGCAACAATCTAATGAATAAGGAATCTCATCAGTGTTACAGTGAAATTATAAGTAATGTAAGTACTAACTACTGTGGAAAAGATTTCAACAACGTAAGACTCACATGACTAAACAAGATGAAGCCATTACATTTTAAAAAGTTGCAAGCGGGACTGATGAGGTGGCTCACTCGCTACACAAGCCTGGTGACCAGAGTTCCGTCCCAGACTCAACTCCTGAAAGCTGTCCCCTGACTTCAGTACGTGCACCACCGTACACACACCTGCCCACACTCACAGACAATAGCAATAAATAATTAAATTATTTTAAAAATCAAAGTAAAAATGTTTAAAGTTGAAACGAACAGGAATTCTAAAGTACATCTTAATATTATTTTCATTTCTATATTTTTGAAACTTGGCAACTAATATATTTATTAATAATCACTTCTATTTCTTCTATACAGCTTCTCATTTGTTTCCATATTCTCTTGTGTGAAATCTTTCAATTTTTAAATTATTTTTCACTTTCCAAAAGACTTTTTTTTTCAGATTAAAAAAAAAGAAAACAAATGTCTTTGGTCTTAAATTCTGCATCAGCTCAGGGGTTTTATTGTCCCTCTTAGCATTCCCTTGTGAGTTCTAACATTCTGCAGCTCCCCCTCCCCCAGAGAGGGCACACACTTGTTTAGAGCCCCCAGCTGCTGTAGCTGCAGGCCCCTCTCACTGATTTCCATTTGTGTGCAGAGCTATAACTGGGGGAGAACTCCCTTAAGCACCTGACAGAGCTGTGTATTCACTTCTGCTGCCTTGAGAAGCCCTCCCCTCTCATACTGGAGAAAGAAAGAGACTGGCACCTGAACATGGAGCTGTGGCAGGAGCTTTCTCCTCAAACAACAATCCATAGACCACGACCACATAAGCACGTTAGAGATGCAGATTAGAACCCATGCCAGGCCTTCAGACTCCAGATGCAATCAGTGCTATGGATCCATAGCAAAGCTCACTGTTATGTTTAGTAAAGACTTCTGTTTCCTGTTTTTAAAAACTAGTAAAACTTGATTTTTATTACTTCAAAATTGAGTCTCTCTTTTTAAAATTTATTTTTATTTGCATCTTAAAATTAAGCCACTCAAAAAAAAATTTTTTAATTAAAAAAAAAAATAAGCCACTCTTATTTTCTTCTCAAAGTCAGGACTGAGCAGGAGCTTGCTGGAGACAAGACAGCGTCAGGAATCTGTGACCTGTCAACTTATCATGGTGCTATCAATGTGCATTTTCACAGGAAACAGAAGATAACAAGAATAGGTTCCCTGGTGCCCCAAAATATGGAGGATGGATTGTGAAGAACTTCCCTTTAATTCGAGAACTGTGGATGTCCTTAATAGAAAAAGCACTTCTACCTGATTTGGTTGTCTATTTATCAGATGCAGAAAGCAATGGTTGGTAAATATTTATTGTTTCAATTTAAAATAAAATGTTTATTGCAGACCATTAGTTTGGTTAAAATAGAAAGTGGAGAACTCTCCTTAGGTATGGATACCATGGATACCAGTCCCAGTACAGCTGCAGCTGTGCCTATAGGACCTAAGGATGAGGAAATGGCTTCTCCTCTGAGGAGGCGACCTACACAATGTGCTCTGCCACTGAGCCTTCTGGCAGACCTCACGAGTTGTTCTTTGGAGCTGGGAATCCATCATCCCTTCTCAGTCAGTAGCTGTAACTTGTAAATGAACCCTGTGTACAATCCTGAATGCGGGGTCAATGCTGATGCTAAATTTAAATATTCTACCACTTCAGCTCTTAAGAAAACATGTTTGAGAGATGGTGGAGTGCAGGTTGGTGTGGCCAAACCTGAAAACCCGAGCTCAATGCTCATGATCCATATGGTGGGAGAGAACCAACACTCACAAGCTGTCCACTGACTGCCCATGTGTCATGCCATGCATAATACATACATACATATGTACACACATACATAACAAACACATGCATACACACATACACGCACAAATACACACATACACGCACAAATACACACATACATACACACATACATACACACCTACATAAATGTAAAAAAATATTAAAATATTTAAAGTAATAGCTTTTGGGGGAATATGTCTTTTCATGCTCTCATTATATATTACATAGTAACATTATATATTACATAGTAACATTATATATTACATAGTAACATATGCCTTTCTAAAAAGGATTTAAGATAGACTCCTAAAATTTTAAAGATTCAGAGTTGTTTGGATAAGGACTTGAAGGGAAACGTGTATGTCTGCATAGTCAGGGACTGTTTTATAGTTAATTTCCAACACAGGTCACATACTATGTAACTTGAAAATAATTTTCTTTTCTCTTTATCTATATTTCAGGAAAACATGTGTTAAGTAGATTATATTTAAAGAATAAGGCAGAAATCGATGGTAAGATTTTAGAAAGATTGCAAGAAGAACTTCAAGCCAAAAAGAGAGAGGAGGAAGAAATACGGTAAGCTGTGTTAACCATGAAATGGACTGCACAGTGCATGCCTTCAAAGATTTTTTATCTTGATTTGCATATGTATGCGTGCCACTTATGTGTGGATACCCACTGAGGGCAGCAGAGGGCACTAGATCCCCTGGAGCTGAAGTTACAGGGGTGCTGGGAACCAAACTCAGGTCCCTTGCAGGAGCTGCAAGCACTCTTAACCACTGAGCCTTTCTCTAGCCCATGTCACCTAGGATAGTCTAAAGGCTAGGAGGTGATGTTCCTGAAGGTGGCCCACTGTTTTTGCATAGACAACGATAGGTGAGCTCTTAGAGGCAAGGCTCGGAGAGACTTCATCTCAAGATTGATTCTTGCAACTGATATTTCTTTCCTGTTATTATTAAATTAATATAATAATCCCTAGCAAAAGCCCCATTGGGAAGATTTTCTGCAGATCAACGAAGACGTATTGTCTGAAGTGATGTTATGTAGGCAAATAGATGATTTCTTAATTCCTAATAGTTATTCTGTAGAATTTCTAAACTTATACAAATGATTTTAAAACCCTCTAAGAGAAAAATTGTGTTTAGGGCTGTGTAAACCCTCATTGTGACACAGGCTATTTGCCCTAGGATAGAAACAGGCATGAAACGGATTTATGATGAAGGAATATATTCCTTTTAGGCTGTAAAACCATTATCTGATAGCTAAAGGCCATAAAAGGAAATGAATGACTTATTGAGGTGCAAGAACAGAAGACACAATGTTGACTGGTTTATCTATACAAAACTTCAGCACTAATGAGACACTAGGCAACTGATTTTCCCCTTGCTAATTTAGACATAAAAATTACAGTTTTAAATTCTCAATAAGCCCCTGGAGCTAGTGACAGATGATGAATACTTAGTTGGATAACGAGCCTTACTGGAAACTCATGTAAACATCTCTGTTGTTGCTTCTTATTCCAAGGCTAACCTTTAACAAACTGAAGTTCCTCACAAAATAGGAACGGGAAACAGGGATCTAACTAGTTGTACTTCCTTGCTGAAATACGCTATTAAAAAAAATAAAAACTAAATTAAAAAAAAAAACATCAAAAATCAAAAAAACAGAACAAACTAGGAAGGAAGGAGGGAGGGAGGGAGGGAGGGAAGGAAGGAAGGAAGGAAGGAAGGAAGGAAGGAAGGAAGGAAGGAAGGAAGGAAGGAAGGAAGGAAGAAAACTATGGGCTGGGCAGTAGCAATGCATGACTGTATGATTTCATGCCTTTATTCAGGAGGCAGAGGCCCATGGATCTCTGGGAGTTCTAAGCTGGCTTAATCTACTTAGCAAGTTCCAGGACAGTCAAATCTACATAATAGAGACCCTGTCTCCATAAAGAAAGACAGTCAGACTGAATGGATGGGAGGGAGGGAGGGAGGGAGAGAGGGAGGGGAGGGGAGGGGGAGAAGGGGAGGGGGAGGGAGAGGGAGAAAAGGGAAAAGGGAAAGGGTGAGAAAAGAGAAAAAAAGGAAAAAGAGAAAAGAAGAGAAAATGAAAAGAAAAAAGAGAAAGAAAGGAAAAGGAAAGAAGAGAAGGAAGGAAGGGAGGGAGGGAGGGAGGAAGGGAAAGGAAAACTGAATGGGGGAAGGGCTAGGAGATGGTCCACTGAAAAGAGTGCATGCTAAAAAATTGTACACAGTTTAACTATTACAACAGAAACAATTATCAATCCCACAAACTTGACAGTCCAAATGCCCTTATGAGGATCTATTGATACAATGTTCCTTAATAACTGCAGTTCTGATCATCATTCAACAACAGTCCACTTCTGCTTCCGTTTTCCAGTTTGCCTTTCTCAGTTTGTTGAGTGGTCCCCTGCAGAGCCATCTGCATTTCTCTTTCTGTATCTCTTCCTTCATCATGCCTTTTATGTGAAAGCTTCCCTTACTCAAGTCAGACCTCTGTCAATTTTGATGAAACCTGTAGTCTTTCATCACCTGTGGAAATAAAGAAAAAGCCTCGTCCCCAGACTTCCATTCTGATGTTAGAACATATTTTAAGTGTGCAGGTTGATCTAATTCAGTGGTTTGTGTGTTTGTTCATTCATTTGTTTGTACAATTCAGTGTCTTTCAGCAGCTGCTGTTCCTGCATCATTGGCATTCAAAAAATTAGGTTAATAAAGTATTGTTCAGTCTATTTCTGGGCATCTTCCCCTACCCCCTTTCTGTTTATTAAGCATCTCCTTTAAGGTACACTTAAATCTTTTTATAACTACTTGACCTGTCCGATTGTGTGTTATCAGCGGCCATCTCCAACAGTGGGTTCAACAATCTGGAGGGGATGTGGGTCAGCAATTAACACACACACATACATACACACATAGACACACACACACACACACACACACACACACACGGTGAATGAAGTAAGGCTCCAACAACTTTATTTCTTCTCCCATAGTTTATATATTCGAGCAAAATCTTTCAAGCAATATAACAATTATAATATGGTTACATTCTATTTTTAAATGAATAAATGCAACGAGTATACATTTTAAAAAGCATATCCCTGATATGCTTACATGATTAAACATTTTATGTATTACAGGTCGAAAAAACAAATTACTCCCAATAACTCACATGCATTCATGATTATGTAACTTATTTAGATGAAGGAAGTCTAAGCAAGCAAGGTATTTTTTCCTCAGCCAGTTCTCTTACTGGCAGGCTGCAACTTCCCATTACAAAGAAAGGATCAATTATTTTATTTATCTTAAAAAGTAGTCTTATAAAAAAATTAAAAGAAACACAAGGATATATGAACTTTCTATATATTGGGGTTCCAACTGCTCAATTTCCTGTAATTTTTCTTCATTCAAGGGCCATTGCTCTTCCCACACAGGTTTGTCTGTTAACTATTTTAAAGATGGACGAGGTGGTGTTTTCCAGATCCCTCCAGAATTTCTTGTTCTATCTAGTAGAGCTGCTCTGCCTTGTTTGATGGGCTACTTGTGATTAAGTCCAGAGCACTGTGGCCTTCGGAAGCATGCACTAGATCTCCAGTACCTAGTTTTCTCTAGTTGCTCTGTGGATCACTGCAGAAAATACCTGGCTCATGTTCTTTGTTTATGGGGTACTCACGAATGTCCTTTGGGAGGTTCCCATATTTAAAGAATTATCTCATAGGGAGTTTCTTACTGGTAAGGAATTACCCTGCGTATCTCTTACTGATCTGCATTCATTAGTCCAGTGCCTACCCTTACCATACCTTCTAAAAATCCCAAAAGGCTGAGGTCTTGTAGAGGACTCTCTAGGAATGCCTTATCTATAATCCATTTTCAAATGATCTTGTCTCCCACAATTGAGAGAGAAGAGAGAGGGAGAGAGAGAGAGAGAGAGAGAGAGAGAGAGAGAGAGAGAGAGAGAGAGAGAATAGATTTTGATATGTAGAATTATTGGCCATTGCTTGTCCAATTACATAGGGGCAATAGCAGCAGTAATTCTAATCCTTTTATCCATGGGTGCTGATCAAGTTTTAAAGGTCCAAAAAGTTTTTTATACTCTGAATTTGCAATTTCAAAGGCTAAAGTTTCAATTAATATCTGTCTTGAATCTGGATCTGATATTTTCTTGTTTATAGATTACATTAATCTATGTAAAAAGTCTGTAAACGTCTGGGGCTTTTCATAATCTTTGTGAATGGCATAGGACTTTTATTTGTGAATGGCATAGGACTTTTATTTGTTCCCCTGCCTTATTGCATGCTCTAAAAGCTACTAAAGTACATTGTATAATAGTTGAGTCATCAAAATGCATCAGCTATCTTAAATCAGCAAATTGAGGCACTTAGAGCTATGCGTTTTCCTCTTATCACTGATTTCTTTGTACCTCATAAGTTTTAGTATGATGTGTCCTCATTTTCATTAAATTCTAAAAAGCCTTTAATTTCTTTTTTATTTCTTCCTTAACTAAGTTATCATTGAGTAGAACATTGTTCAGCTTCCATATATATGTGTACTTTCAGCTATTTTTTTGTTGGTATTTAAGACCAGCCTTAGTCTGTGGTGATCTGATAGGGTGCATGGGATTATTTCAATCTTCTTGTATCTGTTGAGGCCTGCTTTGTGACCAGTTATATGGTCAATTTTGGAGAAGGTAGCATGAGGTGCTGAGAAGAAGGTATATCCTTTTGCTTTAGGATGAAATGTTCTATAANTATCTGTTAGATCCATTTGTTTCTTACCTTCTGTTTCACTGTTTAGTTTCTCTGTTTAGTTTCTGTTTCCATGATCTGTCCACTGCTGAGAGTGGAGTGATGAAGTCTCCCACTATTATTTTGTGGGCTTTGAGCTTTAGTAAAGTTTCTTTTATGAATGTGGGTGTGCTTGCATTTGGAGCATAGATGTTCAGAATTGAGAATTCATCCTGGTAGATTTTCCTTTGACCAGTATAAAGTGTCCTTCCTTATCTTGTTTAATAATGTTTGGTTGGAAGTTGATTTTATTTGGTAGTAGAATGGCTACTCCAGCTTGTTTCTTGGGACCATCTGCTTGGAAAATTGTTTTACAAGCTTTTATTCTGAGGTAGTGTCTGTCTTTGCCCCTGAGGTGTGTTTCCTGTACATAGCAAAATGCTGGGTCGTGTTTACGTATCCAGTCTGTTAGTCTATGTTTTGGGGGAAAATTGAGTCCATTGATGTTAAGAGATATTAAGAAAAAAGTGATTGTTGCTTCCTGTTATTTTTGTGTTAGAGGTGGAATTAGGTTTATGTGGCTATCTTCTTTTGGATTTGTTGAAAGATTACTTTCTTGCTTTTTCTAGGGTGTAGTTTCCTTCCTTGTGTTGGTGTTTTCCATCTATTATCCTTTGTAGGGCTGGATTTGTGGAAAGATATTGTGTAAATTTGGTTTTGTCATGGAATATCTTGGTTTCTCCATCTATGGTAATTGAGAGTTTTGTTGGGTATAGTAGCCTGGGCTGGCATTTTTGTTCTCTTAGGGTCTGTATGAGATCTTCTAGTTTTCATAGTCTCTGGTGAGAAGTCTGGTATAATTCTGATAAGTGTGCCTTTACATATTTCTTGACCTTTTCCCTTACTGCTTTTAATATTCTTTCTTTGTTTAAGGCATTTGGTGTTTTGATTATTATGTGACAGGAGGAATTTCTTTTCTGGTCCACTCTGTTTGGAGTTCTGTAAGCTTCTTGTATGTTCTTGGGCATCTCTTTCTTCTATACGGGAAATTTTCTTCTATAATTTTGTTAAAGATATTTACTGACCCTTTAAGTTGGGAATCTTCACACTCTTCTATACCTACTATCCTTACGTTTTATCTGCTCATTGTGTCCTGGATTTTTTGGATGTTGGGTTAGGAGCTTTTTACTTTTTTCCATCTTTTTTTTTTTTTGACAATTGTGTCAATGTTTTCTATGGTATCTTCTGCACCTGAGATTCTCTCTTCTATCTCTTGTATTCTGTTGGTGATGCTTGCATCTATGACTCCTGATCTCTTTCCTAGGTTTTCTAACTCCAGGGTTGTCTCCTTTTGTGATTTCTTTATTGTTTCTAGTTCCAAATTTAGATCTTGGATGATTTTGTTCATTTCCTTTGTCTCTTTGGTTGTGTTTTCCTGTAATTCTTTTTTTTTGTGGTTTTTCGAGACAGGGTTTCTCTCTATAGCCCTGGCTGTCCTGGAACTCACTTTGTAGACCAGGCTGGTCTTGAACTCAGAAATCCACCTGTCTCTGCCTCCTGAGTGCTGGGATTAAAGGCATGCACCACCACGCCCGGCCCCCTGTAATTCTTTAAGGGATTTTTGTGTTTTCTCTTTAAGGGCTTCTAGCTGTTTAACTGTACTCTACTGTATTTCTTTCTAGGAGTTATTTATGTCCTTCTTAAAGTCCTCTATCACCATCATGAGAAGTGATTTTAGATCTAAATCTTGCTTTTCCGGTGTGTTGGGGTATCCAGGACTTGCTATGGTTGGAGAATTGGATTCTGATGATGCCAAGTAACCTTGGTTTCTGTTGCTTCTGTTCTTATGCTGCAAGCACAGACCTTGAAGGTTTCAGCTTCCAGGCTCCATCTACTGACCTAGACCTAAAATGTTCCATCCTCTGAGACTTACTGATGAATAAACTCATGCTTTCTATTTCTTTCTGAACTCTGGCTGGTTCAACTTAGATATTCTGGCTCAAACTCTTCTCCAAGCTGACTGATTCAAATTGGCTTCTCTAGGCTTCTGACTGAATTTCTCTGCTTGGAAAAACTGCCTCTGAAATCCACAAACTGAACTGCACTGACTGCAGGAACTGAACAGAACTGCATGAAGTCAACTCAATTCAGCTTCTCTTCCTGTACTGGTCTTAAGTGGCCTCTCTTTCCTGTCAGTTCTTATGAGAGTTGGGTGTATCTTATCTCTGATTCATTCTGTCATATCTGTCTCTGAATCATCACTTTGTCTGACCCTCAATTAGACATCATTGTTGGGGATTAAAATGTGTACTAAAGGTATGTCTGTATTCTCACCAGAGGGATTAAATATGTATACTGACAGTGGCCTATATTCTAGCCAGAGGTATTAAAAGTGTGTGCTAAGGGTGTTTCTGTATTCCAGCTTGATAACATAGACAAGAATAGCCACATTGCTGGATTCCTCTACACAAAGGATTCACAGCTCAATAAAACTATTGATGGCATTCTCCTTCACCTGCCTGCATAGCACCTTCTTACATGATGGAAGCTAGCTGGTATCTCAGCTCCACCTTGACTTCTCTATGACCTGTAACCAAGTATATGCTTTCTTCAGCAATAGCTCTTTCCATCTAGTTATGGTGGGAAACAGGAGCCATGGCAAATGCCTGTGTTGTTGAGGTGGGACCTTTGGGGCCTCCCTGACCGACAACTCAGTAGGGAGCTATCCCAAACCTGGCATGGGGATCTTTACTTAAAATCCATTGCTTCTGGAAGAGTATGGTCATGGAAGGTCCCCCAAATAATAGATAAACTCTTAACATTAAATCGCAATAAAACTCATCCATCAGCTGGTGATATGCTAATTTTGAACAGATAAAAATAAATGCATATATAACTTTTTAGAACTGTTATGTCCTGTATTTCCCAAAAATACTTTCCTCCTCCTGACTTTTACTATCTAAAATTTTATACGCATTTAACTAAATGTTTTCTCATGTTCATAGGCTTCTTAATGTTTGAACTGACATACGTGTCTCTAGGTTTCCACATGATGATTTTTAAAATGCAACAGTGGACATTTCATAGAAAAGTTTATATATACATACACACACACATATATAATTGATATTATATATTAATATATTATATTATTAATTAATTACAGAAAATAAAGCCTGAAACAGCAAGGAACAAATGCCTCACAGACACATTCAAAGATATTGCAGACTGATCAAAATGGAGAAAAGCATAGCAGAATTAACACATCATAGGTCAAAGATCTAAAAACATGCTAGTCTCCAATTTATCCAACAGTCATCTGTACACAATCCAGTTAAATGCAAGATAATCTGCCATCATTGTTTCAAATGATTTATAGGTTCTTTCTCAGCCCGGCTCAAGCCACAGAGTCTTCCTGGCAGCATACTTTATCTAGGTTTTAGAAAAAGGAAGTTCTCATCAACAGCCTTACCCAGAGCCACCTGATTCAGAAGTCAAAACTGAATGGGAAGGAGACTGGTCAAGAAGGCTCAGTAGTTGGCCTGGTCTGTGCCATAAACAAGGAGAGTCCCAGTAACCAAGACTGCTGGGTGGAGCCCAGGAGACAGAAAGAGAACCTTAACCAGAAATAAGGTAGTAGTGGCTTCCACAGAGAAGAGATGGCACTAGCTTCTAACAAAGGAAAAACAGACACAAAATCATACCACACGGCTTTTGGGAGTGTCTCAGGGGCTGCTTCCGGAACTTAGCATTTTGTTCTTGGTTTCCTGTTGATAAATACTCAAATGTTGTTTTTTGTGAGATACACTCAACCTTTCAAATGTTTCTTTGTGCTGTGGTGTGCCTATTTCTAAATTCCTAGGCATAGCTCTTTAATTTTTGTTTGTTTGCTTTTGTTTTTTTGTTTGTTTGTTTTTTGAGACAGGGTTTCTCTGCCTAGCCCTGGCTGTCCTGGAACTCACTCTGTAGACCAGGCTGGCCTCGAACTCTGAAGTCCGCCTGCCTCTGCCTCCCGAGTGCTGGGATTAAAGGCGTGTGCCCCCACACCCAGCTCAAGTTTGTTTTTTTTTGTTTGTTTGTATTCTCTTTAATTTTTAATGCGCGAGGCCTTTCTCCCCACATGTTACTGATTTCCATTTACCTATTTTCACTATTGTTTATAAAGACTGGATGCTGCAGCCTCAGTGGGATACACATTCCCTCTATTCATAAAGCTTTCATTCTCAGAGGCTCTCTGAATCTCATCATTATGGAACAAGGGCTGTAGTTCAGTGGTACAGCGCCTGCCTAGAATTGTTGTTACCGTGTACGACCAGCAGAAATGAGCAACGACACAGCGTTCTTCTCAAAGCAGTTTATTCAGGAACCTTACAACATGCATGCGGGGGTGGGGGGAGACCCAGAGCTCAGAATCGCGAGCCCTTAAATAACCCATCTACCATGCCCCATCAGCCCAGTCCGCGTATCACCAGTTCATTGGCCAGCATCATCGCCTGTCAGATGGTCCAATCTTGCGTCATGGTGCACCTGCATAGTTCTCACAGTGGATGTGGCTTATTTGGGGTGAATAAAGAAGTCAGGCGCGAGTCAATGAGACTTGGCAGCCTTCCCAGGCGCCTTGAGATCGCCGCCACACCCGCTCCTCACATAGAATGAACCTGGGTGTGAAGTGTTGTAATCATTTTTTAAACTCAGTCAGGGTTAGATCATTCAGTCAGCCTTAGGTCATTCAGTTCCCAGATAAAAGACACAAAACGTTTATATTTTATAATATAAAGTATATTTTATAATAAGCCTTAAAAGCACTAGAACTGGGCAAATATCTACCCTCTATGTCATTCTCAGCCAATAACCCCAAGATATGACTGACCATATTTCGCCTTGGCCACTCTGACTAGGCAGCCCACATGGCCAGTTCTCACAGTCGCTTACCCCATGGCGTCTTCTCCACTCTCCATCTTCTCTCCTCTTCTCCCTCATGGTCTCTAGCCTCAGACCCCAATCCCAGGAACTGAAATTCCATCTATCTCTCTTTTCCCCAGAGATAGCCTGTCAGCATCTTTACTCAACCAATAGTTTTTAAGCAAGGTCACATAACATTACTTGCTTGTCTCTGTGGGCAACCAGACCTTAGGGACCAGTATTTAACATTACAATACATAGCAAAAGACCCAAACTCCAAATAGAAGAAATTCATCATTTGTGTGTTAAAGCTTTATAATTTTAATTATAAATTTAAAAATGTTAAATTAGATAGATTGATAGATAGATAGATAGATAGATAGATAGATAGATAGATAGATAGATAAATAGATAGATAGGAGGGGAGAGAGGAGGAGAGGGGAAAGAGAGGGGAGAGGGGGGAGGGTGAGAGAGGGAAGAGGGAGGGTGATGTGTGCACGTGTGGATGCAGATAGCCTTGGAGTCTAGATGAGAGCTTTAGATGCTGTGGAGCAGGAGTTAGAGACAGTTGTAAGCTGCATGTTGATGCTTGGGATAACACTGGGAACCTCTATAAAAGCAGCAAGCATTCTTAAGCCCTGAGCCATCTCTCCAGACCCCAAGTTTTTATGATTGAAAAGAAACATTGGGGGCTGGAGAGATGGCTCAGTGGTTAAGAGCTCTGATTGCTCTTTTGAAGGTGGGGCGTTCAAATCCCCAGCAACCACATGGTGGCTCACAACCATCTGTAATGAGATCTGACACCCTCTTCTGGTGCATCTGAAGACAGCTAGAGTGTACTTAGATATAATAAATAAACCTTTTAAAAAAAGAAAAAAAGATTCCTTTAAAAAAATAAAAAAAAGAAAGAAACATTGTTTCCTATTCAACAGAGGAAAAAAACTAGTGTAAAAGTTATAAATTGAACTCTCATAATACTATTATCCAGAAATGATTACTGTCTATAATATGATTAATGTTAGCTTTTGAGTTCTCATATATGCTGCTACAAAGTTAAAATTATATTGTATATATAGTTGTATACTCTAGGTTTTTTTCTTCTTCACTTAACGTCACACTGTGGACCTGTGAAGTCTGAAGTAAGCATTCCAGACCCTCCGCCTTCCTCGCAACTCCCCTCGGGGACTCTCACTGACCAACAGTTTTAACATTCCATATCCTCTCAGCAAAAATACTGCGACAAAGTTGTTCATTGCAAATAAAAGGCAGAGTGGGTACTTGACGTGGAGTTTTCGATGCTAGCCACTGTGAGCATTCAATCCTATAAGAAAGCTTGACTGATTTTGTTTTTTTAAACTGAATTTTGTTTGTTTTCATTTCAGAAAAGTCAAAGAAGAGGAACTGAGACTGGAAGAAGAAAAACAAAGGCTGATGGAACTTGCAACTAAGAAATCAAAAGGCAGGCACAGAGTAACAACACGCATCACTTAGCCTTGCCTTGTTACTGCTGCTTCTGAGCTGGTTATAAAGACATCTGTCTCCCTGTTTTCCCAGGGTGCAGGTGTATGCCCGCACTTTTCATCCCAAAGTGTTCTGATTTCCATATTTAATTAGATTCTTACTGTGATAACATCCACAGGACAAAGATTCCTAATCAGAAAAGGGGACGCTCCCAACACAAGACCTACCTGTGTGCCCTCTAAGAAGGCTACACTATAGACGTACCTCTGTCATGCTTTACACATGGCTGTGGTAATTGCTTCCACTGGAAGGATCCTGCAAGACCTGGAGACACAGCCAAACTCTTGCAATACCCATTGTCTTCATACTGAAAAGTTCCACCTCTTTTATAAAAGGACTTTCTCTTTAAGGCTGAGGTTCCCAAATTGGGGTCTATGAATTAGAGTAGAGATCTGTGGACTGCAATTCTAGGTTCAGTAACCTTTAACTAAGCCTCGGTGTCTCCTCTGCCTATGAACACAGACAACAACCCTTTTTTTTTTTTTTTTTTTTAAGCACACTTGCTATAGCCCCAAATAATTCTGGTGTGTGTGTGTTTTGGTTTTTGAGACAAGGTTTCTCTGTGTAGTCCTGGCTGTCCTAGAACGCACTCTATAGACCAAGCTGGCTTTGAACTCAGAGATCTGAGTGTCTTTGCCCCTGCCTCTCAAGTGCTGGGATTAAAGGCATGAGCCACCACCCTGCTGCATATGATTACTTTTATTATTGGATATTTTCTTTATTTACATTTCAAATGTTATTCCCTTTTCTGGCTCCCCCCACCCCCAGAAACCACCTATCCTATCTCTCCTCTCCCTGCTTCTATGAGGATGTTCCCCCACCCAACCACCCACTCCTGCCTCGTCGCCGTCAAATTCTCCTACACTGGGGCATCAAGCCTTCACAGAACCAAGGGCCTCTCCTCCCATTGATGCCCATAAGTCCATCCTCTGCTACATATGCAGCTGGAGCCATAGGCCCTTCCATGTGTACTCTTTGGTTGGTGGTTTAGTCCCTGGGAGCTCTGGGGGGTCTGGTTGGTTGATATTGTTCTTCCTGTAGGGTTGCAAACCCCTTCAGCTCCTCCAATCCTTTCTCTAACTCCTCCATTGGGGATTCTCCATGCTTGGTCCAATGGCAAGCATCCACCTCTGTATTTGTCAGGCACTGGCAGATCCTCTCAGGAGACAGCTATATCAGGCTCCTGTCAGCAAGTACTTCTTGGTATCCACAATAGTGTCTGGGTTTGGTAACTGTATATGGGATGGATCCCCAGTTGGGACAGTCTCTGGATGGCCTTTCTTTCAGTCTCTGCTCCACACTTTGTCTCTGTATTTGCTCCCATGAGTATTTCCTTTCCCCTTCTAAGAAGTTTTGATAAATGATTATTGAAAAGGTATTCAAGTTCCTTCATAGATTACATCACTTCCTCACAAGCTGTAGTAAGAGTCTATGAAACCTGCCTCACGTTTGTGTGTGTTTCCATAAAACCTTTAGCCTAACGCAAACATAAGACAAACATACTCGCTGCCCTGTCTCAAGCCTTGGTTTTAGATCAACTCCAGATGCCAGAGAGCATCACCATCAGACCAGGACTCTTGGAAGAAAGGCAGTGGGGAGAGAAATGTAACGAGAACTCAGAAACACGTGTGTCCGTTCCATAAATATATGAGAGACTAGGAAATGGGTTCTCTCACACCCTGCCATCTCCCGCTGAAGAACTTCCATGTAAAGTTTGCAATTATACTTCCTAAATATACAATGAGCACATAAGTTCATATGCTATGTTATTACTAAGGTGAGCTATAATAGACCTATCATTAGCTCTATGCTAACTATGAATCTATTTGGGGAGTTAATCTGGTACTGCCCAATAGAAGAGTGTAAACCCAGTTGATTTGGCTATTTCTTGCCTCTTGCTGTTAGAGCATTTGGGACTGATATAAACATTTCTTCTTTTAAGGGAATCCCTCTTCTGGTTCTCCAAAAGCACCCTGATAGAATGACTGTCCTTCTCTACCACTCCATAGTATTAGATACAATACAGTAGTCATTCATCTATGTTCATTCACCCTTAAACCACATGCTGGAGGAACACTAATCTTATGTCTATGTTCTGTTCTGTACTTCACACTAGCCAACAATCCCTTGTTGATTTTAACCAAATAGTAACTTATTTCTTGTAATTCTTTGTAGATCCTGACTATCCTGATAATGAAGCTGAGGAGGAGGTTGATGTTGAGGATTCTGAAATTCATGAAGAGTCTGAGGCACAAGAAATACCTGAGTACACCAGAGGGTCATCATTGCCTGAGGCGTCTGAAACATCTGAGACCCCAGAAGGAGACCATGAACCTGAAACAGGTGAGACTTGACTGATGGGTATGTGTGCATGCATGTGTGTTCATGTGTGTGTGCATGTGTGTGTGTGCATGTGTGAGTGTGATGGAAGCTGTCTAGGAATGCAGTCCTGGGACAGGTGTATGGTCTGTAGGATATTTTATCCAAAAAGCAAGACTCTATGTCATGTGATCCCATTTTATATGTAAACACAAGAGCATCTAAACTCATACAGAGTTACCAGAATTCCTGCAGTAAGCAGTTCTTATTTTGCGCTCATACATGCTCTGCTTTTTATCTCACTTCTTTATAAAAGTGTCTTAGCTGGGTGTGGTGGCACAAGTCTTTAATCTCAGAACTGGAGAGGCAGAGGCAGGCAGATTTCTGTAGGTTCCAAAGAGGCCTGGTCTCCACACTGAGTTTCAGGACAACCAGGACTACATAGAACAACCTTTCCTCAAAAAAAGGAAGGATGAAAGAAGGAAGGGAGGGGGAGAGGGAAGGAGGGAGGGAAGAAGGGAGGAAGGGAGGAAGGAAGGGAGGGAGGGAGAAAGGAAGAAGAGAAGGGGAGGGGGAGGGAGAGGGAGAGGGGGAGGGAGAGGAAAATATAAGTTTTAATTAGCACAGAGTAAGTGTACATGGTCTGTACATAGGGGTATACTATGATAATTTAGTGTATTGTATAATATATGATAATCAAATCTTTAATCTTTTAGATAAATGTCATCTTTAACATGAGTGGTTAGCTAACACGAAAGCTGCATGAGACAAGAAGAGTATGTTGAAGTTCCCTGGAGATGTTTTATGTGCCTTTGAATACTCACACTTGCTTTCATTTACATTTAATTTAGCTCTGGCCATTCTTTTTTTTTTTTTTGCAGTTACTGTAGTTCTCATCCATAATCAGACTTGCAGAAGGTTCAGCTCTTTCCAGGACTTGTGAAACCCACTCTGCTCCTTGTATAGACATCTACCCAGGGAAATGTGTTCCATCACTCAGCTTTGCTGTAGACATCTTTGTATCTTGTTCATACTCACACACACTCTCCACACACACATTCACACTCATATACTCACACACACTCACACATACATACTCACACACATACACACTCTCACACACACACATGTATATTCTTTCCCTCCAGCTGTCATACTTTGGGTTGCTTTGGGCAGGTGTGGTGTCTTTCTGCCCATGTTCTCATCCATGCAACAGTGCCTTAGTTACATCACTGTTCCATTGCTCTGGGGAGACACCATGACCAAGGCTCACTAATTTGAGAGATGTCTTTCTGTTCAACTCATAGCCCTATCTAAACTGGGGAGGGAGGGAAGAGAAAGCACCATTGTCTTCTCCAGTCCCTCCTGCCTTCCCCTGAAGTCCTTTGTCCTTTATAGCAGAGCCTTTTCCTACCATGGGGGCCACTACAGGCATCTGTCCCTGGACTGGTGGTGGGCTCTGACACCTTCTTCACACCTTGACTTAGTTTTGTTTTCATCCTATGGTGGGATTTCAGGATGTTTGTAATCTTATAACTATTAAGCCACACTTCCTACATTTTAAGAACTTAATAAAGAAGTTTAATTGAAGATGCTGGGGCTGAAAAGATGTTAAGAGCATTCACTGCTCTGGCAAGAAGACCTGGGTTTGGTTCCCAGCACCCACAAAGCAGCTTACAACTGTCTATAATTCCGGGGGATTCAACACCCTCTTTTAGCCCCACAGGCACTGCTTGTATGTGGTTCATGTATAATTATGTAGGCAAAATACCAAGATACATGAATTTTTTAAAAAGTTTTATTCATACTTATCTCATACGATCAATCTGACTCTAGTCTCCCTTCCCTGTTCTCCTCCCAGTACCCCTCCCCCCAACCTTCTCTTTCCCACAGATCCACTCTCGCAGCCCTGTCTCCTCCCAAAAGAGAGCAGGCCTTTCAGGGACATCAACTGAACATGGCACAACAAGGCCAGGCACGACCCTGACATCCAAGCTGAGCTAGGCAGCCCAGTAGGAGGAAGGGTCCTGAGAACAGGCAAAATTCTGAGACATCCCTACTCCCACTGTCAGGCTTCCCCCCAAACACTACGCCAACAACCATAGCATGGGTGTAGAGGACCGACCTGCAGACCTCTTGAGCCCTGCTTAGTTGATTCTGTGTTTCATGTTCTCATGCTGTCCTTGACCTCTCTAGCTCCCACAATCCTTCCTCGCCTCCTTCTGTGGCATTCTCTGAGTTCCAGCTAATATTTGACTGTGGGTCTCTGCATCTGCTCCCATTAGCTGCTGGAGGAAGCCTCTTTGATGACAACTGGGCTAAGTACTGATCTACGAGTATAGCAGAACATCAGTAGGAATCATTTCATTGATTTATTTGGTTGATTGATTGATTGATTGCCAATCATGTTTGGTACTACCTAGGTCTAGGTCCCTGGGCATTCCAGCCTCTGTTTTCTGGTCATCCAGGCAGTGTTGGGCATGGGCTCCCTGTCATGGTGTGGGCCTCATGTTAGACCAGTCATTAGTTGGCCACTCCCACAAGTTCTTTGCCACCATTTCCCCAGCACATTTTGCAAGCAGGACACATTGTAGGTCAAAGATTTTGTGCCTGGGTTGGTGTCACAGTGCCACCACTGGAAGCCTTGCCTGGTTACAGAAGATGGCTGGTTCAGGCTCTTTATCCTCCATTGCTAGAAGTCCTCACTGGGGTCACTTCATGGAGTCCTGGTAGTTTCCACTACACCAGGCTTCCATAAACCCTTAAATGTCCAACTTCAGTGTCTCTCCTCATACTCTCCCCTCATCACCCTCTTCCCATTTCCACCTTCCCCCAGTCCACCTACAAAATCTATTCTCCTTCCTAGGGAGATCCATGCATCCCCCTAGAGCCCTCCTTGTTTCTTAGCCTCCTTGGGTCTGTGGATTGTAGAATAGTTATCGTTTAAGTAGTAGCTTATAAATGAGTACATACCATGTTTGTCTTTCTGGGTCTGGGTTACCTCATACATGATGATTTTTTTCTAGCTCTAGCTATATGCAAATATATGCATCTATATGCAAACTTCATGATGTCACTCTTTAACTGCTTAGTAATACTCCATTGTGTGAATACTTTAAAAATTCATTTTCTGCCTTAGGCTCTATTTATATCATCCTTTATTTTAAAAATCTATGTTTTCAATTAGACATATCATCTACAATTTAAAGTAAGTTTTGAAAAAAAAAAAAAGTGCCAAACTTTCATATGGAATGTCACTTTAGAATTCAAGCCTCCTGGGGACACTTCAGTGGAAGCAGAAACTGAAAAGGAATCCAAAGAGGGCCTGGGATCTGAAGATCTGAAAGGTTAGACTGGAGCATAAAAGTTCCCAGACACACCCCCTGCTTTCCCAACAGATCAAAACCCTAATTTGGGTCACAGTCTCTGCTTATTTCTTCTTATGTGGTGTGCCAGCCAATATGAATCCTGTGTATTTCTGTCAATCCATTAAAAATATAGCTAAGCCAGGCGTGGTGGCACACGCCTTTAATCCCAGCACTCGGGAGGCAGAGGTAGGCACATTTCTGAGTTCAAGGCCAGCCTGGTCTACAAAGTGAGTTCCAGGACAGCCAGGGCTACACAGAGAAACCTTGTCTCGAGAAAAAAAAAAAAAAAAAAAAAAAAAAAAAAAGAAAGAAAGAAAAAAAAAAAGAAAGGAAAGAAAGAAAGAAAAAAAATATATAACTATTGAGTTTACAACCCTGGTTCAGCTGTTTAATCTGATTTTCACACTTCGCATCATTAATGATTCCATACAAATTTCACTCATCAGCCACATGATTTTAGTTCTACTAATAGGTAATTAATCATCTAATAGCATATTCAATATAATTAGAATATGAATTTATGATTATGTTGTGTATTACATTAATGTTCAGATTACTAGGTTTTCTTCATTGAATGTTTTTAAGAAACATGATCAAGTGTAGACCCTTTGGTAGCCTGACTAGAGAAACTCTTCCCAAAGCCTTTTTTTCCTTTTAACCTCTGATTGATAGCCATGCTGCCGGAGTTTCCAGAAGATGGCTATCCCAATGTTCCTGAAATGGAGCCACTGAAGGAGGCGCTGAACAATCACATTCTCTTCTGGAAACAACTGGAGCAGACGATTGCAGACAGCATGATTCCAACATTAACACTGGACATTTCCAACAAAACACCCCAGGAGCTCCTGCAGCGCGTAGTTGAGACTATGGAAAGTAAGGCTGCCATCACTGATCATGGTGGCATGTGGGCACTGGCACCGACACGTTTTAGAACATTAAGCCTGCTCTAATGGCTTCTTATGTGAAAATTCAGTACATCTGGGGGTAATCTATAAAAAGTCTCAACCTGTCGTAAACAGTGCATTGTCAGCCAAGCAGAGCAGCCACGGGCACTGGCACTGGCCAGGCCAACTGGCTGTCATGCAGAGCACTTACAGAGGACTTCTGCCACATATCTGAGTCGAGAGATAATGATGATAACTAACTTTCCTACCCCAACTATTATACTAGTAACTTTTTATTATTTTAAAAATATTTTCCTCTATAAACACAAACAGGGCCTTTTAAGTATAGTGCCTGGGAATTAAATGCTGAAGATTATGAAGAAGAAGCAGAGGACTACCAGGCTGAAACAGAAGTCGATGAGGAGCAGGAGGAAGAGGAAGAGGAAGAAGAGGAGGTATGGCTGCGTTAAGGTACTGCTCAATCTCACAAGAAATCTCTGCGAGACATACGTGTCCAGGGTGGTTATTGCTTTGGGACGCCCCGTCGGGTAAACAAACCAGGAGCACCTTTAACTCGTTTCTCTCTCTACATTTTGTTTTGTTTTGTGTTTGTATTTTTCAAGCACTGAGATTGAGCCGAGGGCCTCATGTGTGCTGGACACATGCTCAGCTGCCGAGCTGGATCCCCACACCATCGTCAGAAATGACAATTTCCTCCCTTGTCTGGATTTCCCATAACTGTTTAAAATGCCAGGGCTACTTAATGTGGGGGGTGGAGGGAGAACACCCAGGAAAACAAAGGGGGAATCTTTTTTCACTTTATTTTTTTATTATTATTATTATTTTCTTTATTTACATTTCAAATGCTATCCCGAAAGTTCCCTATACCCCACCCCCGCCCCTGCTCCCCTACTCCCCTACTCCACCCACTCCCACTACTTGGCCCTGGCCTTCCCCTGTGCTGGGTCATATAACGTTTGCAAGACCAAGGAGCCTCTCTTCCCAACGATGGCCGATTAGGCCATCTTCTGCTACATATGCAGCTAGAGACATGAGCTCAGGGGGTACTGGTTAGTTCATATTGTTGTTCCACCTACAGGGTTGCAGCCCCCTTCAGATCCTTGGGTACTTTCTCTGGCTCCTCCACTGGGGGCCCTGTGTTCCATCCAATAGCCGACTGTGAGCATCCACTTCTGTGTTTGCTAGGCACTGGTATCACCTCACAAGAGCTCACTTTATCAGGGTCCCTTCAGCAGAATCTTGCTGGCATGAGCATTAGTATCTGGGTTTGGTGGCTGATGATGGGGTGGATCCCCAGATGGCATAGTCTCTGAATAGTCCATCCTTTCATCTTAGCTCTACATTTTGTCTCTGTACCTATATCCTTTCATGGGTATTTTGTTCCTTATTCTAAGGAAGAATGAAGTATCCACCCAATGGTCATCCTTCTTGGTTTTCTTCTGTTTTGCATAATGTATCTTGGGTATTCTAAGTTTTTGGCCTCGTATCCGCTTATCAGTGAGTGCATATCTAGTGACTTCTTTTGTGATTGGGTTACCTCACTAAGGATGATATCCTCTAGATACATCCATTTGCCCAAGAATTTCATAAATTCATTGTTTTTAATAGCTGAGTAGTACTTCATTGTGTAAATGTACCACAGTTTCTGTATCCATTCCTCTATTGAGGGACATCTGGGTTCTTTCCAGCTTCTGGCTATTATAAATAAGACTGCTATGAACATAGTGGAGCATGTGTCCTTATTACCAGTTGGAAGATCTTCTGGGTATATGCCCAGAAGAGGTATTGCTGGGTCCTCCGGTAGTACTATGTCCAATTTTCTGAGGAACCGCCAGACTGATTTCCAGAGTGGTTGTACAAGCTTGCAATCAAAGAAGGGGAATCTTAAATATGATTATCTATATATAAATATTTTATAAATATAAGCAGACATGTGCAAATCAGCATAGGAGCATCTGGAAGGCTGTTCCCATGAGAGAGAGCATGGGAAGGCTGTTCCGGTGAGAGAGAGCATCTGGAAGGCTGTTCCCATGAGAGAGAGCATGGGAAGGCTGTTCCCGTGAGAGAGAGCATCGGGAAGGCTGTTCACGTGATAAAAATGAACAGTGCTCAACAGGATCAACCCATATTCAGACACTAGTCTATATCACTGGCACCAGAATTAGAACAAACATTATCATTTGATCATATCCAGACTAGGCATATATAAACAATAAAGTAGGGAACTTCTCTTTCAATATGAGTTTTTACAAATAAAAATATAATTTACTAAGTTAAACAACTTAAACAGGTGCCTGTGATTAACTTATTACTGCCTAATTTAAGTACAAAGATGTAGGAGCAGATGAGCACTCCACAACAAATGATAAATAGTGCTTTTCACCAGCAGCCTACAGTGCTTTCTCACCAAGGAGCTGATACCAGGCATGGCCAACGGATGGGAGGTTTGCCTGCTCCTCCTCAGTGCCTCTTCATCTCAAGTTTTCTGCAGTGTTATTGCATATCACTCTGTGCTCCCTCTGGTCTACAATGGAGTTGTCCCTCCTGTGTATCTGCAGGCAATTCCTGAGCTATCTATAATCTTGAAAACTTGTTTTGTGTTTTTATATCTGACCGTCTTTAATACTCCAGTATAAAAATCTCACCAGTCACTAAGGATGGGGTAAGGTGCTAGCAAGGCCAGGCTTCAGAGATGGGGCCTAATTAGATGTAAAACAACTGTGCTCGCTCCAGCTCCATAACAGCAAGAGCCAAAAGCACTAAACTGCCTCCAGACAACTCAACTATGTCGAAGAACAAGCTCAAAAGTATCGATGGGGTTAAAACAGCAGCTTTGGCATCCACTCAAGGTTTGCCAAATCTGCTTTTAAAAAAAATATATGATTCACAATGAAAAGAAAAACAAAATCACCAACTCAAACTGCTGTAGAACTGACAAACACATCAGTGGGCTGAGGAGGACATTGAAAAGGCTATTGTTATTATAGTGCCCTGTAAATTCAAAACAGGAAGCAGAGATGTGACGACACACAGTGTGAGCAGATGGTTTGAAAAGTAGAAAATGTGAAGTGAAATAAGCCTTGTGGAATGGTGGTCATCTAGACCCTGTTGAAGAGGGAACTGGAAGGCATGAAGTATCTAACATGAAGCAAAAGAGGAGAGTCAAGAAAAACAGTGAGAGGAAGAGGCGTGGCCCCTTGGGGAGCTTCAACAGCCTGGTCTATGTGTACTCGGAACCCTTGGGTTGATGGTCTGTTCCTCAGGGAAACCCTGTGTCAGCCAGAAAAGGGCAGGGTAACAGCCTGCAAGTGCTGAGGAGGAAGAAACAGACTCTGAGTTGTATGCCTAATAATACTTTATCTTTAAAACTGAAGGCAAAGAGACTAAACCACCAACCAAAGAGTATGTGGGGAACCCATGGCTCCAGCCGAATATGTAGCAGAGGATGGCCTTATCTGGCATCACTGGGAGGGGGGGGCCATAGTCCTGTGGAGGCCAGATGACCCAGGGTAGGGGAATGCTAGAGTGCAGAGGCAGGAGTGGGTGGGCAGGTGGGGAAACACCCTCATAGAAGCAGGGGGAGGGAGCAGGGGATAGGGGACTTGTGGAAGGGAAACTGGGAAGGAGGATAGCATTTGAAATGTAAATAAATAAAAATAACCAATGAAAACACTGAAAGCAAATTAAAGTTTTTCAGACATACAGAAGCTGAAAGAAAGAAAATCTTGGGCTTAGTGATTAAGAGCACTAACTGTTCTTCCAGAGGTCTTGAGTTTTAATTCCCAGCAACCACATGGTGACTCACAACCATCGTATCTGAAGACAGCTACAGTGTACACATATACATAAAGAAAATCTAGTAAATGTTGCCAAATGTTTATGGAAGAAATAAAACTGGCTCTAAATGAACAGAGCCTGAAGGGTAGGAAAAATTTCCAACTCACCCTATGAGATGTATGCCTTCCTGTTAAAACATACCAAAGGAAAGAGAATAGTTGACCTCTCTAAACACTGATCTAGAAACTCTTAAGAAAAGTTAACAACATTTCAGAAAAAGTATCAAAACAATAACACATCATCACATCCAAGCAGAGTTTGTCCCAGAAAGTCTTCCGCTGACATTCTGAAAACACATGATCTAACTCATCATACTGTCAGCTTGGAGATAAGTAGTTATCTCAATTGATATCGAAGCATCATTTGGCAAACTCCACAGTCTATTACTGATTATAGAAAACAAAAGGCGTATGCTTACAAACTGCTTCAAAAGACAGTTAGAGCAAAGGGGCACCTGAGCCCAGTGGAGGAGTTATTTACTGACAGCTGTTGGCTGCTATGGGAAAAAGAGCAGTTTTCTTTAAGGGCATGGTTCCTGGTAGGTTGACCGGGCTCCAGGGCGTGGGCCAGCACTCACGTGTACATGGGCTAATTGGAATCAGTGGACCATTAATTAAAAAAAAAAAAAAAAAAAAAGACATCAAGTTAGGAGAGGGATTGGTCCAATGTGAGGGGAAGAATTCAGAGCCAAGATGATTGAAATACATTGTGTGCATATATAACATTCTCAAAGACTGAATTTAAAATATTATATATAAAAAAAACCAAAGGGAACTTTCTCTTCTTGATAAAAGATATCTACTAAAAAAAAAAATCTATAAGTGAAAGCCAGCACACCTTAAAAAGCCCAATGGTTCTTCCCACCCCCACCCCCAAATCAGCACAAAGTAAAAATGTTCCCTCTCAGCTCCTGATAGCTGCCCCCCCCCCCCCAGGCACACAGTAGAGCTGACCCTGAAGGCAGGGGAGTGGGTGATCCTGCCCCAGGCACAGCACAGGACAGCTGCCCTGCCCAAGTTGGCCATGGGGTGGCTCGGGCAAGGGACAGTCACCTTCTCCCTCTCCCCTGCTGCTGCCCATCCCTGGCTGACACGCTAGGGAGAGCAACCTTACCCTCACCTAGGCAGCACAGTAGAGCTCGGCCTGGTGGCCAGGTGCAGGTGAGCTGCCCCGAGGGCATGAGCAGAAGAGCTGGCCCTGTTGTGGCATTGCGTGAGTTGGCTGGAGAGCTCACCCTGGTGGTGTGGGTGCAGGAGAGCTGGCATGTAGCCGCCTGCGGCACACAAACTGGATTCCTGAGTGGGAGGCTGGAGCTGTAAAGGAGGGAACTGCGAGAGAAGAAAAGAGTCCAAAACAGATTTCTGATCAAGGCCCAATGTTTACTAAGAGTCTGTGCTTATAAAGGGGGAAGGCCCATCTCCCGCCATGCCAGGCTTCTTGATGCTTTGTTGCTGAGTTGTTAGCACTGGTCTGTCAGAGCTGTTAGCTTTGGGTCGCCAAGTCCACGGGTTGTCAGCTATCTCAGGAATGTCTCAGGAAGACAGGTTCAGCCTCTCAGCAGGTAACAAAGTCTTGGAGCAGAGCAGCAGCAGGTGACAGAACAATAGAGCCATCTGGGTCTGAAGGCTCCACCCCAGGTGGTCTCATTCTCAGTGGCAGCAAGGTCAGAATCAGCCTGCTTAAGGCTGGGGGGGGGGGGAGACTACACTGGCAGGCTGACCAATCAACTACCTCCCAGACCCAGATCCAGGACTTGGAGCTGGCCCAAGGCAACATCTACCCCATCTATGCACTGCTGGAGGGTGTGAAGGGGCTGCATGTCCAAAGCTGCAGGATCTCCATGACACAGAGTAACAACAGGCTGTCTGAGAGAGTCCCACTGAGACCCCAGCATTGATAGTGTAGCAGAAGCCAGAGGCCTCGAACCAGAACAGTGATTCATTGCAAGTAAACTTGTGGACAAAAGGGTATACTGACAAGATTTTTTTTTTTTTTTTTGGTTTTTTTCCGAAGATTTTTTTTTTTAATTCAATCTTATTTTACTTTCTTTCGGGGGTTGCAAGGGTGGAGGGCAGATATGAGGGGACTGGGAGGTGAGTGGGATTGGGGTACATGCTGTAAAATTAACAAGGAATCAATAAAAAGTTAAATAAGTTCCTTCTGGTCTGATTTGCTGGTTTTGATCTGTCACCTTGTTGGATATAAATCCACATAGATACGACCCTGAAACGCAGCAGGGATTCCACGGCCCATCAGAACACAAAGTGCTTCGGGTTTGTCGGGAGCCTCGTTCTTCAGCAGCTCCCTGAATGCCCGCCACGCACCGCACCGCCCCAGGCGGCCATGCGGACCGGACCGCTGAAGATGAGCGAGCTGCTGCCCCAGCAATTTAAAATATGATCAGCAGCCGCTCGCCTTCACGCCTTGTTAGCCTGGGGCCAAACCGCACTCCACCCGACTGGTCTCAGTTTTGCAGATGTACAGAAAAGTCTAGACTCCTTCTTTTGTGCACACAAAGAATACTGCAGAATAATTTGCAAAATATTCCGTTTCCAGTTTCAAAACTGCTGCGTCTGTGCTTAGATGCATGTCTCTAGCTTTTGTGCATGCAGAGCTGTTTACCCAACAGAGTCTGAAGGGGCACTCATAGAAACAGGTTAGATAGAGTGTGTACCCACTGGTGGGAGGAAAACAGAATGGAATTTTCACTATTGAACAATATTTCTAGGGTGAAGAAAAAATTAAAGAAAACAGAAGACACTTGGGAGATACCAAACACTTCTGCCCGGTAGTTCTCAAAGAAAACTTTGTCCTACAACCGGGCAACCCGGACGAGGCTGTTAAATACCGAGAAAAGATCTACTACTTCTCAACCGCCGAGGCAAAGGAGAAGTTTTTAGAGCATCCTGAGGACTACGTGTCTCAGAACGAACCGTTAAAGGTGAAAACACTATTCCCTATGCTAGTGATTGCTCCCATGCTCGCCCTTCAGTAAGGGTTACAGTGACGTTTCTGATCTCACTAGAACCCAACGACAAGCAAACAAAAGCATAGCAATAATATCTAAGCTTAAAAATAAACAGCTTTTGGCATGCAATCTGGCAAAAAAATAATTATCAGTTTTGGCTTCTATAGTTGTTGTAGTAAATACTTCATTTCAGTTGGGCATTTCTGGGCCACCTTTGATTATCCAGTTTCCAGATAAAAGACACAAAACTTACATATTTGTAATAAGCCTTTAAAACACTAGAGCTGGGCAGCTATCTACCCTCTAAGCTATTAGTGTCTACTTTTCTATCAATAACCCCAAGTTATAACTTGCCATGTTCCATCTGGGCTGCTTTTAACTCCAATTGGCTGGCCCTCGTGGCCATGTTTTCATGAATCACCTACCCCGTGGTGTATGCTCTCTCTACCTTCTTCTCTCCTTTCTTATGGTCCTGCCTCAGACCCCAGCCCTGAGAACTGAAACCCTGCCCACCTCTCTTCTATCCAGTTATGGCCTGTAGGCAGTTTTTAAAAAAAGATTTATTATATGTAAGTATACTGTAGCTGTCTTCAGACACACCAGAAGAGGGCATCAGATCTCATTACAGATGGTTGTGAGCCACCATGTGGTTGCTGGAATTTGAACTTGGGACCTTTGGAAGAGCAGTTAGTGTTCTTAACCTTAACCTCTGAGCCATCTCTCCAGCCCAGGCTGTAGGCATCTTTATTGCCCGAGGATAACTTGGGGGGCAAGGTGACACAGCATCACTTGGTGTACTTGAGGATCCCCTCCTCCCTGAGGCAAGCAGGACCAGTATTTAGCATTACAATGCTTGGTAACAGACCAAGCCTCAGCACACAGTAATGCCTGTGTCAGGCCAGCACTCACCCTGTGTCCTGCCACCCTGTGGGATCCGCTGAGGTCTGCACACAGGGAACCTACCCCTAAGCCACATACCCTTTTTAACTCCTCACCCTCCTATGAAACTTAAAACACTTGGGGCTTGCAAGGAGCACGCTTGTCCTTGGTCAGCTGTCTGAACACCTTCTGGGTGCCAGGAGGCCCTGTCTACCAAGTAGAAAGAGCCACATTTCCTTGTATTATTTTCAACGTCCTTCATCATTGCTTTCCATTGTTTGCCTCCAATGATGAATCAGTTGACTTAAGTCTATCAGAGTCCAGAGCTTGAGCTAAAGATGGAAAGCTCATGAGGAAAACCAAGGATGGTCAAATCCATGAGGGTGATCAACGATCTCCCAGCATGCAATCCAGATGCTAACGCAGAACATAAAGGAAGGAGCCAAGGCAGAATCAGCGTTTATTTAGATCTCCCTGTTTTGTGGAACTGTCCTTCCTACCTGGTGGCTCCAATGTGCTTGGCAGTTTGGGTCACATAGGTTTCTAGACTGCATATCATTTTTTCTCCTGAATATTAAGGATGGTCCCTTCTTGTGTGTTAGCATCTAGTACTGCTAGGCTGAGGACTGTTCTTTTGTAGATACTCTCTCTCCTTTTTTTTTTTTTTTTTTTTTTAATAATCTGGAAACAAATAATTTCTTCTCTTTGTTCTTGGTGTTCTTAAATTTGCCCTAACCCTGAGTCTTTCTACTTTGTTGTATTTGGTACACAGCACACACTTACCATGAAGGTCCCCAGAATCTTGAAGCTTCATAGTGTTTTCTATGTGTTGTGTTGTTGTTGTTGTTATTGTTGTTGTTGTTATTCTTTGAGACAAGGTCTTCTGTCTCCCAAGATGGCCTTTGAATTTCTATGTAGCCAAAGATGGCCACTACATCCCAAGTGTTGGACTCACCAGTGTGCACCATCACAGTTAGCTATTGCTGTACTAGTAATTGAACCCAGGCAGGGTATTGTGCACATTAGGCAAGCACTCTGTCAGACGAGCTACATCTCAGGCCTCCTCTGTCAAAGAAACAAATAGATTATGAAGTTATTCTCCTCCTCAGCCATTAGTGCCTTCTGTTTCTCTGAGGCCCAGACTACCCAAGCGCAGCACTACCTTCCCCTTGTCACTGTCCTTTACTGGACATTACAGTCATTTCCCTTCACTCACTACTGTCACCATTGTCCCTGACCATCTCACAGACAGCAGATGATCACATGACATTGTGAAAAACGGTCTTCCAGCTTCGTCAGCTTCTATGTGGACATCACACTGTGGAATCACAATGTGGGCATCAGTGTGGCATTGGAGGCAACATCTTCGCAGTTCCACTCCGAACGAACTTTTCCTTTGGTAGAGAGATCCTTTTTACTCATGCTGAGAATCTTTCTGTTCCTTATTAACATTTTTAAGTAAAGCTACTTTTCATTAAATGCCTTTTGATTTACATGGCAGGATAATGTGAAGGTCATTTTTCACTCCTAAAGGTTATTTTTGGTACAGTGAATTACGTTCACTGGTATCCTGATGCTTAAACATAACTGAATTTGTGAAGTAAAAATTCCTGTCTATAGGAGGCTCTAGAGAAGGGTCAAGCAGTTAAAACCACAGACTGCTCTTGCAGAGGACCTGAGTTTGGTTAGCATCTTTTTTTTTTTTTTTTTTTTTTTTTTTTGGTTTTTTGAGACAGGGTTTCTCTGTGTAGTCCTGGCTGTCCTGGAACTCACTCTGTAGACCAGGCTGGCCTTGAACTCAGAAATCCGCCTACCTCTGCCTCCCAAGTGCTGGGATTAAAGGCATGTGCCACCATGCCCGGCTTTGGTTAGCATTTTAGGTGACTCACGACCACCTATAATTCCAGCTGCAACATTTCCAAACCCTCTTCTGAACTCCTCAGATACACACACACACACACACACACACACACACACACACACACTCCTAAAAATAAACTCTGGAAAAAGAAGAATTCCTGAGGCTAGAGAGAGAGAGAGTTCCGTTGAGAGCTCTTGTTGCTCTTTCGGAGAAGCTGGGTTCAATTCTCAACACCCACAGGGCGACTCCCAAGCAAGCGTCTGCTAGCTCCTAGTCCATGGTATCTGTTGCCCTCTTCTGACCTCCTCGGGCACCAGGCACTCTCATGCTGCACACATATACATGCAGGTAAAACACTCAAGCACATAAAATAAAATTTAAAAGTTACTTTCTTTAAAAAGTCGCCTCCTTTTTTTGTTTTTGTTTTGTTTTCTGCTTTGGTGGGGAGGGGAGATTATTTTGTTTCTGATTGTTTCATTTTGTTTTCTTTGAGTCTAGGTCTCCATATGCAGCTCTAGCCTCAGAATGCCTGAATGCTGTGAACCTGGTATGAGCAGGCTAATTACTCAACGCTTCTTTTCCTTCCTCGCCCCCACCTTCTGTACCAGGCTCCTCCGCTAAGGATTTGTCTTCTGGGCCCTCATGGCTCTGGCAAAACGGTGTGTGCAAGAAAGCTGGCAGAAAACTTTGGCATTTTTCACATTCAATTTGATGAATTTCTCCAAGAAAAAATGCTGCTCAAGGCTGAAAGGAAATTTGGACCTGAATTTGAGGACGATTCCGAGGAGGAGCAATTGGCAAAGCAAGAACTTGAAGAGCTTGCAGCTCAGGTGAATGTGAAGATTGAAGAAGACACTACAAAGAAGCAGGTAAAAAAGAGCTAAGATTAGCCTGTGTGTGCCACATGCCCAAGGACAGATAACTGCCTGGAATGCTGGACCTGTTGTTCATGAAAGATAACAAGCCAAGTGTCTTCACTTGAGTAAACAAGGGTAGTTACCCCAACTGCACAGGGTATGCTTGACCAGGGTGCTAGGCTTGGTAATAGGGCAGAAAGTACGAGAAAATGTGGCTTGCCCCCATTGAACAAAGGTAGGAAGTACAATAGCCTTGTGGAATTTGCCTCTATGAGGACCTGAATAGCCTAATTCGGGAATCCTAGATATGGACCTACTCTGGGTCCATCTTACTGGCCAATATTAGGTGATGCTTGCTTTTAATTATACAATTGTGTGAAGGGATTCTGGCCTAAGCCTTCTCCCCACTCCCTCTGCCTTGCTAAAAATCATTAGATTACATTCCTAAAAGTAGCCCCCAGGGTCTATTCCCTTATTTGGCCACTTCCTCCTCCAGAGGCTGACTACCAACATCCAGCTATCAAAGCATCGAAGTCCAGCAATCAAAAGCCCCCTTTGCTTCACCTAATTAACATGCCCAATCAAAATATAACACTGCATCCTAGCCCATGGATGTGGTCTTTCCCCTCACAATTTTCAGGTTTAACAGTAACCCTGGTGATGCCCCGAGGGCTGCTATATTGGCTGCTGAAACTGTTTTGTAGTCCCCCGACTACAGCAGCTTGGGCAGGCTAGACTCAGTCACTGTCCAGAGATGCCCACTAGAGAGATGAGTCACTCTCAATTGCAGTTGAGAAACAGAAGGGGACGATTCAGTGGGCGTGCACAGGTATGAGAGTCCAGTGATCCCTGCTGACACACATGATTTAAGCAGTCCTGGTCAGAGTGTGGTAACATTGTCTCAGCTTTGTTTCTGCAAAAGGGTCCAAAGACTCCTTGCTGCTTGAGGAGACACCACTAGAGATGGCCACACTTCCCCAGGGAGCAGGGTGAATAAGCCCCCTGCTGGTTGAAGTCTGTACCCTAAATCCAAGATGCAGATTTAGGACAATGACATTCAGGGACCTCTGTGGAATCTAGAAAAGAAACTTGTAAAAGGCTGAAAATAAGATGCCTCCCTTATTTTTGTGTGATCTCACCATGAAGGGGAGTGGTCGTGGGTGGGTTCGATAGCACATGTCTAAGTAGATCCTCTGTGAGAGAGAAACACAGCCCCATGTCAGGTGACTGGTGCAAAGTGACAGCAGGGATGCCATGCTCTGTCCTACTCATTAACCTGTGAGATCAAGTGAGGAGCTGACCTGTTCTCTTGAAATCAGCATCTGTGTGCCTTTTATACAATCAAAGAAATATTCAGTCTACAGAGCTCTGAGGCAGAAAAGTTGGCATAAAATCCCCCCCCTCCATCCAATGTGAACTATAAACTGTCTTTTCCCCTAGCATATGAAATACTGAGTCTGAATGGCAGTGTAGCATTTCCTGGGGATATTTTGTCTGGTGAGTCTGATGTATAATGTAAGGTTTCCCACTATTGTTAATTTTTTTTTCTGTCCCAAATAATATTTTTTTAAAAGTGCTCTGTAGCCAGTAGAAATTTTAAAATATTAATATTTTCATATTTAATGATTTACTAATATTAATTTAATAATATCTAGTGGGGTCTAATAGAAATATATATGTATTAAATGCTTTCAACCCAGGGTTGTGAAAAGAAACTTCTGGATTCTAATTCTTTTTTTTAAACCATTTCTTATACAATGAAGCTATTTTCCTCTTAAATGAGCCCCTCAAATGGACCCAGACACAGTTACACATAACAAAGAGACTCTGAGCAACCTTGAGAGTGACACATAGTATCTCAGTATGTCACAAGGCAAGTCCTCAGACATGATTTAAATGTTTGCCTGTGTATTGTATAGTCAGAGAGAAAATGGTAGTCAATAAATTTAATGTATACTGACCCAGGTTTTCATAATTTCTGTGGATGATCAGTTGATGCTGATTCTTGTTATTATTATTGTTGTTTTTCTTTTTCTTGAATTGTCTGACATCTCTGGAGGAACATTAAGGAGTTTTACTCTACATGATAAGATATCAAGCCTGCTTCCTAGAAAGAACCGTACTCATTTTCAGAATTTTTGATGGTAAAAGTATTCGACAAGAATAGTTCCATTACAGAACCTGGAAAATGGCTCCGTGGCTAGGAGAACTTTTTACTCCTAACAGTGTAGATGATCCAAGTATCTACATGGTGGCTCACAACCATCTATAACTCCAGTCCCAGGGAATCCGATGCCCTTTTCTGGTCTCTGTATACACCAGGCACAAGTTCCTCACTACCTACAACAGTGTTCTAGATTCTCAAATGAAAGAGACAGACAGACAGACAGACAGACAGACAGACAGACAGACACACACACACACACACACACACACACACACACACACAGCCTAATTTACTATGCCCTAAGCAGCTCGATGTCTGGGCCACTCCCTAACATCCATGCAGCTAACACACTCTCCCCTCTGATATACCCTAATTATTTCTTACTAAAACCTATATTCCACCCTGGCCATCCCAGACCCAGCTGGGGCTGCTCTTCCCGGTGCTTACATGTTTGTACTCCTCCCCTTGCCCCTGAACCCTGAAGTCCTGTCTCTGTCTCCTTGCCCAACCATTGGCCTCTGGAAACTTTATATACCAATTGAAACCAACTGGGGGCAGGAACCCCTCAGCATCTCACATGCAGGATTCTTGTGCAGTTTTGAGAACCCAATGAACATAATACAAGTGTTAAACCAAATCCACAACAGATGTGTGGTATGAAATCAAGTAGGTATTGGGCAAAATATGACACATTGTGACCCTGGTGCCATATGTGAAAGTCAGCTATGTTCTCATAGTGACTTCTCTTAGCTACATTAGGGGCTACTTGGTGTCCAATCATATTATATACTGGCACTCAGAACTCAGGCTTTAAAATGGTTACAAGTAGCAGTATCAGAAGTAACCTCAGAGAAAAACAAGAGCCTCATTCTAATCAGTTGTAAAATAGCACTGCGTGTCAAGATGGAGCTTAAGAGTCTCTTACTGTCTAACTTCTGCCTTTAGCTTCCAGATGTACGATTCACAGAGGAAGAAGAAGCAATCAAGCTGAGTCTAACTGACAATGAGCCCCTGCCTTCAGAAATTCTAGATCCCATTCTTTCTGAGTGGTGGCTTAAAGAACCAATACGGTGCGTTCATACGCAAGGGCTCATGTTTCTTACTGATTCTATTTCCTTTGCTCTTAATGGTAAAACTCAGTCTGATTTATAAGTAAGAATTTACTCTTACTCATCCATATAAACTATACATTAAAACATGTGTGCTTCTGAAAAATACTGGTGCCAGAGACCTATCCCAAAACTATGAGACCAGGATCCAGGCACCAGCACTTTTTATGGTCCCTGGGGATTCTAGGGCACAGCCATAGTGGAGAGTGGTTTTCTAAGTCCACATATTCACATGCTGCACTGGGCTCTTCCCTCCTGTGTCCTTGTAATGACTACACTCATGACCACTAGTTACAAGTCTGTTCTTAGCACACTAGCAAATACTTACAACAGTCCTGTCCCACATGGGACAAGTCTTCAGATCACTGCAGTTTAAACCACTCCCCATTTTCCTACCAGAAAAGTAACTGTAATTAAGTCAGGTCAACTTACTTAGCATATATGAAAATCATGTTATCACAGTCACTTCTCTCATCTGCATTAGATACCTTTAGTGTTTAATCATATTAAATAAAACATAGAACAAGGAGCTCACAGCCATCTGTAACCCCAGTTCCAGGTTGTATGGCATCATAGTACATCATAGTACATATACAAACATTCAGATAAAACACACACAGAGAAAATAAAAATAAATAAATAAATAAATCATTTTTAAAATGTGTAATATGAATTTAAAACAATATAGATATCTATATAGAGATATATAGACATACATTCAATTTGTTGTAAAAAGTTTCACTGTAAAATCTAAGTATTGAGTAATACACAAACATCACATTTTACTAGGATAAAGATTTACAATGGCGGGCTGGTGAGATGGCTCAGTGGGTAAGAGCACCCGACTGCTCTTCCAAAGGTCCAGAGTTCAAATCCCAGCAACCACATGGTGGCTCACAACCATCCGTAACAAGATCTGATGCCCTCTTCTGGAGTGTCTGAAGACAGCTACAGTGTACTTACATATAGTAAATAAATAAATCTTTAAAAAAAAAAAAAAAAAGATTTACAATGGCATGTAATAGTATATGATATTAAACTTTAAAAGATGCAGATATAAGCCGGGCAGTGGTGGTGCACGCCTTTAATCCCAGCACTTGGGAGGCAGAGGCAAGTGGATTTCTGAGTTTGAGGCCAGCCTGGACTACAGAGTAAATTCCAGGACAGCCAGGGCTACACAGAGAAACCCTGACTCGGAAAAAAAAAAAAAAAAAAAGATGCAGATATCTATCATAATATGATAGAGAGATGGACACGTGAAGAACTAACTGGAAAGAAACACACTGATATCTAGTGGCTATGTTATGAATACTTTACTGAAAGTATCAGCCTTCCAGTTATTTCCATGGCCCTAAAAGTTGTGTGAGGAAGAATAGACACATGAGTAATTGTCATTGGCTACAAGGAGATGCTGGAGGAAGGAGCACGTCCAGAGCCTCACTGAGGGAGCGTCATGAGGACCCAGTCAAGTGGGCTCTTCAAAGGCGACACTTTCCTTAGGCTAGGTACTTCTCCTGAGCCCAGAACTTTGACCTTTAGTAAGCTTCCAACTATTAATTTTCAGCAAGATAACTGCAATTTTATATTACAAGCACAAATATTATTTTAATCCAGTTTTATACACTTTGAAGAAAACAAATATCATGTCTGCCCCTGCTTCTTGAACTCTGGGTTGACAGGAATGGAATCATATAAAAATTCCAGTGCAGGAATCACAGAAAGAGTTTGGCAACAGTAAAGGATATCTTTAATACACACACACACACACACACACACACACACACACACACAAAACCAAAGTTAGTGTGTGCCATGAACTGCTGTGGTTTTGCCACATGCAACACTTTTGGCTCTCACAGAAACACAACGGCATAACGGAAAGCAAAGACTCGATAGTCTCTTGTTGCTCTTGAGCATGACAACATCAGAGTTGTGTTGTTAGAGGATTTGATTTTAAAGTTTACTGTTTGAGTTGATGATTTGATTTTAATGAAAAGTCATTGGGGGAATTTTGACTTAGGATTGGGACAGAATTTCCAATAATTCTTGAAATGGTCCTAGGAATGCTGTCGCCCTTTTGCATTCCATTTTTATCCACAATGCTATTCTCAGCACTATCACTACATGTCTGAGGAGCATGGAAGATGCTGTATATCCTAAGCATCAAATACTTAGCCAAGATTTAATTCTTTGCTTGGTTTTTCTGCTGGTTTCTTGTTTGTTGAGATGGGAACTCAATGTGCAGCGCTAACTGACCTAGAACTCGCTTCGAGTAGATCAGGGTAGCCTCAAACTCACAGAGATTCCCCTTGTTTTTACATGAAAATAATCAAGCACATACGTTTTTAACAGATGGTAAAAGTATGTGTATTGCCAAGGAATTGTTTTAAAACAAGTTCATCATCACTAAAGTTTGATTTGTACAGCTATTTTACATAGCTGTACATCCAAACCACCTAAAAATTTCCCAGAGTCTGACATGGTAGTGCGCTCAGGAGGCCAAGGCAAGCAATCTTGGTGAATTTGAGGCCACTCTGGTCTACAAAGCAGGTTCCAGGCCAGTCAGGGTTACATACTGAGACCTAGTCTAAAAACAAAACAACAACAACAAATAAAAACAATCAAAAAAACTTCTCAGACAAAAAGGGGCTGGCAAGTGGGAAAGGTGTAAATTCTTTAAACTATTTATTACCCATCTAATAAAGTCAAAATTCATCAGTACATGCTAAACTCTGTGATCTAAGCAGAGCTAGTACAGGGTGTGGGGGGTGGAGGGGGGAGTCCCTGCAGGCTTTGTACAGGGTGTGGGGGGGAGTCCCTGCAGGCTTTGTACAGGGTG
>NC_034598.1:7635020-7638273 GCF_900095145.1 Mus pahari
GGGGGGAGTCCCTGCAGGCTTTGCAGCAGGCAGGGAAAGCAAACTGAGAAGAGTCGAGAACGAAACTAGGTTCTGCTAGACTTTTAGATGCCAGTGATAGACCAAGATTTCAAGAGTCATATATTTTTCCCTATTTTAGCAAACTCAAAGGTCTGGGATAAGTAAAACATAAATTCTAGAACATAGAGGCAGAGTCTGGATCATCAGACAGCAAAAGATCATCACGTTGTAAAGGACATCCATTCCCTGTTGCAGGGAAGTGGATGGGATGAGCATCTCTTTCCTCGGAAGGATGCCTGCCTGCAGGTTCAACTTTCCTGGCTTCTCCAGTGCTTATCTGTGTGCACCAGCATTCTTTGCCCCCTACATCAATATGTAGTGTAAATTGATCTATAATATATTTTTTCTATTTGATTTTTAAGTTATCATACAAAATAATGAGCTGGTTAAGACATTTTCATATATAGATATAAATGTAAATATATAGATATAATCTCCCACTGATTTCTTTCCTCTTACAAAATGGTTGCTCTTCTGCTTTCATGTTAATAAATGTCACATAGAAATTAATAGCTAGGTAGATGATAGATTGATCGATTGATTGATTGATTGATTGATGATTGATCTTAACATGAGAGAAATATTTGATGTTTGTCTTTTGGGTGTGGCTTATCTGTAATATCAATGATGTTTTAAGCAAATTATGAAATTTTCTACCCAGCTCCACAGGCTTTATACTGGATGGCTTCCCGCGGTACCCTGAGGAGGCCCAGTTTCTGGGCGAGCGTGGATTTTTCCCAGATGCTGCCGTTATAATACAAGTCGATGATCAAGATATCTTTGATCGTCTCCTTCCTGCCCAAGTTCAGAAGTGGAAGACAAAACAGCACAAGAAATTAGAGAGGAAAAAACTCATCAAAGACCTGAAGACAAAAATCAAGGTATACGGGAAGGTGTCTGTTTATTGCCTACTTGGGTTTCTAAGTAATGTTCACAAAAAAATGAAGTTTCAAATTTTAATGCTGAAGTAAACATGAAGACATTTTTCATCAAGTTTTTATCCTTTAATATGAATTTAAAACCATTTGAAGCTTTTTGGGTTTGGGTTTGGTTTTTGATGCAGTGTCTGTCTATGTAGACCTGTCTGTCTTGAAACTCTGTAGACCAGGCTGCCCTTGAACTCAGACATTCACCTGTCTCTGCCTCCCAAATGCAAGACTTCTTTGAAGCTTTTTTAAGGATCACTGTGTTAATGCTTGTCTTTCTTTCTTTTTTTTTATTAGATATTTTCTTCATTTACATTTCAAATGCTATCCCCCAAGTCCCCTATACCCTCCCCTGCCCTGCTCCCCAACCCACCCACTCCTGCCTCCTGGCCCTGGCATTCCCCTGTACTGGGGCATATGGTCTTCACAATAACAAGGGCCTCTCCTCCCATTGGTGGCTGACTAGGCTATTCTCTGCTACATATGCAGCTAGAGACACAGCTCTGGGGGGGGGGGTACTGGTTATTTCATATCGTTGTTCCTCCTATAGGGTTGCAGACCCCTTTAGCTCCTTGGGTACTTTCTCTAGCTCCTTCATTAGGGGTCCTGTGTTCCATTCAATAAATGACTGTGAGCTTCCACTTCTGTATTTGCCAGGCATTGGCATAGCCTCACAAGAGACATCTATATCAGGGTCCTGTCAGCAAAATCTTTCAGGCATATGCAATAGTGTCTGGGTTTGGCGGTTGTGAAAGACTCCCAAAGAGGGAAGAACCTCACTCAAGTCTCAGGATGATGTGACCCCCCCCCCCAAGAACTCACAAGAGACTGTCCTTGCTGCAATTGCATGAGGTTTATTAACAAGAACCAGAGCACTGGGACCGACTAGTATCTCATGCAGGGGTAGAGGAGTTCGACCCCGAGTAGAAAGTGGGTATTTAAAGGAAAACCATAACCCAAGTGGGTAGGGAGGGTGTTATTGGAAAATACCAACAATACCATTGAAAAATAACAAGGGGGTACTAAAACTCATAAGAGGAAACTCCCTGCTTTTCAAGATTGTTCTCAAGATTTTAATCTAACTTTTGTGATCAGCCAGGTCTTGGAACAAGGTCACTGACCTGACTTGTGTAATTATCTGTTCTGTGGTCAACCAAGCTCCTGGAACAGGCTGCTTCAGGCCCCAACTATTTTTCTTTCTTGGCTCCAACTTGGTTTAGGGGGTCAAACTTAAATTTTCTACCTTACAGTTGTATATGGGATGGATCCCCGGGTGGGGCAGTCTCTGGATGGTCTTTCCTTCCAAAGCTGCAAACTTTGCCTCTGTAACTCCTTCCATGGGTATTTTGTTCCCCATTCTAAGAAGGAACGAAGTGTCCACACTTTAGTCTTCCTTCTTCTTGAGTTTCATGTGTTTTGTAAATTGTATCTTGGATATTCTAGGTTTCTGGGCTAATATCCGCTTATCAGTGAGTGCATACCATGTGTGTTCTTTTGTGATTGGGTTACCTCACTCAGGATAATATCCTCCAGATGCATCCATTTGCCTTAGAATTTCATGAATTCATTGTTTTTAATTGCTGAGTATCACTCCATTGTCTTTCTAAATTAGTGGGTTTCAGACCTCCGAGGAGGCCTCTGTCGGACACAGCAGCAGTCAATGGGCTCTGTGATAGGCTCAGCAGTGCAGTGAGAGAGCAGAGGCAAGCTCCCACGCACCACTAACTATCTCGATTCCGCAGACCTTCTGTGTTTGTAGCAGCACTCTCGCAGTGACCCACTGGTGCTCCTGGACTGTCCCCTGAACTGTCCCATTCATCCTTCCAACTACTCACAGACCAGCCTTCTGAGTCAAGTCTGAGTCAAGTCTCACTGTCAGGGTTAGAGCTCCCAGTGTTGTACAAACCCATTTCCTAGCAGTGTTTTTGAAAGACCCACAAAGTGAGGACTCCCCCACGTTCTGACTCAGGAAAGGTGACACCCCAAATCACTCACGAGGAACGGTCTTGATGCAAACTGTAGGACCCCCTCGTGAGGACCTCCCTCGGGTCCTCAGGTCACAGGAGTCAGGGTGTCCCACAGAAACGTGACAGAGAAACCGTCTTGATGTAAACACACGAGGTACTTTAATGGCAGAGCTCTGGATGGACTCGTATCTCACTCAGGAGACAGAGAAGTAGACCCCTAGGCCCAAAAGCTTGGGGTCTTTATAGGGTAAGGGTCTGAGGGTGGGGAGAATTGGCGCGGTTACATGCGATTGGTTTATT
>NC_034598.1:7638714-7647310 GCF_900095145.1 Mus pahari
CCAAGGCTGTTGGTGGCAGGAAATTCCAAAGGGCCTGAGGTTTATTGGGGGCAGCTGGTCACCTGGTTGATGTATGATTCTCAGTGAACAAAGAGGATGCCTTCCTGCCAGANAGCTGTGGAGTTAGTCCTGATAGCCCAGTTCCTGCATTCTTTTCTTTATCTTATGGCCGGGCTTGTATTTTAGTGTCCAGCCCTGGGTCTTTGACTTTTTGAAACTTACTCTTTTAATTTTACATTTCCAAACTTTGAATTTATATAATTTTTCCTTTCACAAACCACAAGAGGACTTTTATTCCAGACGCACTCTGGGGCCCACAGTCATACACCACCCAGGAGTAGAGGACTGTGGAGCCCTGAGTAACTGGGGAAGGGGTTATTTAAAGAAAAAAAAAACACAATTCAAGGGGGTGCGGAGGGTGTTATTGGAAAATACCAAAAATACCAGTTAAGAGTCACAAGGAAGTAGAAGTCACAAGGAATAATACTTGATAATTGTGTGGTTATTTCTCAAGACAGTTTCTATGAGCTTCTAACAATAGCACATTTGCATAGCGGGTTCCAGCAATGGTCAGGGTGACCCTTTTTTGAACAAACACTCCCTGAACCCAGGAAGCAGGTGGGTGGAGGAATGTCGATATCTGTTTAATGATTAGCATGCCTAGGAGCATTGAGTCACAAAGGTCACATTCTCAAGCCTGGGCCTAAAGGCCTAGTTTTTTTGTTTTTATGTTACACTTTTTCATTTTTAGCTCCAGTAGCTGTAATAAGCCCTGGGGCAGCTACACGAGGTGCTTCTGGCTTTCCTTATCAGGGAGTCCCACCCTGGGTGCTGTTGTACAGTTCTCTCTGGATCCCCACTATCACACCCTTAAAATAGGGGCATTGACTGCTTTGATGTAGTGTTTTGAGAAGAACATGAAAGGAAATATATTGTAATGCCCAAGATAGTGCCAGCCTGTCAGGCATACTGTAATTAGTTAAACTTTGGGGAATCCTGAGCTAAGCAACACCAAAACCCTGTTTGAACAGACACTATGTCAGACCCGGAAAAGAGCAGGACATCACCCTCCCTGTGCATGTCCCCTCCAAGGTATACATATATGCTTTCCACAAAGATACAGCTGTGCTTTCAAAGACCTGTCCACACTAAGAAAAATACATTTCCAAACATTTTCAACACTTATGAGGGAGATAGCCTAGAAAGACAAGGATGTGCTGAGTCAGTCACTGTCACATATTTTCCTAGTGAGGTCCCTACCCTTCTACCACACCTTAGCCCCATCTTGAAAAGGTACATTAACACATGACAAGTGATTTTATCATATTTGTCCATTGTAAACCTGTAAATGTTTCCTCAACAGGAGGATATGGTAGCTAAAAGAAGAGCTGAACTTATTTTGGAGAGAGAGAAAAAAAGGAAAGGAGATGTAAGTAGAATATAATATAATGTGTGTGTGTGTGTGTGTGTGTGTGTGTGTGTGTGTGTGTATGTGCGCGCACGCGCATGCATATACGCAGAACACCATGATCTCAATAGTGAAAGAAGGGGAAGGCCGTGTTTAAAAAGTGTACAGGAACTCACACTAAGTTTACAGGGAATTAGTAAAATTTATTTATTTTTGGTATGATATAAAATTGTTGCCAGTATAGGCTGGCCCATTACCTGTCTTAAAGACTTTAGGTAATTCCATAGAATTAAAGGTTTGTAAACAATGATCAATTACATTTCTAGAGGCTTCTCCCATATGTAGAGAAGCAAAAAGGAATCCTGAACGAGTGTCAATACAAACATGTATATATTTCAATTTTCCAAATTCTACATGATGAGTTACATTCATTTGCCAAATATGATTCGGCATAAGGCCTCATGGATTAACTCCTAAATGCAGAACTGGAGATAATGTAAGGTAGTTAGTGCATTGTTTTATAATCATTCTTGCCTGCTCCTTAGTAACCTTATGTCAGAGCCTTAAGGTGTGGCTAGAAAGATGAAATTTATCATGATCACGTCTAGCGAATGCAACAGGATCTGAAACAAAGGCCTCTCCTATTAGAGCTCTGTCAATGTGTTCATTGCCTGCAGCTAAAGGTCCAGGAAGGCCAGAATGGGCTCATATATGACCATTATAAAAGGATTATTTTCAAGCAAGAATGATGTTTTGCAATTGTGAAAACAGAGATCCTGCTGGCATATTAAAACTAAAAGTATCACAAGTTTACAACAGAGGAACAGACTGGGCCACATATAGACTATCAGCAAAAAGATTAAAAGTATCATCTACAGAGTGAAAAACATTCAGTACGGCTGTCAGTTCTGCTAACTGAGCTGAGAGCCCAGGAGACTCTCACTACCTGCTAATTTGCTACTGAATTGAGTGCCAGGGACATCCCCACAGACAACTTTAATCCTGTTGCTTTTAACTTTTGACTTTGTATTTTAAGCAGATCAGCTGCCTCCATACAGGATGGCCTTCAGCAAAGTTCAGTTATGGCAATTATTCATCGCTATGAAGAAACGCGTTGAGTGCTGCTCTCTCTCAGCTCCACCTGCTCTCTCTTAGCTGCACCTGCTCTCAGTTGTACCTGCTCTCAGTTGCATCATTTTTCCCAAAATTGATTACAATGTACTTATCTATGATTTGCCTGGTATTAACTCAATTTGAGACTTACTAAACATTTTTAAATCTGTAGCTATCTTTCCCCACAGAGTTGTTTAGGTCTACCCACATATCTCATATGTCCCTGGATTCTGATAAATTTTTAATCACCATTCCCCTTTAAATTGAGTAATTCTGTTAATGTATCCTCAAGAACCACCAAACACTCCTCCTGCTATCTCCATCTCACTATTAAGTGAACTCAAAAACTTTTTTCATTTCAAATATTATCATTCTTAATCCTAAACTCTCCACATGCTTGGTGTATACATTTTCTATTTCTATCCTACAAGGCTGTGGTAACTGATTTCCAACTCTTGATCAGTGACTGTAGCACATGGGACAGGCATTGAGTCACTGTTGTTTTCTTGAGAAGGAGCCACAGTTTCTGAATCCCTAATATCCTGAGTAATGTGAGATGTATGTTCTTCAGTGATAAACATTATGAGTCTAAGTTCTGGATGATCTTAGTGACTTCAGAGATCTTGCACTTTGGTTTTAATAGACAGTTAACCTTGTGAGACCAAGCATAAAGACCATGCTCCTCCTGCATGGGGAGTGTCAGAGGACTCAGGCCCTCTGATAGTCCTGGGTGAGCAGGATACCTGGAGAAAGCATCCATGCATTGAATTTGGCATGGCTTTCCCTGACTCTGTTCTCTCAAGTTTTCTTTACTCTCTGGTGATGCTGATTGTAGTTGCTTTTCCCTGGTTGCTCCAGAAAAATAAAATAAAATAAAATAAAATGAAAACAAACATCAACAACAAAACAGTAGGCTTCTTGCTAGAATCTTAGTGACCAGGATGTACTTCTAACAGAGGCTGCCCTCTGTGCAAACACCTAGAATCTGAAAACTTCACCGTTGCCTGTCTGGTTCCTTCTGACTGTCAGTGTCTGGTTTTGATCACTCTTTGGGCCATTGGGATAAGTTAGAGAGGGAAGAAAAGGGGGGGTGAGAAGAGAAAGGGGAAGGAAAAAAAGAAAGGAGAGGGGGAAAGGAGGGAGAATGAGCTTACTTCTTTGTGGTAGAAGCAGGTATCTTAAGGTCATAAAGTTTGGAGTGTGTATCTCCTATCATGAAGACTGATGTGCGAGACGTCAGGGGATGGGAGAAGCACTACTAAAGAAGAGTAAACTGCCCTCAATTCAATCCTAGAACAACAAAAATCCTGCCTAGTGTCAGGCCATAAGGTCAGTCTCTAATACCAACAGGGAGACAACACACAGTAAGTGTAACAAACAAATTGTTTTTTTATGTTAATTGTTGTTGCTGAGATAGAATGCCATGACCAAAAGCAACCTGGGAAGGAAGGGTTTATTTCATCTTAGAGCTTGTAATTCATCATCTAGGAAGGTAGAGCGAACTCAAGGCAGGAACCTGGAGGCAGGACTCGATCCACAGCCGATGGAAGACTGCCGCTTCCTGGCTTGCTCTTCCTGGACTGCTCGGTCTGGGTTTTGTATACACCGGGAACCACTGCAGTGGGCTGGGCCCTCCCACCCAATCAAGACAATGCCCCTCTGCAGGCCCAAGAGGGGCATATTCAGGTTCCTACTTATCAAATGACTCTAGCTTGTGTCAGACTGACAAGTCTAGCTGTCGCTCTGTGTGTGTGTGTAGGCATGTTGATGTGAGAGTTCTGTCTTGGGCTGATGGCCTTCCATGTACTAACTTATCCAGTGCCCCGCCCCCAGTTCCTATCCTATGAGGTAGCTAATCCCCATTTCAAAGATTTTGTTCCAGTTGGCAATGCAGCTGGTAGTACTTTATAATCTCTGAGCTGCATTCGATATTATTTCTAAAGACTATCAAAAACACACACCATGACAACTCTGGCTGGGCATAAGTAGCATTTCGCATCCCTTCTCTTTGCTTGTGGAAGCATCACCAGTTCAGTTCCTTAAAGACATTAAATGTCCAGGTGTCAGCTCTCACATCTGTACAGCCCTGCCAACTGATCCAGTTACTATGCAACAGTGTCACGTGAGTCAAGTAAAGGGGCTGTTTTCTCCCTTAGGGCACTTTTAGAGATGAAGACGAGTTTAGTGACGAAGATGCTGATTTCGAGGATGATATTGAGAACATCCTTGAGGAAGAGTTTCCAAAGGATGAGGAAGAGATGAGCGAAGAAGATGAGGAACAGGAAGCTGATGCAACGGAACGCCTGAGAAACGAGCTGGGGGAGAAATTTGAAACAGAAACAAATAATATCCAGTTGATACAGGTTATGTCCCTCCCGTCACCACTACTTAAAGAATAGCAACTTGGGAATGCAAAGAGGGTGATTAGGGTCAGTGTCATGTGTGTGTGTGTGTGTGTGTGTGTGTGTGTGTGCAGCATCACTTAACAAGGTATGAAATTCACAGGTGGAGAGCAACATGGGTCCCTCCAAGGTCAGTGTGAGTTTATTTTCCCACGGGGAGCCCCTCATAAAGCTTACATAGCCTTACATGCTTGATCACCTGCTGTGTCTACATACTGTAACTGAGAAACACTAAATATTCAAGCTTTCTACTTTCTCTTATCAGGATGAATTCGACAAGGTTTTGATACCAATAATTATGGTCAACGGAGCTAGGAAGGTGCATATTGTACAATATGTAATGAATATGAAATTGAAGCCCCTGGTGGAAAACCGTGAGAGCATTTTTGAGAAGTGTTACCCGGTATCCCCACACCTCGCTCATAAAATGCTCTCCTTCACCTACAAACACATGAGCTCATTTGGCTACTGGGACCCTGTAAAGGTAACGTCAGAAAGTCATCAGGAAGCCATTATCCCTCGCTTTTTGAACGTTGCTTAGGAAGGGGTGGTCATTTTGAAAAATTGTAAATATTGTATAGTGCTATCCATTAATATTTGGGGGCTGAGATGGAGTCATCTGAACCCCACCATTGCTTCTGCTGGGAAGTATACTATACGGTACCAACAGTCAACCCCACCTGACTTTCTTTGTACCCCTAACATTTACTCCCAGCCAGAGATGTCACTCCTGTCAGGATGAACGACAGCGCTGACGATATCGTTGACCAAATCCCCATTCTGCCATAACTCTCAAAGGGAAGCAGCGTGACACTCTCATACCCACTCTTCCATGTCTGGGAAAGATGGCTCCATCAAAAGATATCACACCTAACTAACATGAGTTAATTCCCCACTCTACCCCGTCCCATACCCACACCTCAGGCTAACTCTGCTGGTGGGTGTCTCACATTTCATGGCTGCCATTAATGATGTGACAGGATTTCATCTGAACAAAAATGCAGAATACATTTGTCTATCCTAAAAGACAACCCAGCAAGACTTACTGTATTACCTGTTTCAAATACTATAGCAAAACTTCAAACAGGGCAGGTTAGCCAGCATCATAGTACTACTAAAGGCCTCTCATCCAAGTACTAACCAGGCTCAACCCTGCTTAGCTTCCAAGGCAAGGCACATCCAGGGTGGTATTGCCAGGGTGGTATCCAAGGGCAAGAAGCCTAGGTCAAGCTGTACTTGAGGCCGCTCACCTTATCTACCACCGTCTCACAGCGCCCTCACGTGGAACTTTCTGTGTATGCCCACTCCTGCCTCCTCTTCCTCCTGTTCTGAGAACCCCAGGCCTATCGTTTACATTTTTTGACGTTATTAGGTCCTATCTCCATATACAGTCACATGGGCAGTAAGAACTTCAGCAGTCAAATAGTAAAGGAGAGGACAAACAAGCCTCTACACGGTTTCAGAAGTGCTTCTGTTTGTGAGGTAAATTAGTTCCTAAATAAATGAAACAGTCTCATACCCGTTGTCAGAAGCATCCATTATAAGCACAAGTCATTAGGAAGGAATTAGGAAGGTAATCGTCATAAGCTAAAAACCAACTAGGAAGCCTTGCGCAGACCACATATGCTGTGGAACAGCCTGCACTTTGTATACAGTTATCTTGTTAATGCTTACAGTCGGGAGCTTTGTACGGTGTGTAGACGCTTACGTTTTCATAGTTTACATTGTTTCAAATGTGCTGAAGGAAATGCTTCACAAATGAAATCTGACTGTGAATCCAATTGTGCTGCAGCTAAGCGAAGGAGAGACCATCAAACCTGTCGAGAGTGCAGAGAACCCGCTGAACCCTGTAATCCACCGTCACTACATCTATTTCTTATCTAGTAAGCAAACTAAAGAGAAATTTATGATGAACCCCATCAAATACATCCGGCAACCCAAACCCAAAGCCACTATGCCTGTGCGGATTATGATTGTGGGGCCTCCCAAGTCAGGAAAAACTACAGGTGAGTGTCTGCCCCGTGAGCATCAAGGGAGAACCCAGCACCAACTCTCCGAGAACCAGCCATAAACTCTGAGATTTGCCACGTGACTGTGCAAATTTACATCCCTGCCAGCACTGTACAGAAAGACTCCTTTTTCTCTAGTCTTTGCCAGAATTTATTTATTTTATTTTTTTCCTGTTTTTTTTTTCCTTCTTCTTCTTCTTCTTCTTCTTCTTCTTTTTTAAGACAGGGTTTCTCTGTGTAGCCATGGCTGTCCTGGAACTCACTCTGTAGACCAGGCCGCCCTCGAACTCAGAAATCCACCTGCCTCTGCCTCCCGAGTGCTGGGATTAAAGGTGTGTGCCACCATGCCCAGCATTTTATTTTTTTATTTTGGTTTTTTGGGACAGGGTTTCTCTGTGGCCCTGTCTGTCCTGGAAACTTGCTTTGTAGCCCAGGCTGGCCTGAAGCTCACAGAGATCTGCCTCTGTCTGCCCTGCCTCTGCCGCCCAGGCACACTTCTAACACCCAGCAGAATTTACATTTTTAAGATAATAATCATTGTGGCTAGATGGAGATAGGATCTCAATATGAACATTATCATTTGCAAGGATTTTGTGGAGGATTCTGTGTCTAGTCATCAAGGATGTTTATTTTATTTTATTTTATTTTATTTTATTTTATTTTATTTTATTTTTTGTCTAGATGATTGATCTATCAGGGACAATGAGCTACTGAAAGGATCTACCATTGTGGCATTGGGGCAAATCTTTCACTTTATGTCCAGTAGTGTTTACTCATGGAAGTGGGTACTCTGACATTCTGACATTATATACAGTTGTGTTTTCTCAATGCCCCTGATAGTTGCCCTCTTATCACTGTGACAAGTATCTGACAGGAGCAATTTAAGGGAGAAAAGACTGACCTTGGCTCACAGTCTTGGGCTCACAGTCTGTGATAGTAGCAGAAGTGTGGTGCTCAGTCTAAGACAGCGAGCATGTGCAGCTGCCACTTCTTCACATCTGAGCAGGTCAGGAGGCACAGAGCTCAGGCTAAAAGCAGACTAGGTTATGACTCAAAAAGTTTTCCACCTTAAGGGGCTTCCCAAACATAAAACAACTTTCCAAAGCAGTACCAGCAACTGGTGGCCAAATGATCAACATGTGAGTCTGTTGGTGACATTTCACATTTAAATCAAATAATTCCTTTTATTTTAAAAAAAAGAGTTATTTGAGAATTTAATGCATTGTCTGCTGGTCACATTCAAATGCATCCCACCCCACCCCCATTCCCTACCTACTCAGCGCTGTCGTGGGGTATCCACAAGAGAAGACTACTCAGACATGGGTTTAACCAGTCTTCCTTTTCATTTCAGCAGATGGGGATGTCTACGTGCTAAGTTTTATGGCCTGAATGGTACTTCCATTATGGAGTCAGTTGTGCTAAAGTGTGGGGACCTGTTACAGTCCTTTTATCAATATGGCATTACCATTGTCTCTTTTAACTAATTTGGCTTGAGATCTGTTTGGTCAGATCTGAGTATAGTTAATCTTGCTTGCTTTGCTTAGAGTTTTTTTTTTTTTTCTGTCCTTTTGTTTTTGGTCTATGTATACCTTTGTTGTTAAAAGTGAGTTTCTTGCAGGCAGCACACTGTTTTTTGTTGTTTTTTTTTTTTTTAAGATTTATTT